>NC_045618.1:81047336-81367836 GCF_009829155.1 Mustela erminea | reverse complement strand
GGTTTTACAAAAAACTCCACCTCCTTTTATTTATTTTTTCTTGGATAAAGCTTTTAAAAAAATGTTAATCTACAGATCCTCCTCCTCCATAATTACACTTGCCAGAGGAGTAGGAGCCAAACAATTAAATTCCCCATAGGTGTTGGGTATAATAATTCCTTGTGAATCAGAAGATTAAGCATGGAAACAACAAATGGAACAAGATGGTCTAAGCTCTGTTTTTCCTGCAGAACAGCAAATAGTTGCAAATCAAAAAGCAGTTCTCCTTAATTACCACTGTATGAGGCAGTGGGCTAAAAGCAGGCTCATTTGGTAATGTTTTCTGTGTGGCTACAGTATGTACACACAGTGTAGGCCTTTATGCACTGTCTAATAGACAATATTATATACTAGGGTATTGCTGACATTTATTTTATGTGGAGATACAACTGGTATGCCCAGGACACTGGTCTCCAAGCTGTGTGTGCCCCAAACTAAAGGAACAGTTTTACTTGCTCAAGTCAGGCAAGACTATTTATACTTAAATACTTTCTTCACCACTTACAGCATGCCCTGCTAGGTGAAGAAGGTCCAGGAGCAGGACAGTCTGCAGTCATAGGCTGAGACCTCAGGGAGGCCTGCAAGCTGTGGCCTATAGCAATCTTCACCAAGTTGACACATTTTCCTCTGCTTTACACTTGAATCAATTACTCTGCGGGTCTGGAGGCCTTTGGGTGAGCACGAATTAAAGAACTGATGTAGCAGAGCTGTAGTGTTTTATCCCCTCCTTTTGCTCCCCAAATCAGACCTGCTTGTTTGCTGAAATTGGTCAAACCATTTAATTAGCATTCCATGTTTGTTATTTCTTTAATCAAGGTTTCAAACAGAACAAGGCAACAAGCCAGACCAGTAATGAGTCTCCTCCACCTACTCTTAAGTTAAATACTTGCTGAGATTCCCATTCATTTCCCAGGGACATCTCATCGCTGATGTACTTTCACTTATCATCAGGGTTATTGGGCACTGCTTGTAAGTGCATACTAATTGGCAGTAGGCGATATATATATTTATGTTAATTTATAGTTATATATAGGTACCCATAAAAAGTGCATTTTTTAAGTGAGAAGAGTTGAATGTTTTTCTGGTGGAATTTGTGAGATCGCGAAGGCCATCAATGAGGAGAAATGATTCACAGTATCTACTGACTCATGTTTGAAAGCCCAGAAATTAACCTTCCTACTTTTATAAAGTTCACTTAAGACATAATAAGCAAGGAGATAAAAAATAATTCTCTGAAAAAGTGCCCGAGTATCTAATTACTTGAGTTCCCATAACAAGTTGAGATGCTTAAAAGAAATGCCAAAGGTCAGGTCAGCTTGGCAAATGGATTTCATTTTATTTCATCCAAAATACTGCCCTACTTTAGCTGCGAATGTGGATAACTTAGGCAGTGTTAAAGAAATTATGCAAATCCGAATTGCGAACAGTTTTCCTTCTAGGTTTTTTTTTTTTTTTTTACATTTAGACTAACTGCAGTAATTATTTGAAAACCTTTTTGAATCCCACACTTAATAAAAGGAAATTTTATGCAAACAATGAAAGAGAATTTCAAAGCGGTAAGTGAGGGTGATGCTGGTTTGCCTTCAGGGGCTAGTTAACTGGAGAGGAGTTTATTTCTGATCTTCCTACTTTCAGTATCACCACCTACTGAGAGGTTTTGGCAGCTCCACAAAGAATAGCAAAGGGAGCAAAGATTAATTCCTACGGAGGTACTGGAGAGAAAGCCTGTGGAGGAGGAAGGGTCAGGGCCCAGTGAGTGGCTTATGCTGCCATTTTGGCTTCGCAGGTATCCTAGGCAAACTATAATAGAGGATTATAGAAACTGGAATTGGACATCTTGCAACCATATCCCACCTCTACATCTTGTTGGCTATGTGACCTTGTCTCTCTGAATCTCGTTGTCCTCAACTGTATGAGGACAATACCAGAACCCATGTCATGTGATTGGAAGATGCAGTGTGTTAATATATACAAACAAAGCCCTTGTAATGGAAATTGGCACAAACCAAGGGCTAAGTGCCCATTATTATTACATGACTTTTGAAATGTGAGCTAATGAAAGTACCTAAACATGCCCATTGTTGGAGCTCCTTTCTGGGAATGAGCTGTGTCTATGGCTAGGGAAATAATCTGTTAGAAGGCTTGGTGGGACTTGGGAGGGGCGGTAGTGTGTGGTTTCTGAGTCAGGTGAATCTGGGCTTGGAGATGGGCTCTGCTGCTTATGGCTGTGTGACAGTGCAACAAGTTACTTAAACTCTGTAAGCCTCTATTGTCTTCATGTGTAAAATGAAGAATATAATAAGGTTCACTTCAGAGATTCTTGTAAAGATTAATTTAAATTAGGCCTACAAAAGCATTTACCATTAGCACCTGGCACAGTCTAAGTGCCAGATAATGGAGAACATTATTTCTCAAACTCAGTACTATTGACATTTGGGTTAGAAAATTCTTTGTTGTGGGGCCTATAGAATGTTCAGTAATATCCCTAGCCTCTATCCACTAGATGCTGGTAGCCTTCCATACTAATTGTCACAATCCAAAATACCTCTAGACACGGCCAAGTGTCTCCTGGAGGGCAGGGGAGAATTTGCCTGTGGTTGAAGGAGAGGAAGTGTATTAAGAAACAGGAATATCCACATTTGATTTTCCTCTTTGACAAAGCCAGCCTGTTGTCAGTGAGAGAGGAAAGGTGAGGGGTAAAGTCAAAAAAAGCAATTATTGCATCCAGTTTGCCCTAAGTTCCTGGGGGCTCTCTAGATTTCTGTAGGTAAAGATATTTTATAGCTCAGAATCTCTCACTGACTTTCTTGTTTGTTTGTTTTTTTTTTTTTAAGATTTTATTTATTTGACAGACAGAGATCACAAGTAGACAGAGAGGCAGACAGAGAGAGAGAGGAGGAAGCAGACTCCCCACTGAGTCGAGAGCCCGATGTGGGGCTCGATCCCAGGACCCTGGGATCATGACCCGAGCAGAAGGCAGGTGCTTTAACCCACTGAGCCCCCCAGGCGCCCCTCTCACTGACTTTTTTACCAATTGAAGGGGACCTCCTGAGTCCCTTTCCCTTGGTCCTAGAGAATATCCCCCACTAGGGGAAGGCCTGCTGAATAAATCTGTGTTTTTCATCTCAGCTAACAAAGCAAATTGCAGGATGTAATCATGAGCTTCAGTGTTAAATCCTCCTTGGAAGCAGGTAAGGAAATTGAGGCCGTATCTTACATTTTCAGCCTAATTTTATTTGGATTTGCTTGCTGTCATTAATGCTGCTTTAGTCCAGGTACTAATTTATAGCCTCTGCTGGTTTTTCTAATTTAAACAAAGATGTAAAGATTTAAGGATTAAAATGGCAAAAAATAGAGTTAAGTGGCTTTATTCATATATTCAACAAGTATTCATTAAGAATTCACCATGGCCAGGAACTGTTCAGGTTTGGGATACACCAGGGATCAAAACAGGCAAAAGCAAAAGTCCCCACCCTTCTGGAAATTAGTTAATCAACCTTTTAGGGCAGTAACAGCCCCAGTGAACAAGGAAGTGTCTGCAAGGCTAAAATACCTCAAACCTAGTTGATTCCCTTTCCTTCTTCCACTTCCATTTTGCGATCAGTTTTCCTTCTCCTCCAGGCTTCGTGCCCTTAATTTGCCATCCCATGGAACAGAAATGCCATAGGCAAATTGAATATGACTTTTTGAATGTAACTCCCAATCTTCTTTCTATCAGTTGTAGGCTCTTAAGATGAAAAAGAATCATCCTATCTTGATCGAAAGAGATGTTTGCCCCTGGTTTAAGAGCCTGGTCATTATGCTATAAGCTCCAGGGTGCTTGAATCTCTGTGATTCTGAGTTACAGTTTCAAGGATTATAAATACTGGTGAACCCTCCCCCTTTCCCACTTGCGTTAACAGAGCCCGAATAGGTGAGTCAGCCCTTGGGTTCTTTCCCACCCAAACTCCTGCTCGAGCTTCTCCATGGCTACATAAAAAAGTTTTTGACAGAGTGAAACATGACCTCAGTAAACAGGCCAAACTCTGAGGATAAGATTCTGGACATCTTGGCACAGTAGTCTCTAAGTTATAAGAATATTTTTGTGGAGAATCGTCTTTCGTTTATCAATCTTTTATCAAAATCTTGTCCACCTATCTGCAGGTTGGGTATTAAATATGATGAGAATTGGATTAACATAGAAAGAGATAATTATGAAATGGGCCTTAGACTAGATTTCCTGTTTGTGAGAACAAGGCCTGTGAATTCATCACTGGTATGTCAAAGCAATAATGCGCAGCATTTCAAAAGAAACTTAACAGGAGGAGAAGTATTTGAACTCTAGATTTAAGTATGGGAGGAAACGAGAGATGAAATAGGTGTTTGATTTTATGTTAAGACCCAGTTTCTGGGATTTTTACTTTGGCATCTATTTTTATGATAATATTTACCTAGCACAGTCTGTAATGTACTAGGGGTAGAAATTGTCCTTTTAAATCTCATGTAGAACACTGAATTAAAAGGTACTAATGAAGTTTTTCACTCCACATTGCCCCCGACATACCAAGTACGATTCCCCCATCAAAAGGGCTATTAGCTGATCTGGAAAGATTTGTGAATAATACTGAGTACAGGGATTTCTCAGAATCATGTTCTCTGGGACATCTTCATCTCTTTCAGAGTTCTCTAAGTCACTTTGAAGGTATTATTCGGCCTTACAGTCAGCCTCTAGTAATTAGCCACATGTGGCTATTCAAATAGCCATTGAACCTGGTCCATGATTGTGCCATACCTGGGGTTATTTCTTTCACACTTTAATTAAGGGAAAACAAGTTTAGACAGTCTGTATAAGAGGGAAATGTGTACCTTTAATTTCTTTTTTTAGCTTTTTTCTTTCTGTGACTCATCTCCTCTTCCTTCTCTTAAATCCTTGAGAAGTCAGGCTTTTTACTTAGCTCTTTGGAGCTAAGTAAAAAGTGAAAGTTACCTAGGCAGAATTTATACAAGATGATAGGCCGTTGTGAACAGAAGAGAGGGTTTAAAGGGTTGTGCCCCCTATGGAAAGGGGACAAGTCAGATTTTCAAGTTAAACAGAAATTTGCTGCAGTAATTACCCTTTATCATTAATGACAGACAATTGCCATAGTAACCGGCTGCCACCTGTCTCTCACACACCAGCTCTGTATGCTCTGAAACAAAATAAGAGCACACCGCAAAGTCAGTTGTGGAGCCACTAGTCTGAAGGAATGAAACTATGTTGATATTCAGAATTTAGCTAGTGGCACGCAGGGCTCGTTGTATTCATGAAAGCATTAGATAACAATAAGACTTAAGAGAATTTGATTTTTTTTTTTAATGAATGAACAGTGCTGACCTAGGACAGCATAATGGTTAAGGGTACAGCTCTGGATTTGGAGGGGGGTTTGAATCTGAGCTTCCATTTACTGGCTGAGTGACTTTGGGTAAATGGCTTAACCTCCCTCAGCATCTTGATGCTGGGGGTTAAACTCATAGGTTGTTGAAAGGATTAAACTGGATAATGTTTGTAGAGCACTTAGCCCACTGTGAGTACTCCATCCATGGTAGCTGAAAAAAATCTACTGCCTGGCAGCCGGTGACTTGAACACATAAGTGCATGCCAGTGGCTCCTGTTTACTTAGTGAATTCAATTGCTGGTGGACCACTGCTCAGAGAATCCGGGTCTTCAAGTTACATGCTCTACAAGCTCTCCCTCCACTTTGTGTGTATGGAGGCATATATGCACAGAAGCACGGAGGAACAACCTTCGAATAATATAATTCTGATCTTCTCTACATTTTAGAAATGTCTTCTCGATACCAGAGAGTTCAGCAGGTCATTTACTCTTCCTAATGACACTGCATGTAGACAAATCTCTGTGACAGCTGACATCGGTTTTTCTTTCAAATCTCCTTGGTTATGTCTCTAAACTCTTTAGCACTCCTCTCACCCTGAGTCTTGGCTCTGTGCTGAAGCCAATTAGAGACATTAACCACTTCTCGCCCACGGTGGAGGCATTTATTTATTTATTTATTTATTTAATCCTTAGGGTGGTGAGGACATGTCAAATTTTCTTTTTCTTTGAACTCTATGTCAAAGAGAATCTATTCAAAACCCGGACCAGGCGGATATGGTGTGCATACACACCTCTTTCCCTACTATCTATCATGTGATCATAAGATAAATTAGGGTTTGTCCAATCTTACACTATGTTGCAGTGTGCAATCTAAAAATCATACTCCTTTCTTCCATAACTAGTAATTTTCTGAATGCTGTTCTACATATTAGTTACCTAAAGCAGAACTCAGGGTCATTCTTGGCACCTATGTGCCCATCACCCAACATATTTAAATTCCACTATTTGTCCCCCCCTTAAACAGCCTTACACTCTCTGTTTTCTATTGAGACTCCCAGTGTTTTCTCCATGCAGACCTCACCATCTCCCTCCTGACTTGTTGTGGCAGTCTACTGGCTTGTCCCTTCTTCTCCTATTCATCTTCCACACTGCAGTCAGCATGATTTTATAAAATGCTAATGTAATCATGTTGCTGTCCTTAAAAAAGAACCTTTAGTGGGTTTCCATACCTCCACGATAAAGATGCTTAGCTGTCTGCCATCCCCTCTAGTCACATCTTGCATGGTTAACGACTTTCCTCCACAGACGCCAACCTACACTAAGCCATTCCATGCTTCTTGCCTTTGTTAACACCCTTTATCCTTCTTCATTCTTCAAAGTCCTGAACAGCTGTCACCTCTTCTTGGAGGATTTCTCCATTTCCTTTCCCTGTAAAGTTCATAACTTCCTCCTTTGTTATAGTTCTATATCTTGGTTGCAAGTACTATTATTTAAAACATATTTAATTCTTCCTTATTATACTACTTGTGTTTCACAGGTAAGGTATGGATTTTATTCATTTTTCAATACTCCTAGGGTCTGGTAATGTCCTCAATAAAGTTTTGTCGATGTAAAGCACATATTTATTATTTCTATGGATTGCATGCTCTTTTATTTATTTTTAAAAATCATTCTTTTTTTTCTTTTTAAGATTTTATTTATTTATTTGAGAGAGACAGAGTGGGAGCTTGAGGGGGTGTGGGGTGGGGTGGGAGGAGGGTCAGAGGAAGAGGGAGAAGCAGACTCCCTGCTGAGTAGGGTGCTGGATGTGGGGCTTAATCCCAGGACCCTGGGATCATGACCAGAGCCAAAGGCAGATGCTTAACGGACTGAACTATCCATGCACTCCTGGATAGCATGGTCTTTAAAAAAAAATGGTGCTAATGAGGGATGCCTGGGTAGCTCAGTCAGTTGGGTTAGGGACTCTTGATTTTGGCTGAGGTCATGATCTTGGGGTCCTGGGGCTGAGCCCTGTGTTGGGCTTGCCACTCAGTGGGAAGTCTGCTTGTCTCCCTCTGCCCTCACCCCCACCCCCGGATCATGCGTGCTCTCTCTCTCAAATGAAAGAACCTTATTGGAATCATGTTTTTACATCATTCCTGGATCCTCATATAGAATTCACAAAATTATAGGCTTATAATATCCTACTCTGAAATAATATTAATGTTGTCTGTGTCTCATAATTAAAATTATTCTTATATCTGATAACATGCAAAAAATGCTCACAGAATGTTAAAAAATAAGGATATAAAATTATGTATTCCAAATATCCAAATTTAGTAAAAAAAAAAAAAAATCAACAAAAATATGTAAGCCTGAAAAAAAAAGCCACACAATTCCAATGAGTGTTTATGGGGGCGGGGGTGGAAGAATTAGAGAATTTCTGTTTTCTTGTATGTTTATTTTATTTTTTAAAGGTTTCATTTATCTGTTTGTCAGTGAGAGAATATAGCAGGGGGAGTGGCAGGCAGAGGGAGAAGCAGGCTTCTGAGCAAGGAGCCCATTCGGGACTCCATCCCAGGACTCTTGATCATGACCTGAGCTAAAGATAGCCACTTAACCAAATGAGCCACCCAGATGTCACTTCTTGTATGTTCATATTCCAAAATTTTTTACCAAGACTATGTATTTTCTGATCAGAATATTTTTAATGTAATTGGCATGGATGTCAAATTACTTTTCCTCAGAAATATTACCTAAACGTGCTTACTTTTGTTACACAGGAGAAGGTAGGAAAATGTCTTTGATTGTATATTCCTGTTCTTGGTCCCAAACAGCTCCCTTTTGCTATGGGATTTGAACTTTGCGGTAGGCTACAAATCATTATTTCCACTAGATGTCACCAAACTACTGACAAAAGTAGCTCATATGCTCTGCATATTCAAACAGCTTTTAAAAACATTAAAAAATCCCATTATTCAGTATTCCTTGGTATCACACAAAGCATTCAAAATTTGAAGAATTAGTAAGAAAATGCATATTACATAAGGTTCTGGCCCTTTACATAACAAGTGAGGGCTTAAATGGATCCTTGGGCTTTATTTAATCTATATGTTATTAGTTTCTTAATATAAATGTGAAGAGAAAATTGATATCAGGGGCCCTGCTTAAATTTTTTTTTTTTATTATTGCCAGATAATTTCAAGCTCTCTTTTTATATAATACATGGAGCAAAAGAAGGTCAGAATCGCGAAACTCCTTTTGGAACAATGTTTTTTAACCTAACGCAGCTTTTATCATTCAGAATGACTAGCTCCTTGGTTAATGAATAGAAATACCTCTCAGTATTAGGATTCTTTTCAGAACATTTTAATTTAGTGTAAAGCTGTTTACAAGCTCACTTTATGTTTCAGAAAGAAAAACAAATAACTTTTTCTTGAGGAATGAAATAAAGCATATCTTCTCTAGTCTAACAAAGGGCAGGTAGAGAGCCATGTTTCTTTAAATGTATGAACCTATTTACTCTGTAGGATCAAAACTGGTCTTTTTTATGATTGGTTCAGTTAACAACTAAAGTGGGGGGTTGGAGGAAGCTTGTTTCCAATCATTTCTGCTTGGGAATGAAAATGATTGGCCAATCAAAAGACATATAAATTAGGCAGTGAGCTCTTGGAAAGAAATCCATGTACTGTCTCCTACATTATTGCTATCTTTTAAAGATGTGATACATTATTTTTCTTATGCTTCACCATGGAATGACAAGGAATAACAACAGTTTGTAAACAAAAAATTCTGACTAAATTTCTCAGGTTCTTTCTTCCACTAAATTTTTTCTTTCAATTGTTACTCTTTTAAAACAGCAGATGCTAATGTTTTAGTCTTAAGGATTTTTAACTACTGTCTATTTTAAATCTCCTCTGTCCCTTTTAATGGCCACTGTACCATACATATTCTCTGTGTTAATTCAAAAACAACAAAGAGAGCATTACTGATGATAGCCATGAGTTTATCTATAGGAAAATAGTCACTCTCAATTTCAAAAGGATGGAAACCAAACCAGACCAAATCATCACCCACATATCTCAGATAATTTTGGAAATATTTTTAAAGAAATAAAAGATAAATGACACTGATCATCCTATTTCAAATGTAATCAATCCAAAGTAAATAAATGTGTACTTCCTCATCAGGGATCTTGACTTTCAGTAACTGAGAAATATTAGGATCAGTGTAACAAATTATTATCTCATTTTGTTTTGTGCAAAATACGATTCAGAAATGCTATAAATATAAATATCATATTGGGAAGAATAACCTCAGTATTACGGGATTCTAGTTTCTGCAAGCATTCATCAGTTACTACCTGAAACTGGTAAGGTTTGTACCCTGAACACTGTTTCACTGATGACATGTGTACAGATTCATCATAGAATAAAGTCAGAGCTGTATTAAATCTTGCAATACTGTAGTATGTACTTGCAATTTAGTTCTGCTGCCCTAGGCATCTCCTTCAAATTCTTCTACTTGAATCTTTCACATGAAATATTCATCTGAGTCCCTCTGATATGGTGACAAGCCTCAACTGTAAAGTGGAGAAGCTTTTTTTGAATGTCCTTCTCCAGATATCTGGATTTGCTTTTCTATAGTACTTGAAAAATGAATAGCTTCATCAGCTATATATAAGACCTGATAAGCCTATGCCCTTGACATGTTTTAAAATGTTATTCCTTTCCTGTGGCCACCAAAACTTCTCTATTTTAGCTCCAAGGAATACTGCATTTTCTCTAATAACTTTATTTTCATATTCACTACCTCCTTGCTACCACTGATTACTGAAATGTACGTAGGGACAGGATTTTATTGGTGGGCCCTTATCCATGAAATTACTCTGATTCCTCAGAATCTAACACTGCCACTCCACATCTTTGGAAATAAAAGTTCATTTTAGGGTGGGTTGATTTCTTTAAAAGTATTTTGATAACTTGCTGTAGTTCTTTAACTTTCTCTATTTTAATGAATGTTCCAGGCCAGACTTGCTGTGAGGGAGTCCATTTTTAAAAATGAAAGGTATTGGTATCCACAGAATTTGATGAAAAAGAAGTCCGGCACTAAATTTTATATCATTGTTTGCTTTGGGAGTCAGCCATAAAAATTTGCTCAGCTCATTGCTAAAGGATATTGAAACACATTTCTTGCCGACATGGCGTCATCTGTGGTGTGGATAGAACCTTCATGCTGACAAATACTGCATAAATGGCTGTTAGAGCCAGTAGGCACTCCTGATGATTAACTATAAAAATGTTTTTGACTCTGGTTGCTGACAAGAATGACAATGCTTTGGCCAGACTGGCCTCCTTCTGGACACCAAAGGATGTTCCAGTCTTGGTTTTACCATCTGGTTTCAATACAAGCCAGGAACGATGGAGAGGAGAGAGTCTTTTAAAGAGGCAGCAATAGACTAATTCTTCTGGTTGTATAATCTTTCTTTGGTAAATGAAAAAAATTCATTAGGTTTGGAGAAAAAAAACAACTTCTGAAATTTCATTTTCTAGAATAAATAGAGGTGTTTTGAAGATCCTCATAAGGCAAAGGAATCAGATTGTGTGAGTCACAAATAAGCTTTTTGTAGAAAAGATAGTTAAATACTTATACTATGGAGGTGAAGTTTAGTATGCCTGAAGGAAGACCCAGCATCTATTTTATAAGAATCATTTCCTTCTAAGCAAACTTAAATTTATTCATCTGATGCAACAATACTTAGTTCTGCAAATGATAAATAAATGGTAAATAAAAGAAGAAACAGTAATATATTTTTTAAATTTTTTATTTTAAAAAATAAAGAAACAGGGAGAGAGGGAACACAAGCAGGGGGAGTGGGAGAGGGAGAAGCAGGATTCCTGCTGGGCAGGGAGCACGATGCAGGGATTGATCCCAGGACCTGGGATCATGACATGAGCCAAAGGCAGATGCTTAACGGACTGAACCATCCAAGCACCCCAACAATAACATTTATATAATGCTTTTGAATTTCCAAAAGGCATTCAATGAGATTATTTTCTTTAATCCTCACAAAAATCCTCTACTACAGATAATTTTTTATACCTTCAATTTACACACAAGGAAACAAATTCAGACTAAATTATTTATCGATGGTGACACAGCAAGTGAGCAAATGGGTGGGGGAATAGAGGAATTCTAATTCTGGTGACCTGTCACAGAGCCAGTATATTTTCCACTACTTCACACTGTATCATTTCTTCCTGGCAACATTCCTATGGTTCAAGGAAAGTCAGGTTAATTCCGTGACTATCACTTGAAGAATAAAATATTCTTATTCTTTGTGCAACTAGCCATGAAATACTTTTTGCATGAAATACTTGTTAGGCTTGAGACTCTAATGCCATGGACTTTTTTAAATCAAGAAATGATGAGAACTTGAATTGTGTAAGAGGTATGGTTTAGGCTATAATTGACTTGAAAGAGAAAGTATAGATAGATATAGCCTGGTATGTTGGGGTTTGGAAAGGCTTATTTGTAGAGTAGGGTCTTGCTTGAACAATGCATGAGACAAATCCCTACAGTTCTCTTGTCTCAGAGTTGCTTCTTTTCCCGTTCTTGTCTTATATACCTTACATCTGTGATTTCCTTGCCTTATGCAAACTGAATGGTACTTTCATAAAGAGGAAGAGAGTAATGATAAAGATAAAAGATAAACCTATCTCTGTTTGGTATAATAACTGACACAGAGTAAATAACAGGTAAATGTTTTTATTTCAGAGACAAGATTAAATAAACTCTGATTATTCCTTGAAACTTTCTCTGGAAATTCAGACCCATAGGTTTCTCCTTTCTTTCAATTGCTATTGTACTTATGTATGGCCAGCAGATAATTTTTAATAAATTAAATTTTAATAAATTAAATAATAAATTGAATACATAAAATTTAATAAATTTTTCTTTCTTCTCCAGATGTTACATACATGCTAGTTTTCTCTTTCCTATCAGATTATACATTTGTTGAGGTTATAAATAATAATTTACATTTTTATTTTAAACTCCATAATAAATATGTTGGTATGTAATGATGGTTTTGAACAAATTCTTTTTGGTTATTTAAAAGAGAAGACATAGAAGCATGTGTGCTAGCAGTCCTATTCAGACACAGAAAGACAGAAATTGGGAGTAAGGATGGGTGTGGGTAGAGAGGAAAAGAGAAAGAAAATGACTGGCCACCTGTATTATGTAACAGGCATTCTGCTAAGTCATCAAATGTAATCCTCCTAACAACCCCATCTTTATTTTATATAAGAAGAGAAAAGTGATGTATGATAGCATTTGTTTTCTCATCTGAGGCTTGGGGTAGCTGAGTAATTGGGAGCCATTCTGAGAAGAGCTGGATAAAGATGTACCAAGAACTACACAAGCCCAAACTACATGAAATCAAGCTTAAGAGTGGCTCTTTACTAGTATCATTTGTCTTTTCACTTTGAATGCTCCTTTCCCAGGAGCATTGGCTTCTAAGTCTCAGTTGTTAAATTTGCCAGTGACCCTTGGCATTTCCCACTGATGTTAAAGAACTTTCTGAGGGCCACCTTCTTCAAACCTTCACCTGGGTCTGTTGATTTTGGGCTGCCCACTAAGGACAGCAAAAGACAGGGAGCCTGTTTAGCTCTGCCTTCACAAGCTTTGACATTGACACTCTTTTGGAGGCCACTCCCAGCCCACCTGTGGGCATTCAGATGAAAGAGAATAAGATGGAGTGATAACATAATGTTTCCTTTTGGTCAAAATCAAACAGGCCAACTCAGTTCCTACTATGCTGGGAATAGGTACCAGAATGGAATTTGGCATGTATGGGTAGGATAGGTACTGGGATAAATATTCGTTCTTGTTTCACCTGTTCTTCCCCCAAATCAGCAGAAAGCCTGTTTAGTTTAGCAACAATGCATCTCCTACTAATTAGCAAATATTATGGATAAATTGTAGGGCTCTGAGTTTGTTTTGATTGGTTATGTATTTTAAAAATACGTTATTGAGTTATAGTACTGGAAGAAATCTAAAGAGTTTTGATATTAATGAAGCTAAGACTCCAGAGACCAATGGCTATCAGACTGACACATATATACTACCTGTGTCAGGAATGGTGGTGGTTGGAAGGTGGTAAATAAAAATTAGATTCCTGGGCCCTGATTGGAACTTCAGGCCCTGCTCAGAATCTCTGCAAGGGGAACACAGAAATCTGGATTTTAAAATAAGCTCCCCAGGTGAAAACCACTGCCATTGACTTTCACAGTGAAAGGCAAAGTCAAAGCCCACTTGATTTTATCTGCTTGCAGTGATGAACTCCAGAATTGATGAGAAGCAGGGCTGTAGCTGAAACTGTGAAACGGTGGTGCTGTTTAAAAAAATAGATGTGCTTATTCATGTCAGAAGGAAAGGCATAGATATTCACTAAACAAACACTGATTGAGCATATGTTGTGTATCTGTCCCCTGTTGTAGTCACCCAGAAAACAGAGATGAAATGAGACCTCAAACTCCTATTAAGGAGTTCACAGGTTAATTCTAGACACAAACCAATGCATATATTATAGTATAATTTAATATTGTTATTAAGGGAATTGTATACTTTGAAAGCAACTAGGTAACATGTATCAAGAACCTTAAAAATGTACATGAGGGGAACCTGGGTGGCTCACTCAGTTAAACATCCAACTCTTGATTTCAGCTCAGGTGATGATCTCATAGTTGTGAGATTGTGCCCCACATTGGGCTCTACACTCAATGTGGATTTTTCTTGAGATTCTCTCTCTCCTTCTGCCCACCCACCAAAATAAATAAAATCATTTTAAAAAGTAAATGAATACAACAATTCCATGTGTATAATTTCATCTTAAGGAAATAAGTGTAAGTAGCACATTAAGAGCAAACTAACATTTATTTACTATGAATTTACATGTACTTCCTCATTGGATCCTCTTAAAAGCCCTAGGAATTAGGTGAAATTATCTTCCCTTTACAGATGAAAGAGCTAAAGCTTTGAGATGTTAAGGGATTTATCCAAGATTATACCATTAGAAAATGACAGGACCCAAACCTCAGTCTGCTGGGCACCAAAGATTATGCTCTTAACCACTGAGCTTTATCCTTTCAAGAACACAACCACATGGATAGTCATGGCAGAGCTACTTATTAAGGTCAAAATGGAAATATTTTAATGCCCAGCTTCAGGGGATTGGTTAAATAAATTATGCCATGGCAACATAATGTGATAATATATTCAGGTATTAAAAATTGCCCTGGAGTGTGTCTTAGGCAGAATTTAAGCCAAAACCTGAGATATTTCAAACTGTCCATCATATTTTATGTCTGTTTCAATGCAGTCATATTAAGATAGAAGTACCAAATTGGAAAGCTGATAATTTTAGCCAGAATTAACCAAATCATCCTGGTCTCCCGTAATGGAGAACCTCTTGATCACTTGAATTCCAACTGTCTTCATTGGAGGGCCTAAATACTGTGGTGGTACAGAGAGGTAATCATAAGTGAAGAACTGGTTTCTTGTCAATCTAACCTAACTGGATTCCTAATATTCTCCAAGGGCCTTACCGAGTAGGATGACTCTGTCTCTGAACCCCATTTGACTGAATGAAGGATGATAGAGGAAGGTAGATCCAAAGCCTAGAATATCATCAGTGGTCACCTTGACTACCAGATTGTGAGCTGTTTCTGACTACCAGAGCCAAGAGCTGATTGCATAATGGGTTGTCAGGTCAGTATACATCTGGCCTGGCTGTCTTACACTGTACATGATCTTGCCGTAAATGCTGGAAGTATGCTTTATTAAGTTCTCCAGTAGACCAGAATTTAAAAGCACAAAATATAGTACTTTTAAAACATAAAATTATGTGCAAAGCTGGGATACTTATGGTATATTCTCAGTTTGTTGGAGTTTAACTATTTAGAGTCCTCCATTATTGATGTGTTTGTGTGTGTACATGTGTATGTGTATGTGTACCCACAGAAATCTCACCAATATTATGAGAGAGAAGTGATTGATAACAGTAAACAATGTGTCAGGGCTATAGTTTTTTTTAATATCAAGACAAACATATATTCCAAGTTCAGTTCATCTTTATCAGGGATGGAAAATATTCTAAATATTTAACTGAATTATTCATATTTTTAATTTCATAGGTTAAAAGAGAAAGTATGTACTGGTTAATGCTGAATTAATTAGACTATTAAATTAACTAGGACATTTTAATTCCATAACCATTCTAGATAATGGAAGTTTTTTTTTTAACTAAAAAAATACTTTATTGCAGAAAAATGCTACCCATCATCTGAACTTTTACTTATTTATTTTTATTTTATTTATTTTTGTTTCAAGTTTTTATTTAAATTCTAGTTAGTTAACATATAGTGTAATATTGGTTTCAGGAGTAGAATTTAGTGATTCATCACTTAACTATAACACCCAGTGTTCAAAACTGGGCAGCAATATGCAGAAGAATGAAAGTGTGCCACTTTTTTACACCATACAAAAAAATAAATTCAAAATGAATGGACGTTTTATTATCCAAGACAAATTCTTTGTTTCTTACCCACATCTGTTTTTAAGAAATAAAGGGGCATATGAGGGATTTATGGCTCAGGTATTATTAACAGCCACTAATTCTACCAGATAATGTCTCAGTATTTTATTTTCTTCTGTCTATGAAGACTATATGTGTTTACATAAGTGCATGCATCTCCTTGTTTTCAAGAGATAAACGTATTTAAATAAGGAACACAGAGTTTTCCCTGTAACTGTAAACTGCAACAGCACTGAACTTTCTGTGACTTAAGATGAAGCACTTCATTATCCAAGTCACATTATCATCTGGAAAGAGTTGGTTGTGTTTAAACTGTGCTTAACTGTATTTAAAATGAAATACAACATATTTACATGTTCTCCCCTAGTTTATTATAAAGTTTACACTTTAAAATTTTTAAATAGAAAATGTTTCCCAGAGTTAAGATTTGTATGTGTTCCTTTGACTTAGCTGCAAGAATCAATCAGATCATGTTAAGGAGCAAAATACGGCTCTTTTTGAAGCCTGTTATTAAATATACATAAGAATAGACACTTTTTTTGTGTTCAGAAATAAAGAAAGTGCTCTATGTTTTTGACGATTGAAATCCTTCAAAGCTCTTTCGTTTGCAAGAAAACAAAAGGCTATTGTATACGAAGCTCTGAAACAGCGACAGCAGCTAAGTAATTAATTGCTCATTCATGAAAGAAAAAGTATAAGTGAGAGGCAAAAGTTAACCCCTCGAAATGAAGTGTGCGGCTAACAAAACTGCTATCAACTTCTCTGTTTTTAAATATGATGGTCCTCTTTGTGCTGGTGGTGGCTCTGTTTTGAGGACTAGTGGCAGTGGTTGATGTCACCACACCTATCTTGGAAGAAAAGACACAAACAGGCATCTGAAGATTTAATTTTTTTCTCTGAGGGAGAGCTTGCTGCTTATGGTAACATATTGTGAAATCCAAGCTAAGGAATATTCTATAACTAGTGTCTAACACTTTTAATATGGTGTGTTGATGATCATCTCCATGATTAGATTATCTAATTAAAATATGCATGAATATATATACACACATGTATGGTAGAAATGATTATTAAGTTTCCAGGAAGCTGTGAACAAATGCTAGACATTGAAGACTAGGTAGGATTTTCTCTAAAGCAGTCAAATTAAGTGATCAATCCTATTTAGAAAGGTTTTTCAATATATTTCATGCTCCAGGGAATCTTGCTCCAGTTCAGAGCTGTGGCTGGTAGCTTCTCTGTCTACATTGGCAACAGCTTGAGCTATGCCATGTCAAAGGGTTTAGGGAAATTGCTGCCAGGATAAAGCAAATAATTCCCTCCGTTCAGTCCTCAAGAATGGCAGGAAACTCTAATTTCTCATTATCAAACCTTCTGCTCTGTACCATCCTGTTGTACTTTCAAACTGTGAGCCTTATTCACAATCACCTTTTTGTCTTAAGCACAGGTGTATATGTATTTTGATGTGACAAAAATCACACCTAGTTGTCAGCAGCATAACATCTTCCTAAGGTGATGAAGAGAAATCTAAAGCAGATTGAAAGGCAGCTAAAAATTTCTCATCCATTTTAATATTAAAACCTTGAATGATTTCAGTTACAAAGGTTCACACATTTAAGTTAGTTGGAAAATCAAGTATCCATTTGGGTTTCACCCAAAATATTTGCTCACTTTATCCAAAGGACCCTACGGCACAGTTTTCTGAATTTCATGTCTAAAAGTTAATTTAACTGGAGGGATCTTTCTCAGATTGCATTGATTTAGTCTCTTGAGCTGATAGCAAGAAAACCATAGACTAGAGTTTAGGATTTATAATAATAATAAAAATAAAAATAACACCATTCTATTCAAGGATAAATGAAGTTCTCCAAAAATACATATCTTTTTCTACAATGAATTTCATTATAAATTCATCTTTAAAACTCTGAAGCTGGGACACCTGGGTGGCTCAGTGGGTTAGGCCTCTGCTTTCCGCTCAGGTCATGGTCTCAGGGTCCTGGGATCGAGCCCCGCATCGGGCTCTCTGCTCAGCAGGGAGCCTGCTTCCCCCTCTCTCTCTGCCTGCCTCTCTGCCTACTTGTGATCTTTCTCTCTGTCAAATAAATAAATTTTTAAAAAATCTTTAAAAAACAACAACTCTGAAGCCATTTTCCCATGAAAACATTGTAGTAAATTGTTACTGAGTTTCTTGGTTGTCACGTGAAATATATTTGAAATGTGAAAAGTAATTATTATTTTTAATAATATTTCTATGGGAAAATGTATTCAGAGTGCTCTAGAATGTGAGGGCAGGTCATTTTCCCCATCCCAGGTAGGAGCAGAAACACTCCCTCCCCAATCTGTGACCACAGAACTTCGAGTGCTGTGGATTCAAGGAACCAGTGGTGGTTTCTATGGCCAGATAAGAATTTTAAGCAGGATAATGGGTTGAATGAGCATGACTGAGGTACTAGAATGGGAGGCAGGAATCTGAGATACCCACGGTTCGAAGGATGAAAGGAGAGGGCTGGGGGAAATGATAATCCCTAAGAGCCTGAAGTTTTGACCTCATCTTGACCAATTCCCTGACCATGGCAGGAAGAAGGAGTGAAGTAGCAGTGGTTTTTCTTCCTCTGGCGGAGTAAGAACTTTGTGGTGGCAGTAACAGCAGAGGGAAGGGGAATTCCTATTTTAGGGTAGATGGGGTCCTATTTGCATGTGTAGAAGATAAGTTAGTCTGTGATAGGTTTTTTTTTTTTTTTCATTTACTCTTCTGAATTCCGACTGCAAGTTATCAGTGGTACTTAAGAGAAGTTCATGTAAAAAAAAAAAAAAAAAGAAAGAAAGATCATGTGAACATCTATTCATTGAACAAATAGTTATTGAAGGCTTACTTTTTTTTTTTTAAATTTTATTTATTTGACACAGAGAGAGATCACAAGTAGAGAGGCAGGCCGAGAGAGAGGGGGAAGCAGGCTCCCCACTGAGCAGAGAGCCCGATGCAGGGCTCAATCCCAGGACCCTGAGACCATGACCTGAGCCGAAGGGAAAAGCTTAACCCACTGAGCCACCCAGGTGTGCCAAGGGCTTACTTTGTATAAAGCACTAGCTATCTTAAATTCTTTTAGGAACTACCACAAAGCAATGTAGTAGAAATATTGAATTGCAAAGTATATCTAGTGGTTATGTTTCTTAACTTCAGGAGCTACTTGTAGTGGGAAAGTTAGTATTCTCTACCTTATCCTTCTACCTTATCTTATGGGGATTCTTGTAACTGTGAGGATGTAGATGGAACATGGTAAACTTTTAGAGGATGGAGAGATCACTTCTAGGTAGAGAAGTTGGAGAAAGCACTATGGAGATACCGGTGTTTGAACCAGCTATGGAAGGATAGATATGACACATGGATATAGGGTAAGATATTCCAGTCAAGGTGTAGTGAATACTTGGATTAGGTTATTTTTAGTGGGAATGAAGAATAGGCATAGAAGTGAGAGTAGGTCTTAGCAATTGGTTGAATAAAAAAAGTGTGGAAATGTTACTATAATTTTTGAGCTGGAGTAATTGTGAAGATATTAAGATCATTACAGATAGTAAAAAAATGGGAGAAAATTTGTATGTTTAGTTTAGGTCGTGTTGAGACTGAGCAACCTTTTCAGTCTATTAAGGTGTACAGGTGTGGCAACAGTAAAAAATGAGGGATTAGAGCTGTGGAGAAATGTTGGGGAAGAGTTTCAAGTCCTACAGAAATCATGGGTTTGATAAGACCACCAAGGGCTCCAGAAGATCAAACGGTCAAAAATATATCTTTGAGGGGGATATTTTGCACTTATGAAGCAAAAGGAGGAAAATGCTTCTTACCTCAGGCAAGGAGCAGGGAATTGCAAGAAAAGGTAGTTATCATAATCACAAAATAAAATGATTTGTTTTCTTGAGCACAAATAAGCATCTACCTACTAGACTAGTAGCAAAGAAGTATTTAGTAACTTTAATAACGTGATGAAACTGGGTGTCAGATGGCAAGGGTCAGGGAGCAAGACTGGGTCAGGAAGTGGAGGCTGCATAGAAAAGGAAAGAAAGTTTCACTGTGAGAAATGCTGTAGTAGGTCAAAGGACAAGATAAGGTAGAGAGATCAAAATGCAAAGGTGAACATACTCTTTACAAAAATATTCTGTAGCTGCTTAAGTTTTAAAATATACAATCCCTTATTTTTTCTTATTGTAGATTCTCTTTCTTACTGAGATATAATTCATGTACTATAAAAGTCTCCATTTAAAAATGTATATTTCAGTAGTTTTTAGTACATTCTCAGAGTTGTGCACCCATTACCACTAACTGATTTCAGAATATTTTCATCATCTTCCCTTGAAACTCTCTTCCCAGCCTCTAGCAACCACTAATCTACCTTCTGTCTCTGTGGATTTGCCTATCCTGAACATTTTGTAAGTAAATGGAATATTATAATGTATGCCTTTTGTAACATATGCTTCTTTCACTTAGCATAATGTTTACATGTTATAGCAGTTATCAACACTTCATTCCTTTTCATGGATAAATGATATTCCATCGCATGAACATACCACATTTTATGTATTCATTCTTTCTTTACTTGGTGGGTTTTTAGGTTGTTCTTAACTTTTGGTAATTATAAATAATGCTCTTATGAACTCTTGTGTACAAGCTTTTGTATGAACATGTTTCTATTTCTCTTGGGTGTATACTAAGGTGTGGTACTGCTGGGTCATAAGGCACCAAAAATGTATGTTTAACTTTTAGAGGAGCTGTAAAACTGTTTTCCATCAACAAACTGTTTTCCATTTTCGATTTCCACCAACAGTGTATGATGGTTCTGATTTCTTCACATCCTTGCTAACCCTTGCTATTATTTATCTTTTTGGTTCTGGCCATCCTAGTGGGTGTGAGGTAGAATCTTATTGTGGTTTTGATTTGCACTTCGCTAATGATTAATAATACTGAGCATCTTTTCATGTGCTTATTGGCCACTTGTATATTTTATTTGGATAAATGTCTATTCCAATACTTTCCCCACTTTCACTGGACTGTTTGTCTTTTTATTGTTGAGTTATAAGAGTTCTTTATATATTCTTGATTTTAGACCCTTAACAAATGAATGATTTATAAATATTTTCTCCTGTTATGTGGTTTTTCACTTTCTAGACAGTATCCTTTGAAGTTCCTGTTCATGGACCATCTAAAGACCTCCAGATCTGTTCCCAATCTATCTTCCAGTCTTACCTTTCTTGAACTCTCATCTACCCATTTTAATGAGACACATTCACTTTGTACTTTTTAAAAACGACTAAGTATGCTCACCATGCTAATGCTACTCTCCCTACTCCGATTTCCTCTACAACCATCGCAATTCTTCCTATCCTATAAAGTCCACCTCAAATTCTGCCTTCTTTTGACAGACTTAGCTTGGAGTGCTCCCTTCTTTCTCTAAATTCCTGTGGTCAATAATTTCTATTGTTGCTACCAAACATTTGGCACTTAGCATGGGATATACTTTGTCTTGTTCTTAACAATATTTTCAGCATACATTTTCATCCTGATGAGTGGACCTTTTGCTTTGCATATTTATGTTTAAGTGTTTGTCTAAGAGAGAGAAAAAGAGGTAGGTTTTAATTTAAATTTGTTTTGGGAAAAGCTCTCTAATTTACCTTTAAAACAATGACACATGATTGGCACTAAATCAATTCTATCAAAAATTCATATTTATTCCTGATATTAAATATATTTAACAAACTACCTTTCTTCAATAAAAATAAACATTTGAAGTTTAAGTTCTGAATGTGATTCCCAAAGAAGAATATTGGTAGGAAAACTGATTCTACTAATTTTAATACTCAAAATGGATGTTCTGCAATTTATTATTATTCTTTTAATTATATTTATTATTGCATGAAAGACAATTAGAGAAACATCTGAAAATACAGTTGCTTCCAGTATTGTGATGAGGCTGTCTTTGTAAAAGGAATAGTATAGAAACCAACCATTAATGTGGATATTGGAAAAACTATCTGAATATGTGTTGGCTCCCGACAGAAATACTGAGAAAAGAGCGAGGATTAAAACTAGGCCATAGTTCTGGAGAAGCAGATTATAAAGGGTTATTAGAGTCTTGCCTGAAATTGTTTAAAATGGAGGGAGAAGTCATTAATAAATGATACTTAATTCACGGACAAATATTGAGAAAAGAATAGAGAATAAAACCTGAAGTGATCAAGAATCATGCCATCTCCTTATGCAAACTCCCATGGCAGAGGAACTGAGCCCTCTTACATAGGTGGCAATCTGAGCAATGAAGATGCATGTCTTATCTCCTAGGAGTGTCTCAGAAAACGACAAGGCCTAGGGTTCCTTATACCTCTGACATGAGGTGTAGCAGCAAGAGAGTGCCTATGATGACAAGATTATGTCTAGTCTGAAAAGAGTGTGAGGTAATCCATGAAAATTTGCACTTCCTAGATGAAGAGTAGCATTTTGGAATTGCCATGTTTTCCTGTTCCCTGAGAGAGGTGTGCAGGAATTAGTCAAGGGAGAGGAGATGAACTTGAAGAGACCTCACAGTAGTGACAAAGGGACACTATAGTGGAAGGCAGATTGGACCACACAGTTCTGCAGTGGTGATATATTGTGGGTTGTCACTATGGAAGGAGATGTTAACTGAGGACTGGATGGTATTGTATGAACATCTCAGAGAATGCCATAGTAGGCAGATGTTAGTTGATGATTAGAGATCTTCTCCAGATGCATGGATGATTCAGAAGCCCCTCAGATTGTAAATGTTCCTCTAGGGAAAAGAGGAGGAAGGGAAAGTTTATCCATAATTGCTTAGGATTACATTTCTGTCGTAGGGGAGAGCAGTAGCATGATGGTTAATGTTTAACAGCTGATTCTCCTGCAACAAAACAAAACAAAATAAACCCCAAATCTGTAATAGATATTTCCATGATATAAATGCTCCTACCAGAGGCAATTTTAAACTACCGACATGATGTCATTTAGTACAAACCTGGGAAGAAATGAAAATAATCCAGCTTTTTGAGTTGGTACAAGCCCATTTTATCATACCGTTGGAGTAGAGTAGTGTATCTGAACATAAAGTGAGGTATTTTAGAAAAAAATTAATCAAGTTATAATTTTTACACATCCAAGTACAGGGCTTAAAAATTCATATCCATCTTAAGTGCCTGGATTTAACTCAGTTTTGAT
Organism: Mustela erminea; assembly: GCF_009829155.1. NCBI lineage: Eukaryota > Metazoa > Chordata > Mammalia > Carnivora > Mustelidae > Mustela > Mustela erminea. The sequence goes on along the minus strand of NC_045618.1, from coordinate 81,344,655 downwards.
CATTGTTTTCTTGGTCACTAGTTTTTACATGATGCTTTTATAATTCACTAGCATTTGGGTTAATTTCTCCGGATTATTTTTAAAGGGAGAGCAAGGTGAGGTATTCATCCTTGCTTGTTTTCCCTTTCTGATGCTTGATTGTACAATGTGATTATTGCTTCTTTAACTATTCTTACCATCTTCAAAGGAAACTAGGGTTTCTAAATATTTCTGATGCTAAGAATGGATTACAGCAGACCTTGGTGTAAAGGAGTAGAGAGGAGATAAGATAGGAGTGTTCAATTAGAAAAAGACAGAACAGCATTACTTTTTGAGGGACTGTGGGGCTGCCGTGATTTGCCAGTTTATGATATTCTAGACCCTCAATTCCTTAGGAAAGAGACACCACCCATATCCCAGGAGTTCCTTTTTGTTGAATAGCTGTATGATTCCTCATACACTTAACAGCAGGTTTCAAAAGTTTTTAAGAGCTCAAATGGATTGCAATAACCCTTCAGCTTTTTTTGATACCCAAGGTATTTAGCTAACAGCAGGGTTCCTTAAAGAGAGAGTCTTCTATTCCATGGTGATGTTTTTCCATTGACATGTTGGAAATGGGAAAGCTAGGAAAAGAAGCAGCTACATTAAATAATGAAAGTGGGTAGTGAATTTTATACTCATTATTTCCCTATCATATTTCATCATACTTATTCCAGTATTAACAGGAATAAAAGCCTAATATGTGATAATAAAAGGGTAATAAAAGACAATTGTATATTTATCAGGAAATTAGTTGTGATGATTCATCTATCATCTCAGTTATAATATTAAAAATACACCCAGGATTCCTTATAAGATAACTATAAAAGCTGAATGAGTTAAATTTCTCCAGGCAATTTTCAACACTAAGAAAAGAGATGCCTTTCAAACTAATGACTATTTCATAGATGCAGTAGAGAGATATTCAGCATCCGTAATTCTCTTTGGTCCAAGAGTGAAGAGATAAGTAGTAATCATGCCTTCAAGGTAGAATTCATAATCAAATCCTTAATTAAACTCAATATGGAAAGTCCTTAATAAATATCAAAATCTGACTATCAGATTTTCTGGCAAATATTTTATGCTGTGTTCAGTATCTGCTATCTGAACATCACTGTGGAAAGAATTAAGCCTTTCTTTTTATTTACTGGGTACTAGGGACTATCAATGTCATATTTAAATGGAGACACATCCTATATTTTAATAACACACCTTCATATTATCCTATTTTTTGCTTTACACATACTTAACACTTTCCAGAGGAATTTCAATTTATTTCAGTATTTTAAAATTTATATTCATTATGTGTTAAGTGAATATGTGTGGCTGATTCTTCAAGGAGCTTTTAATCAACTCTCTTCTATTTGTTTAGACCAAAACATCTCATTGTCCTTCTTGACTTCTTTCTTTCATACCCCACATCTGTCAGTAAATTCTATCAGCTCTACCTCCAAAATATACCCAGAATTCTATCAATTCGTATCTCTCTTAATGTTACCTTGGGACCAAGCCAACTACATGTATCACGTGAATTAGTGTGATAATCTCCTACCTGACCTCTTCACTTCTACCCTTGCCCTACTGTAGTCTATTCTCAGTATGCAGCCAGATAATCCTGTTCAAACATTAGTCTGATCTTGTCACTCCTCTGCTCACAACCCTCCAGTTGCTTCCCAGCTCATTCAGATGAAAGCCAGATTCTTTATAATGGCCTGTAAGGTTCTTTATGATCTGAATACCTCTATTTCCCCACTCCCAACATCCTTTACCTGTATGACCTTATCTTCTGTTTCTGTCCCACCAGACCCTCCATTCCCACTCCCTCCTCATAGTCTCTCCTCCAGCCACACTGATTTCCTGGTGTTTCTGGGATATGCCAGGCATACTCCCAACTTAGATTGCCCCCTGCCTCCTCTCCTATTTATTTTCACAGCTAGATCCCTCACTCATACAGGTCTTTATGTTAAAGATATGATGCAAAAGCATGAATGCAAAAGGATTCATGATGCTTTTGATGGACACCGTAACTAAATTTCAACCCCCCCTCCCTGATACTGCAAATCTTTCTTCTTTGCTTTATATTCTCATTAGCATTGCCATCATTTTACGTATCATATAATTTATATATTTACCTTGTTTAGCATGTCTCCCTAAAAGAATGTAAGTTCCATGAGGGTGTAGATTTTTCACTAAGTCATTATTGTATCATCAGTGCCTATAATAGTTTAGTAAATATTTGTTAACTAAATGAATGAAATATTTCATTCATGTGGATTAACCTTTATAAAACAAGAAAAAATATTTAAATGGTAGAAGATTACCTGCTGCTCTTACATTGTTCCGAGAACAATGAGAAAAAGAAAAGGCCAAGTGCTTTTTTTATACTAGGAAGGCAGTTGTTTGAATTTCTTAATTAGAACAAAATGTCATCTTCCTGATATGAAGTACACATGTTTGAATCATGGAGAGAATCTATTATAACCATCTTTTTTGAGTTTGAGAACACTTGAAATTTGGTGAAATGTTTGGAAATTAGAGTAGACTGACTAAATAGGCAGTATGGCATAGTTGTTAAGGCTCCACAGTAAGAATACCTGAATATGTATTGGGGTTTGGGGTGCAATGTCTATGAGAATTTTGGCAAATTGTTAAATGTATTTGTCTCAGTCTCTCTTCATTTGCAAAATGAAGATAATTACAGCACCTGTTTCAATAGGGTTGTTGTGAATATTAAATGAATTAATTCATATAAACCACTTGAAGCAATGCTTGAACATAGTAGGTGCTCATTAAGTTGGAATTAGTATTTTCATTATTATTATTTTCACTATAAGCTCTGTGAAGTCCAGGGCTAGTAGGCAAATCAAGGGACTAGGTGCCCTGGAAACAGGTCAGAGAAAGATACTGAATTGGAAAGGGATCACTGGCATCTAAGATACAAACATGATAGGGGCTTGGGGTGGCAGACGACAGTTTGAGGAACATTTCACATGAGAGTTCTGAGGTCAGATTCATGGAATTCTTTCTTTTCTTTTTCTTTCTTTCTTTCTTTCTTTCTTTCTTTCTTTCTTTCTTTGGGGGAGGAGGGACAGAGGAAGAGAATCTTCAAGTAGATTCCCTGCTGAGTACAGAGCCCGACATGGGACTTGATTCCATAACCCAGGAGATCATGCCCTGAGCCAAAACTAAGAGTCAGAAGCTTAACTGACTGAGCCACCTAGGTGCCCCTCGTAGAATTTTCTGATAGTCATTACAGGCTGGAAAGGAGAGGATGGGGGGGGAGGTGCATTCCAAAAGCCCTTAACTTGATTTTTCTTGAGTTTCTGATATTCCAGTAGAATGGTAAAGTGAAGAGGGAGAGGTCAGAATAGAGGGTCAGCTTACAGGAAAGGAGAAACAGTGTTTTATCTGTGACTGGATAATGTTATTTAGTAGGAGGAGTGCATAAAATATTCCCATTTAAAAGTAGAGAAACTGAGAAACTAAGAAGCAATGTGAAATAAAGTAGAAGATACAGTCAAATATCCAGATGACATGCCAAAATTCTATCAGCCATTTGATGCTTCTGAATATCATGTTGTCTAGCAATTGTGTAGGTAAAATATCCAGCTGCTTGTCTAAATTTCTCATTTTTCATCCAGATGTTTCCATTTCTTATTGTACGTAGATATATTTAATAATATTTATAGTTTAATTAGGCACTTATGAAAGCAATTATGAAGTTTGATTGGATATTCATAGTTTTGAAACTATAAAGAATGGCATAAAATGTTTGTACTGCTATAATAAAATTCTATTTTTATTTTGCAAAGATGTACTTGATTTTTCAATAGAAGAAAGAACTTAAAAAATTCAGTGTAATAACAAATTTGACACATCTGTTCTTCCTGTACAGAATCCTAGAACTGTGGGGGCTGGAATGCGCTTTAGGTCACAGACTGACCATGACCAAGGACCACCTCCATGAGATGAAAGTTTGGCAAGGGGAAATCTAAGATTTCTATGGAGCTGACACTTCCTGAAGTTTTTGTCAGTTAATTTTTTCAGGTTTTTGTAGTTGCTGCTCAAAATCCATCTTCGTTCCTTTCCCTCAGGCCATTCCCATAATACTTAAAGTCCACTCTATTGTCTCTCCTACCTTTTCCTTTCCTCAATGTATCTTTTCTCCTCCCATCATTCTTCATGTGATCTGGTGTTGAAACACAGCTCTCCCCTAATCACAATCTTCTGTATATATATTCCCATATTTCAACTTCCTCTGGAAACTAACACTGGTAATAAATACAATACTTTTTCTGGGGTCTGGCCAAAACAGAGTAAGGGAACTATTACCTTTCTTATTTTGAACTCTTTGGGTATGCTTGCAGCCCATGTATTCACCAATGTTTCTGGAGTTACATTTCAGTGTTGATTTCTGTTATTTGATGTTAATCAAAACAGCTAGATTATTTTCATATGAGTGGGTCTTGCTTCCTATCCCCCAACCTATTAGGTGGCTTTGGTTATACACCACCACTGAGAACATGGTATGATTTTATTCTTACTAAGTTTTGTCTTGTAGCTTCTATATTGTTCAGTTTGTTCAGAAGTTTGAGTGTAAGTCTTATAAGTTACCATAGTTGGTTCAGCTAAAATTTCAAAAAGCATCATTTCTATGTCATTTTTAAAGCATTTCATTAAAATTTGAATAACAGTAAATCCTTGGAGATGTCTCTCCGAGCTGGTATCAGTGAGGAGGGTCTTGGAATGATTCTTTGGGTGTAATCTCTGGAGGAGACTGTATTTATTCAGAGTCTGAGGAAAACTTCGGGAATAAACAGGTTTTCTTGTGGAGTTTACAATTTAAGCACCTTAAGGGTTTCATTTATTGCTAAGAATTAACATCTAATTAATTTGTTAAAATGTTTCAACAACAGCAAACAAAGTAGGTAAAGAAAAAACGCAAAAAAAAAAAAAAGAAAAGAAAGATTGGTTGTTGCCACGTGCAAGAAGTGAAGTTGAATTGTGCCCTGATTAATTGATTAAGGATGGTTCCTGTGGTGAATAATTATGTTCAATAACTGTCAATATAATTTGCAATCAATTATCACTTATAAAACCAGCCTATAGCAAACTTAGTTTTACATGCATCCTAATGCAACTGCGACATTAGGAAGAACTATTTTCCACTACTTTCATGATGTCCTTTATTCAATGAATCATATTTGAAATCTCTCACTCTATATCTCACAAGGACCTTTTCTCCTCTTTCAGAAATTGCCTTAAGGTTTGTTTTTTCTTTTTTCCAGGAAGCTGAGTGTGATTAGTGGCTATGGTTAGAGGTTATCCAGCCTTTTGTAGATTGATTTTCCCACAACAGTTCACTTCCTGTAGAGGTATTTGCCGTGACTCATGGTAGGTGAGGATTATCTTCCTGCCCTTTGATGCTGGAACTTTGTCATGTGAACTGTTTTGACCAATGGGGTGTTAACAGTTATGCCATAAGGAAAGGCTTTAAATGTGCTTATAGATGGGCTTGCCCTCTTGTGCATCACCAAAAGAACTTGCCCCAGTAGCTGTTGCCTTTTCAGCCTGGATCCTAGAATGAATGCAGTGGAACAGAATTGAGTCTAACCTGCAGCAAGGACTCATTCCAGTCAGACCCACAACTGGAAGCAAAGTCACATGCCAAGCCCAGCTTAGATGACCTGAATCCTGGGTGACCTGAGAACCCATGAGCATGAGAATAAATTTTTATTGTTGCAAGCATAAGTTTTGGGTCTGATTTTTTAAAACAAATGCAGCAACAGATAACAACATAGCTTTTCCTATCAAGTACTATTTTTTCTTTTAAACATTTTATTTATTTATTTTAGGGAGTGAGAAAGAGTGACCAATTGGTGAGGAGCAGAGCAGGAAAGAGAGGTTAAGGAAGAAAGAATCTGAAGCAGGCTCCACCCTGAGCATGGAGCCTAATACAGGGCTAGATCTCACTACCCTGAGATCATGAACTGAGTGGAAACTAAGAGTTGAAGTCTTAACTGACTGAGCCACCCAGGCGCCCCTAAATTACTATATTTTAATTAAAGTGGGATATTCATTGTCTACCCTATCATTTAAGTTTTCTAACGGTTCATCTAGTTAGAATTTAGCTGCCTGAACTCTCACTTTTCTGTAATATAGCCAAGAGCCAGAAGAGAGAAAAAGAATCTCTGAATGGTCTATGGCCATACCAACCTGAACGCACCCGATCTCCTCTGATCTCGGAAGCTAAGCAGGGTCGGGCCTGGTTAGTACTTGGATGGAAGAATCTCTGAATGGCCAAAGTAGATATAGTGTCCAGACACTAACATTTATTTATTAATTTAGAGAAATCTTCAGACACTTACTCAGGCATATTTACTCTGATTTTTATATTCAATATAAAATCTTTGTAATTTGGCATCCTAATCATGACAGTGTATAAGAAGCAATGTAAAAGTGAGACAAAGGCTGTTACATCAGGCACAGGAAAGGAAACATAAAGACAGCTTATGACTTGATAGCAAGTGGGGAAACACAACAAGTATAGCAGTCTGGGATTTTCAGTGAGGGATCAGAAACCCCACCTACTTCCATAGGCCCTGAGAGCCTCACTGCTTTCAAGGCTGGCTCCCAAACTCAGGTTCATAAAATGAGTACTTTTGGGGGATAGAATAGTATGCTGAGTGGTAAAGGAAACATGGGACTCATGTGCAACATCTCTCTGGAACTTTTTTTTTCCTTTTTAAGATTGATTTATTTATCTTAGAGAGAGAGACAGAGTGTAGTAGGGAAGGGCAGAAAGAAAGGGAGAGAGAAATTCCAAGTAGACTTCATGTTGAATGGGGAGCCTGACATGGGGCTCAATCTCAAGACCCTGAGATCATGAATTGAGCCAAAACTGAGAGTTGGTCACCCAACTGTGTTACCCAAGAGCCCCTGAAACTTTTTTTTTCTAACTTTATGGTAAATTAAAATAGTAGGTCCAGACTTTTGAATATAATAAAAGGAGAGGGGCTCAAGGTTTTTGTTGTTGTTATTTTTTTTTTTTTTTGATCTGTTAAGGCTATTTATCAATATCATTTCATAAAGGAAGAGTGTTTTAACATTAACCAAATTTAACAAACATTTAACAAACCTTTCAAAAAGAGGTCATTAATAAAACAAACACTGTCAAATCTATGTACCAGTGACAGGAACCATTAATTTAAATAATTAACTTCATTCTTAAACAAGGATATATTATGAAAAGCAAAATTTAGATAGTAACTTAAGATAAAAATAGGACATTACATGTCTATTCTCTTGGTGACAGATGTTTACTCTCTTCTACTGGTAGAAATTTTATAGAAAAATTTGAGAGATACTGCTCTGTTAGTGTTAAATCAAGTCCATGTTAGCCTTTTTAAGAAAACATTTTAGGTTGTATCACAAATTTCCATTAAAGGTTAAAACGTAAAAGATGTGATGCTTCAAATTTAAGAGTAAATTTTTGCTCACTTGGAAATGAAACTATGGAGTCTCATTTGTTACTCATGCTTTCTAGATAGTTGAGACATTATTATAAAGCAGTCAAACAAATCTCACCTCTTCCAGGAAACTTCCAATGAGATATAGCTATAGCACTGAGTTAATTAATTAATAGTGATAGCCATAGCAATGTCACTTTGTGTAAGGATGAGTTAGTTAATTAATAGTGATAGCCATAGCAATGTCACTTTGTGTAATGACTGACCTCTATTTGGAAAGAAGAGGGTATAGCCTGCATGGAGGTTGCTGAGGGCCAAGTTGTCCTTCTCTTAAGCATTCCCTATTGGCCTGAAATTTCCTCTATTATATAGTTATGATGACTTTTACCATAAAGTGCTGAGGCACAGCAAGTCACACAGGCTGTCAACATTTCCTATCACGTTAGGTAGGTAAGAGACACAGACATGTATTACTCTTATCTCAGAGTTTATAGTGTAGCTAGAGAGATAAGGCAGAAATGAGACAGTAAAACAAAAGTTAAAGACAAGACAGTGGTTAATTAAGAACTAAACTATGTGTTATCATTTCCAGGAGCTATAGAAAGTTTGAGGAGGGAAGGTCTAGCACGACTAGAGTAGCAGGAAGATTTCAGGGCCTGAGGTGTAGTCCTTGAGAGAGGGTATGATTTTAGGAAGTGGACAGAAGCAGAGAGGTCATCCAAAGAGCCTTCCATATTGGGGGGTAGTGACCTGAATGGCAGGAACCCACCAAGAACAGTGGAAAATACTTTTGGATAGTTGGGATTAATGTCAAGAGATTCAGGGCATTAGAATTAGAATTAAAGTAAGAGGAAATTAAAGGTTTGAGGAGGTAAGTGAAGTGATGATGAGAAAGACTGATTTGAAGGTGAAAATAGCAAAAGGACAACAGTTAAATGTGAAGTGAACTGTTTTTAAAAAAAGACATTAAGAGAAGGAAAGGAAAAGTGAATTGGGATAAATTGGAGGGGGAAATGGAGCATTAGAGACTGTGGACTCTGAGAAACAAACAGGGTTTTAGAGGGGAGGGGTGGGGGGATAGGTGAGCCTGGTGGTGGGTGTTAAGGTGGGCACGTATTGCATGGAGTACTGGGTGTTGTGCATAAACACTGAATCCTGGAATACTGAAAAAATTAAATTAAATAATAAAAAAAGACTTGTTTAGCTTAAAAAAAATAGATGGATTCTGTATTAATTTAAGCAACATAGGGTACTCTGAAGAGATGAGATAAAAGATAGGTAAGCTCACCTGAGTTTATATGTGTGGGAGAAGAAGGAGAGATTTGAAAGTGGACAACTGTCCTAATGATGGGTGACTAATGTCAATTCATAATTTGACTTATGGAATCTTGGGAGGTATATTTGGTTCACAGGGTTAGGGGTCCTGAAGTAGCCTTGGATTCTCAGGAATGACATTCTCCCCAGGAAATAAGAAGAGGGATAATGCTAGGCCTATTGTCTCTTAAAAGATACAGAATCAGTCTGTGGTGGTTAAAACAATGGTTGTTAAAGATGGTCTTGCCTCCTTTTTACTGCTGTAAAATCCTGTGGATTTTACATGATCACTGTGGACAGCAAAAATGCACTTCTATTTACTTTCTATGTGATTTAATTCAATCAAATGCAAATACGAACCCTGTAACACGGATATTGTTAGTTTCATTAACACAAGAGGAGGTGGATGCTTAGTAATGGTCACATGGTGATAAAGGTGAAGCCATGCTAGTCTTCTGACCATATATGTCTTTGTTCTGCTATTCTCTTTCTCTCATGACCTGACAAGGGAAATGGACATCCCAGAAGATCCAGACTGCTGGAGAGAGTGAAGCTCTACATAAAGAAAAACAGTATTTTGTTTAAGAACTCAAATAATGGAAAAAATACAAGCAGTATGTACTTGTATGCTATATGTCCACTTATGTACTTAACGCATTTTTCTTGGTCTCTATATAAGAAGTGCTTTGGAATGGAAGTTCTTGGTACTTAAATATACAGAACTCCAAAAAAGTCATTTTAATTCTCCATTAAGAACTTACAGACATAATGTAAGACATAATACATAATACAGACATATGTTGGCTAACTGAATTTAAATTAAAAAAAATAAAAGAACTTACAGAGAGTGTTTTTCCATAGTGTGTTCAGGGAAGTTCCAGGAGTATAAGAAGGGATAAGGTGGGACCTATAAGATATTCAGGAACTCTTCACTCCTTCTCCCATCCCAGATATGCTGTGCTTTTGCTTTTTCCCTTTTTCTCCCAATGCTATCAGCTGAACAACTTAATTTGGTTTACTCTGAAATCAAACCTGGTTTTAAGTTTAAAGTTACACATGATACAATGCAAAATACATTATTCTAAAAGTGAAAGAAAAAATATGATCAAGATATTCAAATAATGACCGAATATTCTCACATAACCATTCAAGTGAGAGAAAAGCTAACTCCAGAGGAAAAGCTGCAGTGCCAGCATAAATAACAGGCCTTGCTTCAAGATCCTTTGGGTAAATAGAGGATGAACTTATTCTTTGGAGAGAGACTAGCGCAAAGAAGTTTAAGCATTACCACAGCAAAGACTCAGAAATCAACTAGAAACATCATCATTCAGATCTTTATGGGAGAGTTTTAGGGGCAAAATAGAAAGAGCACAAAGATTGAAAAGTTCTTGATACATATTCTAGGACTGCTCCTCCAGACCAGACCAGTTTTATTGCTTTATACTACCCAAGCTCATCAAAATATTATGGGAATGCTAGCTTTCCCCAAACTTCACTAATTGGGAATTATCAGTTTAAAGATCTCTGGCAGCCTCAGACCTTTAAACAGAAACTCAGATGAAGGACGTACAGCCTTTCTCATCAACCAATGAATGTCCTCTGTTGCTGCCCATCACCATGGGAGCATGGGATTTATACAGAACATGATCTAGAGAAATTATCCTAATTTGTGCCATCTTGGGGAAGTCTACAGCCAATCCTTTGGAACAAGAGCTTTCCATAGAGCGTAGGTTCATTTGAATGAACATTATAGTTAGTGATGTATGGTGGTGGAATAATCTGACATAATTTGAATTTCTGAGTAACCAACCACAGTACAATGTTTGAAAAGCATCCTCACAATTCACAACTGAAGATGAAGACTTTTATAATTCTGCCCCAACGTGTTCAATTTTAAACATCTTATAGGTAAATAGAAGTAAATGGTATGTATTTAAATTGGATTTGTTCTCAAACCTGTTTCAACTTGAGCAATTGCTGCAATAAAATTTCCTTTAATATCTTTGTTTAACTGCCATTGGTAAAAAAAACCTACATTGAAAGCTATTTCTAAAATTGAAGATTGAACATAATTGATATTAAGTGCCATTAAGCTCATTATTGGTCTTGTAAAGATATTTCTATATTCTCTGGAACGGATATCATCTCAGGGAAAAGAAAGTTCATCTCTTATGTGTTTCCTCTATTCAATTCTACTCATCAGGCTATGCCATGTAATATGCTAGTCTCTGAGTACTGGAAAAATGATGAACAAATCCAGTGATTGTGCTGGATACATACATACATACACATATATGCATACATATACACAAGTAATAATGCATTATGCAGTGTTATCATAGACACACATGTAATTTAATGCTTTGGAAACACAAATGTTAGTAATTCTGCAGTCACAATAGGGGGAATGGAATAAGAGAGGCCAGGGAAACTAATAAGAGATGGCATTTTCAGCTGGGCCTTGTTGATGAATAGGAGTTTGTCACATAGATAAGGAGGCAAAGAGGTTCCAGATAATGGGAGGAGTCTGTCCAAAGGGATGGAAGTCAGAAAATTCAGGGAACAGTGAGAAATTTAGTGTGCTTAGAGACACAATGACATGAATGGAGAGAGGCTGGGCAGGAGTCTAGAAATCCCAAGGCTGTGGGAAGGCTTTGATCTACATGTTTATTTGCCCACTGAATATCGAGTAGAGCGTACTCTTAGTCAAAATCCTGGAGTTGTAGGATAAGCTCTCATTTCATTGCCTCTGTAAAGGATTTTATTTCCTTTCTTTTAAGATGTATACAAAAAAAGAAGAGAAAGATTTTGAAAATGAATTTTAATACATTTCTTTCCACCAATATTTATTTGTATTTGATTTCTAAAAGAAACATTCAGTGTATGGATCTATAGAAATGTGTGTGATTTTACTATAATATACATTTCTACAGAACCATAATCATTTCTATCAGATCTTTCCTATTTTACAATAAAAAATCCTTAAAATGAATGACAAGCCAATGCTGTATTATTATCTGTACTAGGGATTCTTAGATATTGTTTGTCAGTGTTTGAATAGTGCATTCTTGCATGGGAACAAGCAAATTGTGGGCTCTTAACAAAGAGCATCTTGCAGCATTCTTTTGATGATGATGAATTTTATCTTTGCAAAGAGGTTATACTGGGTGATTTCTAATGCATCTTTCTCTCTCTCTGACTTGTTTCTGTGCACCCTCCTCTCACTTCTCTGTTTGTCTATAGTGTGGCCATAATGTCTGAAAACATAATAACATTATTTTATTATGTATTACAATATCAATAAGATCTTTTATTAATCCATGTCTCCAGACTTGATGCTAGTGTGCAGTTCCAAACTAGCTAATGTTGAGATTAGTAAAAAATATTTTGATATTAAATAAAATAAGAAAAATAATTGATTCAATTTAAGTAGAGTTTACTATGGTAGAGCTTCTTGTCACTCTGGGGAGGTATTTTAGATATAAGTTGATATTTTTATATCTCTGTCTGAAAACAGTTGTATCTAATGCTCTGTGTATAATAATTAGTAAGGGGACCACTGAGTTAAAATGAATAGCTCATGGTAGAGCTGGATGAAAATGGATATAGAATAGGTGGATGTGGATAGAAGCTAGAGTGGAGGCCATGATAAATTGATGTCTAAGTATGGAGAGTGTGTCAGAGCTTGACTTTGCCCTGGCCACATTCTCTCTGTACAGAATATTTCAGCCGTATGTCATACTAAGCTGTATGTGCTATATGTGTAAGGGTACCCTGGCAAGGGTATGTGCTGTATGTATCTATTGTTTGCTTTATGCTCTTCCAGCAGTGAACTAGAATACTTTCTTTTTTTAAAAAGATTTATTTATTTGAGAGAGAGAGAGAGTGCATGAGCAAAGGAAGAGGCAGAGGGAGAGGGAGAAGCAGGTTTCCCATTGAGCAGAGTTCAATGTGGGGTTCCATCCCAGGACCCCAGGATCCTAGCTGAAGGCAGATGCTTAACCAATTGAGCCACCCAGGCATCCTATGAACTAGAATACTTTGGATAGTGTATGTGTAATTTCTTTCAGTGTCCTAGCATAACTTTGACCCAGTAAGGAGCTGTCAAATGTGCACCTCCCTCCTTCTGATTACCCTCCAGGTAAGGCTACCATTAGTTATATGGCATCTTTGTAATATTTGAAAAAAATGCTCCTTCTTCTAGATGACCATAGTTTGGGGGGCATGGATTGGGGATGGAATACAAGATGGATTTGGGGTCCCTTGTGCTGAAAACTAACCATGTGATTAAATATGATGACCCTGCCTCCATTATCTAGTGATAGGTATCTCCAGGACACTAATACTTAGGATAGAATCCCATTGCCCACTTTTGGCTGAATACCAATTACTTAAAGAAGTATATAAATAATTAGCACACTTACTAATATGTATACTTAATATACATACATACACATACTAATACTTAACATGGAGGTAGCATTTCAATTTGCTTGATTTTTCTTACTTTGCTAAAGTTATGATAAAACTTTGAAAAATTTCACCCCATCTGTTTCTAATATTGATTATTCTAAACCAGAAAAGAGAGTGTGAATTCATGAAATATCTTGGTCAGTATAGCAGATGGTCATAAGAATCTATAGAAATTCAGTTAACATCCAAAAGTCCAGAGGATGAAGACTTATTATTCTGCTTGGCTAAGATAAGAGGGAGAAAATGTGCTCAGAAGTCATATAATAATACCAATTTCAGGTTTACTTATGTTTCACTTTTTTTTTTTTTTTTTCCTCTTTGTAAAGGGCGGAATGATAGGCCTCCAAAGATCTCTAATCTTTGGAAGCTGTGAATGTGTTAACTTTCATGGCAAAAGGAATTTTGCAGATGTGATTGGGATTAAGGACCTTGATTGGGGGGGGAGATTATCCTGGATTATCTGAGTGGGCCCAACCTAATTAAATGAATCCTTAAAAGAACTTTCCTGTCTGAAATGAGGGTCAGAGGGAAACATAGCTATGAAAGAAAGGTCAGAGGGCAATAACAATGTTTCTAGCTTTGAAAATGGAAGAAGAAGGGACAATGAGATAAGGAATATGGCTGGACTCTAGCGGTTAGAAAAAGCAAGGAAACATACTCTCCTCTAGGTCCTTCAGAAGGGATGCAGTCTTGCTGACATCTTGATTTTAGCCCTGTAAGATCCGCTTCAGAACTCTGATCTATAGAAGTATAAGATGATAGAGGTATATTGTTTTAAGCCCCTAAATTTATGGGAATGTGTTACAGCAACAATAGAAAACTAATATGAATTTTATGTGCATAGTACTAAATTACATGTTGAAGGTTTATGTTTATTTTGAGACACCTCTTTCAAAGATTTTATGGCACTAAAATTCAAGATTCCTTGAATTTCAGTACATCAAAGAGCACTACCAACAGAGTGAAAAAGCAGCCCATGGAATGGGACAAAATATTTATAAATCATGTATATGATAAGGAATTAATATCCAGAATATATAAAGGATTCCTACAACTCAACAAAAACAACAAAAACAAAAAGCCCCATTAAAAAAATGGGAAAGGGACTTGAACAGACATTTCTCCAAAGAGAATATATACATGATCAGTGAGCACAGAGGAAGATGCCCAACATTATTTATCATTAAGAAAATGCAAGAAAAAAATCAAAATGAGATACCATCAGGATGTCTATCATAAAAAAACCCAGGAAACAGCAAATGTTGGTAAGGAATAGATATGGAGAAATTGAACCCACATATATAGCTGGTGGAAATTTAAATGGTGTAGGCATTTGGAATTATGGAAAATAGTATCATGCTTCAAAACATTAAACACAGAATTACCATATGTTCCAGAAATTCCATTTTGGAGTATATATCCCAAATAAATCAAAACAATAACTTGAACAGACATCTGTACAACCATGTTCATAGCAGAATTATTCACAATAGCCAAAAGGTAGAAACAATCCAAATGTCCATCTATGGATGAGTGAATAAACAACATGTGGTATATACAAACAGTGGAATGTTATTCAGCCTCAAAAAGGAAGGAAATTCTGACACGTGCTATACAACATGATTGAACCTGAGGACATTATGCTAATGGAAATAAGCCAGACATAAAAAGACAAAGATTCCATGATTTTACTTCTATGAGGTAGAGTAGTCAAATTCAGAGTTGGAAAGTAGAATGGTTGTTGTCAGGGGTTGGAGGAGGAGAGAATGGGGAGTTACTGTTTAATGAATACAGAGTTTCAGTTTGGGAAGACGAAAAAAAGTTATGAAGATGGCTGATGGTGATGGTTTCACAGCAATGTGAATATACTTAATGCCACTGAACTATACACTTAAAATGGTAAGTTTAACATATATCTTACCATAAGAAAAAAATTAATGTACTTTGAGTAAAAGAAGCAAAGTGAGATTAGTCCAGGCATATTTGAGAAATGGCAAGGAAAGCATAGTAAGAGAAGGTGTCTTCGTAGAGCAGTGGTTTTCAACTGGGAGAGACTTTTATCCCCAGTGGACATTTGGCAATATCTGGAGACATATTTGGTTGTCAGAATGGAAATGTTGCTACTAGCATCTAGTGGAAAGAGGACAGGGAAGGATGATGCTAAACATCCTGCCATGTACAGGACATTTCCCACAACAGGGAATTATTCAGTTCAGAATGTCTGTAGTGCCAGGGAAAAATCCCTGTTCTAAAGCTATTGGGTAATGTGGTTGGATAGAGTTGGAAGGAACTGATGAGAAGTGTCTTAAATGTAAGCCAAGAAGCTTAGAGTTTGTGCAATAGGCAATACATTCTTTAAGGTGGGAGAAAAGGGTGTTACTGGTGATTGAGAAATATTAAACGGGAGGAAAAGTTAGGTGCAAGGAGGGATTAAAGGCAGAAGACTAGATAGGCAGTTGTGGTAATCTAGTATGGTGTGGCAAAATCTGTCATGCTCCATGTAGTTGCATGTGACGGACAGTTCTTAAGGGCTTTACATGTAGTAACTCATGGAGCCTTCATAACATCTATGTGTTATAATCATTATTCTCATTTCACAGAAGAGGAAATGGAGAACAGAGGAAGTACCCAAGGCCAGTAAGGAATGGAGCTGGGTTTTGAGCCAGGGAGTCTGTGTTCTCTTCTTTTATATGTTGCACTTTTTTTTTTTTAATGCCTAGACACGTCTTTTTTTCCTGTCAACTTATTTGCAAAATTGGGTTTTCAGTTAAGTAGGGTAAGGGGGTTCCCAAGTTCATTACTTCCTTGAGCTTGAGGAAGACTGAGAAAGCTGATAAGACAGCACTTGGCTTCTTGAGTTTTAGAAAACTGCTTGTAGGGAAGATCAGAATTAAGAGTGGGTGCATTAAAAATATAAGTTGGAGGAGGTGAATAATCAGCAAGAGATCGCAATTTCTCACCCACTAGCTCTCAAATTTTGACTCTCCCAAAACTCCAGCAGGCTGTAGATGCCATTCCACTGACATGCATCAAACTTGAAAAACAGGATCTAGGCCAGGATTGTCACTCCACCTCCCACTCCCAGTAACACTCACTCATCCCGAACACTTCCCACTCAATAATCTTTACCCATGAAGAGGAAAAAAAAGATGGCCATGCCCTGCTGTGATGGCCTTGTGTGAGCTTGTTTAGGGCATGGAGGGGTCTGTGCTACTAAGGAAGGAGACAGGAGAGAGAAGGGGCTCTTTGTTTCATTGAGAGTGTGTCACACTCACTGTTTGCCTGCTCTTTGTAATCAGTATTGCAGTTTGCCATAGCTCTGATGATCTGGAAAAGACTGAAAAGCTGCTGGCCCAATTAGTGTTTATCCCTGAAGAGGTTTAAGACCAGGAACCCAGCTGTTATAGGCTTGATTCTATTACTAATAAATTCTGTGATCTTGGACAACATTACCATATTCATCATTATTTTACTGGCTGTTTTTCCATGCAGCATCTTCTTTCTTTTGATATTCATAATAGGCTGCTGGAGTAGGCAAAGCAGATAATATTACCATTTTTTTTTTTTCTGACAAGAAAAACTGAAGTTCCAAAAGGTTAAGTGGTCTACTTAGGATCAACTAGCTAGCAGGTGACAAAACTGGGACATGAGTGTGGTTTTGTTCCACTCACTACAATCCATTTTTTCTGATGTCATTACTTCTCCAACTCTAGGGTGCGTAAGTATCACCTGGACACTACCAGAACACAGATTCCTGGGACCTACTCCAAAGCACGACATGTGTATTACTGTAGGATAATACTAATGGTATCTATTACTATAATATCTCTGTTATTTAGATAGTATCTCTGTGCTAATTTGGTAGGCCTGGGGTGAGATCTGAGAATCTGCAATTCTAACAACCCCCAGATGATATTCATGGAGCTGGATTATGGGCCTTTTTAAAAGTAGCACTGCTTTATACTATACTAATGAACCTCTTTGTACCTCAGTTTCCTGATCTACAAAAGAGGGAAGACAATAACTGGCTTTCTTTATTTCTCAGAATCACTACTAGGATTGTGGTGAATTAAAATTGGCTACAAACATTTGCAGGTCCTCCCATAAAGAGAAACAATCTATTTCCTTGTCTCTTGGATCTGGGCTGGCTTGACGACTTGCTCAGACAAAAAAGATATGGTAAAAAGTGACATGTGACTTTCAAGAAACATGACCATAGGTGGCCTTACAAGTTCTACTCTTGCCTTCATGGAATCCTGAAGCCACCCAGTCTAAAACTGGTGGTGACCGCGACCCTGGTGACAACCCAGATCTCAGTGACCCTATCCAGGATCGTCCTGTCAGCTAAATGAAGCCACATAAGTGAGCCCATGAGAGATTAGCAGAAGAACTGCCCCAACCACCTACAGGATTATAAGAAATGATAAGTTGCTGTGTTTGAGGTGCTTTGTTATGCAGCAATAGACAACTCAAATGGGGATAAAATAGATAATGATTAGGAAAATATTTTGAAATTACAGTAATGCCTCTGCAAATTCTCTAAGAATAAAGCTTTTCCATAATAAATAATAAAATGAGTTGTACTAAAAATTAACAAAGCAGATAAAGATTTAAAATCAAGCAATGAGAATAAACACTGAATAAAAATGAAGACATACTAATAAAAATAGATAAATGGGCAAATGAGTAGGAGAGAAGAGGATTTTTTTCTGTCCACCAATAAATGTAGAGGGAGTAGTGAAGTTGGAAAAAAAAAATCAGCATTTTCCAACTACATGGTGGAGACTGATTAGAGCAAGAGTCATTAGTGGATGCTAATCTTGGAGGGGAAGTTTGATGAAGATGATGCTTGGTCTCAATATGTCTTCGCAGATTGTTATTCATTGTAAAAGAAAAAATTCTTAATCACACAGTAGGAAAATCATACAACCATGACTGGTAATCAAAATTAAAATTAAAATTGCCAAAGAAAGTTGATGGATACTGTGTACTTTTAGATAGATACTGTGTACCATGAGAAGGACACATCTCTACTCATGAGGAAACATTAGAGAAACTCAAATCAAGATATAATTTATAAAATAATAAGGTTATGTTCTTGAAAAATTAAAATACCATGAAAGACATAAAGACTGAGAAATTATTCCAGATTAAAGGAGACTACTGATACCAGACAGCTAAATGCAATAAATGATTCTTGGCTGGATTCTGTGCTTGAGGGGAAGATGCTATATAGGACATTATTGGGACATTTAAAAAATTAGAAATATATACTGCAGATTAGATGAAAGTCTTGTGTTGACGTTAAATTCCCTGAACTCCATTATTGTACTGTGGCTGTAGAAATATTCCTGGCTGTAGGAAATGAACATTAAAATATTAAAGAGTTAATGGTTATGATGTATGCAGTCTACTTTCAAATAGTTTAGAAAAAATAAATTACACACGTACACATACATCAGGCAGACAATAAGCAAGTGGAGTGAGCATGCAAGAGAGAGATGATAAACCAAAAAAAATCTGGCAAAATATTAAAAATGTGTGAATCTTGATAAAGTGCATATGAGAATTCTTTAAGCTATTCTTGCAACTTTCCTGTGCTTTTGAAGTTATTTCAAAACAAAAGTTATAAAAAAGTTATATAAGTGAATATACATAGATATATTTTAGGTAAATATATTTTTCATTTCCAAGTAAAGATGAACTTTCTGAGCCTTATAAAAGGCAGAAATCATAAAGTAAATTCTTGATAGATTTGACCACCTTTTTTGAAAAAAGCTATAAAATCAGCAAAATTAAATGACAAAATATAGGCGAGGGAAATATTTGTCATTTGTCATATGTCAAATGTCCTTTGAGAAACGACATAAAAATAATTCTCTCTCTATATATTTTTATATTGGGGGAAGAGAGAGAGGGAGAGAGAGAGTGTGGTGGGAGGGGGAGGGACAGACGGAGAGGAAGAGTATCTTAAGCAGGCTCCATGCCCAGTGCTGAGCCCAGTGCCAGGCTGGATCTCACAACCATGAGATAATGACCCTAGTCAAAGTCAAGAGTCCGACGCTTACCTAACTGAGCCACCCAGGCACCCCACCATAAATATAATTGGATTTGTAAATATAAGGAGTTCATATAAAATGCACTAGGTAAATAAAGAATACAGGTGCGTGCAGGGAGAGGGATGCAATACGCCCTGCAACCTGGTAGCCTTGGATTGTGGCGCTCTATATGTGATGATAGAGGAGCTACAGGGAGAAGGTTGCATTGCCTCAGATGTCCACTGCAACCAGAGCTAAAACTACCCACCCTTCAAGCCCACTCCCACTCCTAAAGAGCTATAAGTTCTCTGTAGGCATCTTGACTGTGCTGACACCTGGCAGTCTACCTGGTTATCTACCTGCTGGGCCATTCCTAGATCGCTATAGCATCACTACCTCCAAGCAGCATACACGCCAAGGAGCACACACTCTTGCTCCTGCTCACAAAGGTTGCAGCAAAGGATCCAGGATTGCTGATGTCCTCACTTTTAGTACTAGACGCCATAAAGACTCACTCTGCTCTTCCTGCAACTGACAGCCCCATGAGGCCTGGTCCAGGGCAACAGCTGATGAGAAAGCACAGGCCTGAGAAGTAGAGATATGCCCCAGAGCACACAGCTGGTAAGTGGCAGAGCCCCTGCAGAACCCAGGATGGTCATCTTCAGGGTGTGCGTTCAGCCCCACCATGCTGCATCATGAAGTAAAGCAGCCTTTCAGAGGGGTGCTACTCTTCTTCTAGTAGTTTTCTGGCTTCTCCATCAAATTGTCAATATCCATCTACTCTGGTTCCCATCTGGGAAAGGCCTTGGACTCCACAGTCCCCTTTGCCTCTCTGTGAACCTTGAAATCACCAGCAAGAGGGTTATAATTCAAGGTCACCGTCTAGGGGAAGAAGGTGGCCAGGGCAGTGTGGCCAGTGCAGTCAGGTAAGGCAATGGGTTAGGAGGTGACTAGGGAGGCTTTTGTTGGAATTATTTCCACTCCTTTTTCAGAAAATGGAAGAGAATGTCTTGCAGCAGCTGCTAATATTTATGGAATGCTTCCGATGTGCTAGATTCTGTGCCATTCACTTCACCTGTGTTATCTTACCTTCTTGAGCCCTCTCCATCAGTCTTTGATGTGTGACTGCTGAAGATCACACAAGTTATAAAGAGTTAAGATGAGAAACTGGTATGAGAGCCAGAACTTGAGGGCATTCTTGCCTGTTTCCAGCTGGGATTTGCCCAGAATCCTGGCTTTTCCAGGTCAAGAGATCTGAAACCCTCATTAAATATCCTTAGGACAAACAGTAAATAAAGCTGACCAATAAAGCTGGAGGGTTCTGTCTCTCCTGGTAGCCAGGATTCTCCCCTCCAAGGAAGGAAGAATCTAAGCAAAAAATAATTAGCATCAGAAAGGTCTCCATTCAGCCTGGCCCTTGTCTGGAAACAATGGGCCCGTGATTTCCCACCTAGTACTCTGGCCTTCCTCACCTCTCCAGGGTACTGGGAAAAAGGCTTTTCAACCAGAGTTTTCTCTTTCCTCTTGGCTCCTGCCATCTCAAATGCCTAGCATTTTCCACAGTCAGTTGGGAAGATGTCAGGCCCCACCTGAGGCAAGGCAAGGCCAGGAAGCCACTGGGGTGGCTTTTATCCCTTTGACCTTCCTCTCCCCTCCTTTCTTTATCATCAGCACCATAAAGGTAGTGCAGGGGATGGCTCGAGGGGTTTGGAGTAGCCACAGGGTCTCATTTTGGCTCAAATTTTTTTCATTCTAAGATGAAAAGAGGAGAAAAAAGACCAAAATAGGAGAGTGGCCATTCTTGGGGATGAGTGGCTTTGCCTGTTTTTAAAGCCATTGCATTTCTTTATGGAAGAGTAGCCAGCTGTTCCTTTAAAGCTGGTTCTCATTAGTCAGGAAACTTCGGCCTCATCTCTGAGCCTAGGTTTAGCTCTTGAATGGGTAGCAGGTAACCCTGAATGAATCTGTAAATGAACATCCTGCTGGGCATGAAGAACTATGAGAGGCTTAAGTGGGAACAGGATGTAAAGCAGCTAATCTAGTAGAGAGTGACTGGCACTAGGGCCTGGGCCTTAGAATGCCCATGGTGTAACACTAGCTTTTTACAGAATCCTGCTTTGTGCTCTTTATCTTTAGGAATGTTTAAGAATTTTTCCAAGGCAGTGTAAGTATTGATGATGTTAGTGCTAGATAAATGTTCATTAGAACAGGGGGTGCCTGTGATGAAGCTCTAGAACCTAGATGAGGTTTGGTGGGCTGAGGTCCGGAGCCGATGACCAAGAAAGAATTCTTGAGACATCTTTGGTGCAAAATGGTGGTTTATTAAAACACGGGGACAGGACCCGCGGGCAGGAAGAGCTGCTGCCCTGGGTTGTGAGGGATGGCAGGTTATGTACCCTGCAGTTGGGGGAAGGTGAGGGGAAGGGAGGTTTCAGCGGAGTTTTCATATGCTAAAGAGGGCCTACAAGGTGCCAAGATGTCTGAGGCCTACCGGAGGCCTTGCCCTTGCAGCTGGATCAATGTTGTCTTTAGACCAGCCATTAACATTAAGATAGTTGGGAGACTTTTTGGTGGGATGTCACAATCCTGCTATCAATCGTCTTTGTTAGTGAGATTTAGGACATTTGTAAGCCACGGGAGACTCCTGTCTAGCAGGATTGTGAGCTCTGCAAGTTAACTATTTGCTTATTGTTCATGGCAGTCAGGGCTGCCTGAGGGATGCTACACATATGACAGAGGGGGAGCGGATGGAGAGGGGGGTGCAAGGCGCCAGCTTTTGCTTTGTCTTCAGCCAGCCCCATGCTCCCTCATCACCTGGATGGCTCAGTGGGTTAAGCCTCTGCCTTCAGGTCATGATCTCAGGGTCCTGGGATTGAGCCCCACATTGGGTTCTCTGCTCAGCAGGGAGCCTGCTTCCCCTTTCTCTCTACCTGCCTCTCTGCCTACTTGTGATCTGTCAAATAAATAAATAAATACATAAAATCTTTTTAAAAAGGTCATTAGAACATCTTCTCTATTTTAAAAAATTATATTTAAAATTTTCCAGAATAAAGCATTTTTTAAGCAATTAAAACATAGAAATACAAACACGACTGCTCAAAAGAATAAAGGAAAAATACTAACTAACATTAAAAAGATTTACTCTCATAAGTAATATAAAAATGCAAATGGAAAAAAGATGTCTTTTCACTTATGAAATTAGTAAAGATGTAAAATAATATTCAATGCTGTCAGGGATGTAGCATGATGAATGCTATGCTGGTAACTGTGACAATTTGTACAATGTGAAAGCACATATCAAAAATTGTAAATGTGGGGCACCTGGGTGGCTCAGTGGGTTAAAGCCTCTGCCTTTGGCTTAGGTTATGATACCAGGGTCCTGGGATCAAGCCCCGCAGCAGAGAGCCCGCTTCCCCCACCTCTTTCTGCCTGCCTCTCTGCCTACTTGTGATCTCTGCCTGTCAAATAAATAGAAAAAATATTAAAAAATTAAAAAAAAATGTATTCTTACTCTTGATCCAGTAGTTAAATCCTATGAATTCATCCCATGGAAACAATCAAAACAATTATTTGTATTCAAAGATGTTCTTTGCAGCATTGTTTATGTTATTGAAAATCTGAGTAGTTCAACAAAAAGTTAAGTAAATTAGGTTGCACATGATGTTTGTAAAGAGTTTTCCATAATAAACAGAAATTCTTATAATACATAAAGCAAAATGAAAACACATACCTAAAAGACTAAATGGCAAAAAATAAACACATTAACAGTAATCCACTAATCAGGGTCCTAGTAGGACACTGATGGTACACCCAATAGGGTTTAGCTGAACAAAGTCTAAAGAAGGGATGATTTATAGAAGTGTGGGCAGGATTTAGGAGCCATCCAGGGACTTAGCAACATAGGGTAGGGTGGCCAGCCTTAGTCCCCAGGTGGGCAAAAGCAGAGAACAGTAACCAGAGCTGAAGCTGGGGAAAATACGAAACTAGTTTTATTCCTATTCTGTGATCTGATATCCCACTGCGCACAGCATATGTGAAACATAGTAAGTTTCCTTGGAGATCAGCCTTCTGGCACATAGAGCAGGGCAAAAAACTATGGAGAGTGGATCTAGAGGTGCAAACAGAAATTAACCAGCACAAGTATTGTCTCTGGTTGGAGGACTGCGGGTGTTTACTATTTTCATTTTATCTGCTAGTTTATAAAACTTCCTCACCCTGGTGTGAACACCCCCTACCCACAGAAGGAGTTTGAAAACAAAACCCACGCAGTTTACATATTATGTTTTCTTACTCAAGCTATCATAGTTAAAACAATTTAAAATGTAAAATTTGTTATTAAGAAGCATATGCTTATATTTTTCTAAGTTAATTTGTTATAATGTTCTTCAGCAATTAATCTCTCCCTCCCCATTACTCCTCTCTTCTGATTTTCTGTATTGTTCTGCTTTTTCCTACATTATTTGTGTATTTATTAAGTAAACTTATGACAAAAACCCTCATCGGACTCTCTGCTTTATAAATATCTGTGACTGCATAAAGTACTATACTGTCAGAGCAGCAGCAGAACTAACAGCTTTGGTCAAAAACAGTCAAGAGAAGGGCAGGTCACTTCCTGTCACCCCCACACCCGGGGAAATACAGTTCTCAGAGTGGCTGTGGCTACTGTATAAGTAGAGAAAGTGTCCACATTGGTGGGAATACTGCTTACCTATTTTTAGAACCGTTAGGACTATAATGCTTGTTTTGTCTAGAACTGCCATTCATACTGGCCAAATGTTCATGCATTCATAATTTGGGAGCACAACTATAAGAGAAAACATCCAAATTCATTGCCGTTAGGTTTAAGAACATAATACTTGAATACTTTTGTTTGAAATGTGTTGATTTTTATAGAAAGTGACTGGTGTGAAGCAGCGACTATATTTTAAAATATGTCTTTTATCGAAAAATTTTTCTTCACAAGCCCTAGTATTAATTTAATCAAGTAAATCTGATTTTTATTGTAGACATTTTGTGTTTGAAAAGCAGTCATATTTGAGGTGTATAACGATATATCATTTTGGCCTTGACAAGCTAATATGAAAAAAGAAAGATTTTAAAAGAAAAAAGGTATTTTACTAACTCAGAATTTTGAATAACTTTCTGAAGTATAATTTGAAATGATTAAAACAACTCATTACCTGCTAAAAGGTTTGGGTCATGTGTATTTTGACTTAAATTATTTTGCACATTGACGTTGATTTTGATCATTTGCTCACTATCAAGGCTTCTCTGTGGATATTATGCAGCAAAGCCATTAACAACCAGATTTCAATTCAGAATGTGAAAATTCATTGAGACATTGTATGTGCATTTGGTGCATTGAGAAGTTCAGTCACGATCAACCTGTCATGGCTTATCTCTGGAGAAGCACTAATTTTCTCAAATACTTTGGCCTGTTTGAGTGTCAGGAACCTGGATTCTAAACTCACTTTGAATTCATCTTTCTAGGTTTTAGTTCTGTGTAATCAGGTATGGCTTTGAAAATATTGGCTTTGTGTAAATTAGATAAAAGAGATGCTGATTTCCTCCCTTTTTGTTTTTTCATGCAACACATATCTCAGTTCTGGCTTTTTCATTCATTTAGCTAATTCTAATCAATAACTTCAGTAAATATGATGACATAGTGTGTTTATTGATCAACTCAATCAATTGATAAAATACTTTTTTTAGACAAAATATGTAATTAATAGCCATACGTTATGTGTTAGCTGATAAACATGCAAACAAAATTAGAATAAATCAAATGACTTATCTGGCCTCCACAAAAAAACTGTGTGAAATTGCTCAGTTATCAACATATTTAAAAGGTAAAAGTTGAGCATTGAATTTTTGTAAATAAGTAAGAATAGAGACGTGTATCAACAATGAAGCTGCTGACTTAGGACAATGGCTTGAGTTAAGGATAAACCAGATGAAGAATGAGCCCAGTTATATCCCTAATATAATATGTTATGATGTGATATGATATGATATAAATTACTGCCTTTTTACCTTTACTAAATGCGTAAGAGCACCAGATTTTGACATTTGCAAAAGAGACCAATGCTGGAGCCTATACCTGAGAATGCCCATATATCACAAACAGGTACAAAATACATTTATTAAGGAACACATCGTGGGAAACTGCCACCCTTCTCTGTTTCCTGCCCATCTCTCCTTTCTCCCAGTCGTTGTCATATTTATGATTCTCCATCCCCTTTTATCTAGTTTTTTTCATATATGGGAAATTCTTACCCTGTTGCCTACCTAAATTAGAATTCCTAGATCCCTTGCCAATTCTCTTCAACAATAAAGCAGATATTCTAGCCAGGCAAGGAAAAAAATAGGTATGTAAGCTGGAAAGGAGAAAGTAAAGGTATCTGTATTCACAGATAACATGATTATCTATACTGAAAATACTATGGAATTGACTACAAAGCCACTAGAACTAATATGGAAATTTAGAAACATTGCAGAATACAATGCCAATATACAAAAACCAATTGTATTTTTATATACTAGGAGCAAATAATCAGAAATTGAAATGAAAATAAGAATGATACCATTTATCATAGCATTAAAGATATGGAATGCTTAGGGATAAATTTGTCAAAATATGTGTAAGATACATACACTGAAAACTACAAAACATTGTTGGGAGAAATTAAAGAAAACCTTAATCAATAGAGAGCTGTGCTGTATTTATGACATCTTGAAATGTCATTTGACATTTGACCCAAGTTGATCCATATATTCAGTGAAATCAGAATTAAAAACCCAGCACACTTTCATACACATTCACAAGCTGATTCTGAAATTTTATGGAAATGGAAAGAACCTAGAATAGTCACACACACACACATACACACACATGCATACACACCTTGAGAAAGAAGAAAGTTGGAGTATAACACCATCTGATTCCAGGAGCATTATTATAAAGCTATAATAATCAAGACAGTGTGGTATTGGTATGAAGACAGACATGTAATTCAATGGAATAGAACAGAGATTCTGCAGATAGACATAATTAGGTTTGGTCAAATAATTTTTGACAAATATGCTAAGAAATTTCAGTGGGGAAAAGGATTATTTTCTCAATAAACAGTGCTAGTATAAATGGATTATCCATGCAAAAGAATGAATCTCTACCCTGATCTCACACTATAAGTAAAAATTAATTCAAAATGGATCATAAATCTAAATATAAGAGGTGAAACTATTTTAGGTAAAACTAAAATTCCTAGATGAAAACAATAGAAAATATGTTAATTTGACAAAGATTTCATTGATATTGCACAAAAAACATAGAACTACAAACAAAAAAGTTAAAAACTTTTATTCTTTGAAAGACAATGCTAGGAAAATGAACACCCAAGCCACAGAATAGGAAAAAATATTAGCAAAACATTTATATAACAAAGAACTTATCACAATTATATTAAGACAAACAGCTCAGTTAAAAATGGCAAAGGATTTGAACAGACACTTCATCAAAGAACATAGAGGAGGCAATTAAACACACAAAATCTGCTCAACATCACTAATCAATTTGGTAATGCAAATTAAAACTATAATAGGCACCCAGTAAATGGTTAAAATTAATAAGACTGACCATGTTAGCTGTTGAGGAGAAGCTGAAGTTGCTGGAACTGTGTCATAGACTGCTTGTGCTAATGTAAAACGACATAGCAATTATGGCAAACAATTTGGCAACTTATTAAAAAGTAGACTATACATCTACTATTTACCCATCCATTCCACTTCTTTGTACTTACCCATGAGAAATGAAACCATATATCTCTACAATGACTTTCACATGAATATCCATAGAAGCTTTATTTGTAATAGTCCCAAACTGGAAACAAACCCAAATACCCATCAATAATAAATGGATAAATGTAATATGCTATATCCATACAATGGAATACTACTATTGAGAAAAAAAAAAGAATGTACTGTTGATACGTAAAATCACATGGATTAATCTCAAAATTATTATACTGAGTGAAAGAATCCAGACAAAAAGAATACATAATGATTCCATTTATATAAAGTTCTGGAAAATGAAAACTAAAGCAAGAGAAAACAATTTTGTAATTGTCTGGGACAGGGAAATATGAGGGAGGTGGAATGGCTTACACATGGTATGGAGAAACTTTTAGGGACTAGGGATAGAATCATGATGTTTTATGGTAATGGTTTCATAAGTACATAAATATGTCAAAAAAACAAATTATATACTTCAACCATGTGCAGTTTACTGCATTATCAATTATAACTTACTAAAGCTGAAAAAAATTACAAAACCAAAGGAAAAAATAAAAAAAAGAAATTTTAAAGGGACAAGAAGAGTATTTCAATTTTTTGTTAAAGATGAGAGCAGAGGTGATGTTTGCATTCATGATTTCATACTTGTAAAGCACTTAGAACAGCCTAACTTAGAAAACATTTGATATACATACTTATTATTAAAAAAAAAATCTTCAGCCACTCTAGATCTAGGTCACAGATCATCTGAGTGAGACTTGAATTTAGAGATGAGCAACAAAATAGAATAGTTTCCATTTTGTTGGCCTATGTCAGAGGTATCCTGCTTTGGGGATATCAGTGGCTGTAAGGATGAACTCCTGACAAAGAAGTGGCATCAAGGAGGGTAATGGTACAATGGCAGTGTTGTTTTGTTTTGTTTTGGTTGTTTGTTTTTAAGATTTCCTTCCTTCCTTCCTTTTTAATTTTTTAAAATTTAAAACTTTTAAAATTTTATTTTTTCAGTGTTCAAAGATTCATTGTTTTTGCACCATACCCAGTGCTCCATGCAATATGTGCCCTCCTTAATACCCACCACCTGGTGGTGGATATTATTTATTTATTTTGAGAGAGACAGAGCAAGCAAGCATGAGCTGTGGTGGGGGGGTATCAGGAGGGGCAGAGGTAGAAGCAGACTACCTGCTGAGCAGGAAGTCCAACAGGGGGCCCAATGATGCAAGGCTTCATCCTAGGACCCTGGGATCATGACCTGAACTGAAGGCAGATGCTTAACCGAATGAGCCATCCAGGTGCCCCTACAATGGCATGTTTTTCTTCAGGCCACTTCTCTGGCATGATTTAATTTTAGACTATTACCTTCAAGTATGTTTCTTTAGTCTTCCCTGTAAGTTACCTAATGTACTTGAATATATTAATTACTTGCTTAACATAGTGAGAGTGGATTCTGTTGACTGCCTCCAATCATCTTGACCAATAAAACCCCTCAGGAAAAAACAATGCAAAAATTAGACGTTTTTTAAAGAAAAATTGGAATTTGTTTTTTTCTCTTTTGTTTTGGGGAGAGAGGAATTCTTAACCAACTCAACCAAACATTTAGTTGAAAGACTAAAAGACATTTATATAGTCTGTACCCCCTCCTACTTAAAAATTTTTTTTCATTGCTTTATGTGGAAATTTTCATTTGGATTAAAATAGAGGCATGGGGCATGGGGGTACCCACTGGATTTTTCATGAAAAGATTTTGGGTTCTCAGAGTGTAATAATATGGGGAGTAGTGGAAAGGTGGTAGGGTTGGAGGAACATAAATATAACTTCTATCAATGAAAACATAACATAAATTATGAAAATTTTTTATTTATTACTGCTTGTTTAAGATAATGTTGGATATGATTGGTCTGTTGAATATCACACACCAATTTTTAGGCAAATGAGTTTCCACTTGATTGGGAATTTTTGTTTAAAGAGGTAACATGATTTTCAGATAAAATTTTCATTTTAAGGATGATGCCTCTAGGTAACAGGTAGAGTTACATGTACTGACATAGTAAAGTATCTGTGACAAGTTTTTAAAGGAAGGGAGCAACATTAAGAGTAATGTGGATAGTATAATACTTGTGTATATATAATGAGATATTACATTATTTATTCATTAGAGAAATTGAACCAGATAAGGTTGGGACTTTGGCACACTAGGTACGGTGGAATGCTGGGGTGAAATACTCACTAAAAACAGGAAGACTGAAAAAAAGTTTTTATAGTAGAAAGGGAGAAGACCTTCTCAACCTCCTCTGCTATTAAGCTCCAGTAATGCTGGCTGCCAAGTGTATATATGCCAGGCAGAAGATTAGAGACCAGCTCCTGAGAAAGGATCTATGAATACTGAAATCTGGGTGGTCTCCTAAAGAAAAGTCTGGTTTTCTGATTAATTACTCTGGAGAAAATTATATTGGTCAATAAAGGCTTATAGTCAGCTTTTTAATTATTTTATTCTAAAATATCTGTAGACATGTTGTTGTCCAATTTTCCCCACACCATTTGTTGAAAAGACTGTCCTTTCCCCATTGGATATTCTTTTCTGCTTCGTCGAAGATTAGTTGACCATATAATTGTTGGTTTATTTCTGGCTTTTCTGTTCTATCAATCTAGGAATCTATTTTTGTGCCAGTACCAAAAGACTTTTTTTTTTTTAATAAAGATTTTATTTATTTATTTGACAGAGAGAGACACAGAGAGGGAACACAAGCAGGGGGAGTGGGAGAGAGAGAAGCGGGCTTCCTGACGAGCAAGGAGCCTGATGTGGGCCACCCTGGGATCATGACCTGAGCCGAAGGCAGCCCCTTAACAACTGAGCCACCCCAGCACCCGTGATCACTACACCTTTGTAATATAAGTTGAAGTCTGGAATTGTGATGTCTCCAGCTTTGTTTTCCTTTTTCAAGGTTGCTTTTGCTATTTGGGGTCTTTTGCGGTTCCATACAAATTTTAGGATTGTTTGTTCTGGTTTTGTGCAAAATACTGTCCATATTTTGATAGGGATTTCTTTAAATGTGTAGATTGCAGTGCACCTGATTGTCTTAGTTGGATAAGTTCTGGCCTTCAGCTCAGGTCATGATCACAGGGTTCTGGGACTAAGCCATGCATTGGCTTCCAGCTCAGTGGGGGGCTGCTTCTTCCTCTCCCTCTGCCTGCTGCTCCCCTTGCTTGTGCTCTCTCTCTGTCTCTCTGTCAAATGAATAAATAAAATCTTTAAAAAATGTGTAGATTGCTTTCGGTAATACAGACTTTTTTTTAAGATAGGGAGAGGGAGAGAGTGAGAGAGAGAGAGGCAGAGGGAGAGGGAGAGAGAGGATCTTAAGTAGAGAGCAATGAGCCTGATGTGGGGTTCAGTCTCACAACCCTGAGATCATGACCTGAGCCGAAACCACTATTTGAATGCGCAAGTGAATAAGCCACTCAGTGCCCTGGGTAATACAGACATTTTAATAATATTTGTCCTTCTAATCCATGAGCATTTCTTCTAATCCATTTCTTTGTGTCATCTTCAGTTTCTTTCATCAGAGTTTTACAGTTTTCAGACATCTTTTACCTCTTTGGCCAGGTTTATTCCTAGGTATCTTACGGTTTTCATTACAACTGTAAATGGGATTGATTCCTCGATTTCTCTTTCAGCTGCTTCATTATTGGTGTATAGAAATACAAGAGATTTCTGTACATGAAGACATTTCTCCAAAAAAGACATACAAATGGACAACAGACATACGAAAAGATGTTCGTCATCACTTACCATCAAGGAAATACAAATCAAAACTACAACGAAGTATCACCTCACACCTGTCAGAATGGCTAAAATTAACAACACAAGAAAAAACAGGTATTGGTGAGGATGTGGAGAAAAAGTAACACACACTGTTGGTGGGAATGCAAATTAGTGCAGCCACTCTGGAAAGAGTATGGAAGTTTCTCAAAAAGTTAAAAAAAGAATTTTCCTATGATCCAGTAATTGCAATACTAGGTATTTACCTAAAGAACACAAAAACAGTAATTCAAAGGGATTCATGTACCCCTATGTTTATAGAACCATTATTTAAAATAGCCAAGATATGGAAGCAGCCCAAGTGTCCATTGATTGATGAATGGGTAAAAAAGAGATAATATAAATATATACAATGGAATATTATTTGGGCATAAAAAAGAATGAAATCTTGCCATTTGCAATGACATGGATGGGTCTGGAGAGTAATGATACATGAAATAAGCCAGTCAGAGAAAGACAAATTCCATATGATTCCACTCATATGTGGAATTTAAGAAACAAAACAAATGAGTGACAAAAAAAGAAACCAAAAAACAGAAAACCTTAAATTTAGAGAACAAACTGATGGCTGCCAAAGGGGAGGTGGGTGGGTGGGGGGAATGCATTGGATAGGTGATGGCGACTGAGTGGATGGAAGGATGGGTGAAACTGGTGAAAGGGATTAAGAGTATACTTATCTTGATGAACTCTGAGTAATACATGGAACTGTTGAATCACTATATTGTACAACCAAAACTGATATAACACTGTATATTAACTATACTGGAATTAAAAATTTAAAAAATTAATTTAAATAAATAAATACAATAAAATAAAACAAAAATATATGGTAAGTATTGCTCCCTAATAATAAGAGAGAAAGGCAACCATCTTGAAATCATGAGGAAACAAATTTGAGAAAAAAGCCAATACTACAGAAGATAGAGAAGAAGAAGAGAAAAGGCAAGAATATGAAAAATCATTGACATTGCTGCTCTGTGAACCAACCCAAGAATTGTCCCTTACTGCTGAATCTCCTCTTACATTCGATAGTTAAAGTTTTTCATTAGTGAGGCTATGTTTTAGTTAGGTATTCTTTTTTTTTTTTTTTTTTTTTTTTGAGTAGAAAGGATCAAAGTCATACACTAGGATTTGGAATTTCAAAACCCAAATCCCTGAAATACTCAGGGCAATTAGTTTATGCCAACAGATTTGGAAGCAAAGTTCAAAGCCAGTTTGATTTAAAAGCTGATTCTAGAGGGCAGAGAAAGAGAGAGAGAGACAGACAGAAATTAAGAAAGCTAAGACACTACTATTTCCTGAGATGAGGTCCCACTCAGTGCTCAACCACTGTGTTTATCTCTGGGGGTGGGGGTGTGGGGGAGGGGAGAAGAACCAGAGAAATTCCAGTTACATGTCTCTTAAGAGAAGAGAACTGAGAGAAAGCCAAGTCAACTTGTTGTCTGGATCAGGAGGGTATAGGCATTTGAATGTACATTAAATGAAGACCAACCAGGAATGGGAAGTTTTGAGGATGCAGCCTGGCCAACTTGAGCCCAGACATACCCCATGCCCCACCTTCACCAGCATCAGTACTTCAATACCTACCTAGAATCTACACACAGTTCTCTCTGGAGTAGGGAAGTGGGTAAAGACCTGACTGATTAAATTTAGTTTCTGACAAAATGAGAGCTAAAAATAGAAATTTTAGAAAAATAATAGTGTTCAGACCTGAGATTATGTTTTGACATATGTACTATTAATTAATTAATTGCTGATAATAATTATACCAGTTTCCACACTCAAGAAGCTCACAGTTTAATAAAGACAAGCAAACAAATAGTTAACTCTAATATGTGAAGTGTTTTATAGGTAAATATTCAAAATGATATAATAACACAGAGTGAGCATGGAGAGTACAACATAAGCTCTGTTTTGAAGGACAAAAATCAGTTAACCATAGATGGTATGGTATGGGGAAATGGTGAGTTCTGTTTTGACCTTGTTGCATCTGAGGAATGATTTTTGTTTGTTTAAAATCAAGGAAACTTGGACATGTCTGTATATTAAGAGGAATGAGGTGGCAGAGAAGTAGAGAATGAGGAGAATGGCTACAAATGATGGTCTGAGAGCTGAGGAAGCAGAGAGCAAAAGCACACAGATCAAGGGCCCAGAACTTTGCCTTGGCCAGAAAGAAGGAAGATGGGAAGGCAAAGATAGGAATAGTTGAAAATACGTATACACACGGGAAGAGTTCAATAAAGTTAAGAGCACTCATGCTTGATGCCTTCTACTTTATGTGATTAGTAGAAGTTCAGGTTCATCTTTTAAGGGTAAGAGAAACAGACCAGGATTTTAAGGAGGGGAGTTACATGGCCAGATTTGTATTTTAAAATACTCTGTCTGGTAGAAATTCAAAGAATGAATTAAAGAGAGATCAGAAAAGACTGAAGCTGGGATGCCTGGGTGGCTCAGTTGGTTAAGCCACTGCCTTCGGCTCAGGTCATGATCCCAGCGTCCTGGGATCGAGTCCCACATCGGGCTCCTTGCTCAGTAGGGAGCCTGCTTCTCCCTCTGCCTCTGCCTGCCATTCTGTCTGTCTGTGCTCTCTCTCTCTCTCTCTGATAAATAAATAAAATCTTTAAAAAAAAAAAAAAAAAAAAAAGAAAAGACTGAAGCTAAGATACCCATTAAGAGATCATTGGAGTCATTCAGGGGGAAAAAAATCATGAAGACCTGAATTAAGACAGTGGCAGAGGGAATAAAAGGAATGGTTTCCATAGATATTTATAAGCTAAATTATTATAAGAAGTGACTGTTTATACACTAGTAGTGATGGAGAGAGAGGAAAGGAGGATGATACCCAGATCCGAACATTTGGCTCATTTGAAAGTTCAGCAAGAAGGAGGAGAGGTTTATCGGAGAAGATAATGAGCTTAACTTTGAATATACTTAAATGTAAAGATATTGATAAGGTTGTGGATTTGGACAGAAATTGATGTAGATATAGAAGGTAGTTGGATCTGTGTATCTAGAGTTTAAGAGAGATGGTCTGACCTAGATAGAGAAAGTAAGGAGAACTATGTTCCAGGAGGGTGGTGGTTGAAACAGTGGGTATAAATGAGATCCTTATGTGAGTATGTGAAGAAGAGATTTTTTTTTTAATGGCTTTTATTTTAACCTATTCCTGTAATTCACCAATATGATAAACTTACACTATATTCAACAATTCCTAAATATGTATCTTACATTCACACTTTGAATTAACACTATCTTCTCTCATTTAGTGTTCATAAAAGTCAGGGAAGCCCTTATGTTCCACAAATAAGCGAAACCGTATGATAATTGACTCTCTCTGCTTGACTTATTTCACTCAACATAATATCCTCCAGTCCTGTCCATGTTGATACAAAAGTTGGGTATTCAGCCTTTCTGATGGAGGCACAATACTTTATAGTATGTATGGACCACGTCTTCTTTATCCATTCGTCTGGTGAAGGGCATCTTGGTTCTTTCCACAGTTTGGCAACCATGGCCATTGCTGCTATGAACATTGGGGTGCAGATGGCCCTTCTTTTCACTACATCTGTATCTTTGGGGTAAATACCCAGTAGTGCAATTGCAGGATCATAGGGAAGCTCTATTTTTAATTTCTTAGGAATCTCCACACTGTTTTCCAAAGTGGCTGCACCAACGTGCATTCCCACCAATAGTGTAAGAGGGTTCCCCTTTCTCCACATCCTCTCCAACACATGTTGTTTACTGTCTTGTTAATTTTTGGTTTCGCTTATTTGTGGAGCATAAGGAATAACATGGAGGACATGGGGAGATGGAGACGAGAAGGGAGTTGGGGGAAATTGGAGGGGGAAGATGAACCATGAGAGACTGTGGACTCTGAGGAACTAACTGAGGGTTTTGGAGGGGAGAGGGGTGGGAGGTTGGGTAAGCCTGGTGATGGGTATTGTGGAGGGCACGTATTGCATGGAGCACTGGGTGTGGTACATAAACAATGAATTCTGGAACACTGAAAAGAAATTAAAAAAAAAAAAATCAGGGAAGCCCTGAAAAGCCTATATAGGCCATGAACTAAGATCTACTATAAACATGGCATGTTCTACTATTATAAATTCATTAGTGATAGTTGTGTAGTGAAGGCTTTAAGACTACCAAATGATATCTTTTTAGTAGTGGAAAGCCGACTAAGTTAAGAGTGAGCATCCCCTTTCGTCAATTCTAGCAATGCTACCAGTCAATGCTACTAGTTATAGCATAGTGGGAAAATTTACGCAATTTCTTGTTACCAATTTTAATACTCATTAAGAATATGGTAAAACGGGGGTGCCTGGGTGGCTCAGTGGGTTAAAGCCTCTGCCTTCAGCTCAGGTCATGATCCCAGGGTCCTGGGATCGAGCCCCGCATCGGGCTCTCTGCTCCACAAACAGCCCGCTTCCTCCACTCTCTCTCTCTGCCTGCTTCTCTGCCTGCTTGTGATCTCTGTCTTTCAAATAAATAAGTAAAATTAAAAAAAAAAAAAAGAATATGGTAAAACGTTTCAGTTTGTACTTTAAAACCACCTTACATACAGAGATACATATACATGTGAAATTACCAAAAATGCCTTTAACCCATTTTTATGCATCTATTACAATGTACAAGATGAATATATTTCTATTTTTCCCTACAGAAAGACAAAGTCTTTTTCTTGTAGTATCTCATAAATGACCTTAGTGCTGACCCAAATATAACCTACTAATTACCCTCTGTGTACCTTCCAGGCCCTGATTAGTTGTATTTAGCATTTGTGTGAGACTGTGATTCTACTCTGGAAATCTTCCGTATAGCTTGTAATTCCCGGTGGAAAAAAAAATTGCTGTGACCTATACAGTTGGAGAAAAGAAAACACAGCTACACTCTTCCAAAAGCGGAACAAAGCAATGAAATAACATACCTTTCACAAGGGACTTGGTGTTATCTGAAACCCTATAATCCACATCCCATTCTGCTTCTTCAATAGGTTGGATGATTCCAGTGGGCGGGTCGGAGAACTAATCAATTTTGAAACAGCATCTGCAAAAATAGATAATGTTCATCTAAAGGGCAACCTAGTCATAAAGCCCCACAAGGATGAGTAAATAAACACACATCTTTGTATAAATGGGATCCCCTAGATGGAGCTGTAATGCAGTATTGGCAATGTGGTATTCCATCAATACCATCAAAGGAATTTATCAAGCACCAACATTAGGATGAACTATGTGATTAAACTGACATGGTTCCTGAACTCCTAGAATTTATAATGAATTCTAACTCCTGCACCCATAATGGAACACTTAAAAACTCAAGGCTCATTTGGTCCTAATCTTTTCTCCCGAATTTCTTTTTCTCCTGTGCTTCCTATGCTAGTGAAGGAATCCAAGGCATCCAAAATTCCTCTCTGTCACTCCCTGTAGCCAATCCATCTTTAATGTTTATTGGTTCAACCTCTTGATTGTGCCTTGAACCATTCATTACCTTTTACTTTATCTATAACCATCGGCCTTCTTGCTAAAAATATGGCAATATTAGTTGCCCTGAACCCCCTTCTCCTATCTTTCCCCAACACTGCCACTGGAGTTACCCAACTTTCAAATCTTGGTATATCACCCATCTGCTCAAAATCCACAAATGTCTACAATCATCTATCATTTATTTCTTTCTCGATACTTCCACTTTTCTTTTAAACTCCAATTCAAGTACAACCTTACGGTAAAGGATTCTTAGACTCAATTAACTATTCATTTACTCAATTAATATTTATTTATTTTTAGGATTTATTTATTTATTTTTGAAAGAGAAAGAGAGGGAGAGCAAGTGAGGGGAGTGGCAGAAGGAGAGAATCTCAAGTAGACTGTGTGCTGAGTGCAGAACCTGAACTGGGGCTTGATCCCACAACCCTGAGATCATAACCTGAGCCGAAATCAAGAGTTGGCAGAGCCACCCAGGAGCTACACTCAATATTTATTAAGCACAAACTTCATGTCATGCTTAGGGCTAGCACTGGAAATAGAGGAGTGATATAATCCTGGCCTTGCAAATTTACAGTGAGTGGCAGGAAGGACAATGAAATAACAATGATAGCAATAACAATGAATATGGTGAAGAACTAATTTGCATACACACAATAAGAGAGAGAGCTCCAGAGATCCCTGGTATTTATGGTGTGGGTAGAGGAAGAAGGGTCTTCAATAAATAAAGTGGGAGAAATTGTGTCATCTTAGAAAGCTAAAGAAAGCAAGGATTTTGAAAAGAAAGAATGATTAAAGGTATCAAATCCTGCCAAGAGGTCAAGCATATAAGGACTGAAGATTATCCTGGAATTTAGCAGAGAAACTTGAGAGCAACTTTGGTGGAGTGGTGGCTGCATAAAGTTACCATAGAGTGAGCTGAGGAGTAAGAGGTAAAGAAATGTAAGTAGTAGGAGCCATCTGGGTGGCTCAGTTGGTTAAGCAACTGCCTTTGGCTCAGGTCATGATCCTGGACTCCTGGGATAGAGTCCCACATTGGGCTCCCAGTTCCATGGGGAGTCTGCTTCTCCCTCTGACCTTCTCCCCTCTCATTCTCTCTCTCTCTCAAATAAATGAATAAAATCTTAAAAAAAAAAAAAAGAAATGGAAATAGAAAATGTCAAAATTTGTCTGGATGGAGAGAGGGGATTTGGTTAATTAGGAGGGAATCAAGGGTTGAAGGAGACTCCCCCCAAAAGTTCCATGCAATTTCTCCATGAGTATCTCTATAATAAAACAATTGTCACCTCATGTAATATTGTTTGGTTTTCTATGCCAGTACTAAAAGGCAAGACACACAGCTTCCATCTTTATATCTCCAGCTCCTGACACAGGTTCAGGTACAAATAAGTACTCTACATACTGGTTTAATGTCTGAATGATTAAATGAGTGATCTGCTCTAATCCAAATATGAGATTCATTCTTCAGTTCTCCTCTTCCTTGACTTGTCTCCACATTTCTGTCAACTTCCTTCTTGACTTATAGCCGTAAGAATCTCACAAGCTTCAGGTCATTTGACTCTTGTTCTGTCCTGCATATGCTCCTTCTCTAAGAGCTCAGCTCACACAGTTTCAGCAGCTGAATCCCAAATCTATCCCTCAACCTGTAATTTTACCTTTCTAGATGACTGCAGGGTCTTTGATGTTTGACTGCTTCACCAACACCTGGAACTTAACACATGTGCAATTGCACTCATTACTATTCTCCCCTTTAAGTCAGCCAATATATTTTTCCAACTTTACTGAAACTTTTTACCTATAGGGATATTTGCAGGTGAATGTTGTGCTCCAGTCCTTGCTTGTTCAGATAGGGTAAATTATACATGGTTACATGTAAGCATAGAAATTCCATCCTCAAAAAGGGCAACCTTCTATTATCCCAAAATAATATGCTAATACTTTATTATATGTTCCATCAACACTGTGTATTATATGTTTGCTTGACACATCACAACTCTGAATTCCGGGCCCAGTGTTTCACCTGTTGGGCAGAAAAGCTGTTGACATGGTTATCTACCGTAAAATAATCCACCAAGAGCAGCATTAGATTATTTGTAGTTTTTTTGTTTTGGTTTTGGTTTTTCTACTTTTCCTGGTCTTCAGAGTAGATTGGTTAAGGTCT
The DNA here is from genome assembly GCF_009829155.1 of Mustela erminea. Classification (NCBI taxonomy): domain Eukaryota; kingdom Metazoa; phylum Chordata; class Mammalia; order Carnivora; family Mustelidae; genus Mustela; species Mustela erminea. Next base: position 81,306,094 of record NC_045618.1, on the reverse strand, counting down.
CAGAGGTATGGGCTAAAACTAAAGAGTCTTAACACAAATATAATCATAACATTATAGCACAAGCTGGTAATCCATTTAAAAACATACTTTTTAATCATAACATTTCTGCAAAAACTTAGATGGTTGAAATTTTCTCCGGACAAAGCAGTTAAAAATATTCAGCAGGAATATTTGTTTCTTATTCATGTGACACCATTTTTTTTTTTTTTTAGATTTTATTTATTTATTTGACAGAGAGAGATCACAAGTAGGAGAGAGGCAGGCAGAGAGAGAGAGAGGAGGAAGCAGGCTCCCTGCCGAGCAGAGAGCCCGATGCGGAACTCGATCCCAGGACCCTGAGATCATGACCTGAGTCAAAGGCAGAGGCTTAACCCACTGAGCCACCCAGGCACCCCATGTGACACCACTTCTTAACGACCAAGGCATATTTCCTCTATATTAGATAACATAAAGGCAGGCAATGTTTCACATACAGATAATATGATTTTTATCAATTTAAGGTGATGTAGATTCCATCATTTTATTTTATTCTATTTTAGCTAAACGTTACTTGAAAGGAGAATTTTAATTATAATAATATAATTATCCTAAAACTTAAGATAGTCTTTTAAAAGTTTCCTCATTTAGTTACTGTGGTATATGTATATTTTGCAGATAAATCATATTTAGAAGATAGTACAGAAAATAATCACTGTCCAGGGGGTCTTTGTTGATACTTAAAGTTTACATGTATTTACATTTTTCAGCCAACTCTGACCAACTCCATTTAGACATTTAGTCAACATTTAGGTGACTTCTTGTGTCACCTGTGTGGCTCAGGTGGTTAAATGTCTGCCTTCACCTCAGGTCATGATCACAGGGTCCTGGGATTGATACCTGTATGGGGGCCCCCTGGTCAGTGGGGAGTCTGCTTCTCTCTTCCCCACTGCCCCTCCCCCTGCTCATGTTCTCTCTCTCTCTCTCTCTCTCTCAAATAAATAAGTAAAAAATCTTAAAAAAACCAAAAACAACAACAAAAAACCCACCCTCTTCTGTGCATTTGTCTTCTGAGACCAAGATAGAGTTTGAAATACAAAAGATATGCCTGTGAAAGATAAAAGGGACCTGGGTATAGGCCAAGTTTGAATGTGCTATATAAAAAAAAGAGGACATACCAGTTATCCAGATCAAAGAATTTGGAGAGAAGGAGCCAGTAAAGATTATGCAGGAGCTAAAGCTACCCCTTGGCAGCCATTGACTTAGACACAGAGTGGTTGTTCAATTAATACTAGTTCATTTGAGACTTAGTTGACCAACAGCGGAGTTAAACATATGCAAGGTTATGTGGAATCTCTATCGTACCATAAAGCACTCTCAATTTAAAGAAGGCAATCTGAGGCACAATTCTTGGATAGAGCCAGGAACAGAGCCCGGAGCTCTCGCCCTCCAGTTGGTGATCCTAACCCAGTGCATTCATTCTCCTCCCCTTCCCCCTGCTCCAAGCTTGATGTGTTGAATACACTCAGTAGTTCTCAACATGTTTTTTCCTTACAGTTCTTTATTAGCAACATTCATTTAGGTTTTGGACTCCTGTCAAATGTAATGTGAATGGAGTCCAGATGCCTTTTCTGAACTCAACAGAACAAGAGGAGAGTCAGAGAGCCCATCTTGCCACAATCAAAACTAGTGCTTACAACAACACCCACTGTTGGTGACAGGCTGTGTGGAGCAGGGCCAGTGCTGATCTAGCAGTATATGCCAGCTCAATGAGTCAGAAAAATGTTTCAGATGTGCCAGGTTGCTCAGAAATTCCCATCAGTTCCTGGGCAGAATAATTGCTGTGTTCCCCAAGAGTAAGGAATCAAGATGAGAAGAAGCAACATCCCTAGGATGGCTTATGTCATTTACATCCCTTGTTGGCAGCAGAGGACCACTGCTTTTAAAATGGTGCCACAGACTTGCATGAAGGGCTGCAAAGGCTGGGGTTGCTAGCAGCAATTCAAAAACACAGGGCTAGATGAAGAAGCAATTGTGGGAAGGATTTCAACATGGACAAAAGGATTAACAGCAAAAAGATGCAGGGTGGAGGGGGATGGATGATTATCGTTTGCTGTGGGTTTAGCAACACTGACATGTTTTTATGAATATTTACAGGAACATTTGGAAGCTGTGTCTTTTGCCCACACAGCCTCCACCCCCAGCCCTCTTGGTAGGAACTGCACCATATTTAATGAGGCCGGGGGTGGGAGGGAGAACCAGGTCCTCTTTGCCTTCAGGTTGCTGTCACCGTCACCGTGCCTAGTTGCCAAGACTCCCGGGGGCAAATATAAACGAAGGAAAGTTAAAACAGAAGAAGCCAAGCCTGGGTTTCTCTGCTTGCAATGTGAAGCCTGGTGATAAAAGGGAATGAGAAGTCAAAGAAATGGCAGTAAAAAGACATGAAAGGGATGAAGGGAGAGTCTCAGAAGAAAGATCCATTTTGATGCCAATATTCTTGCCCTATTCAGTAAAGGAGCTTATCAGCATATCTCTATAAGTTAAATGAATCATTAATGAAATCACATCAGTTCTCAATTCTTTTGAGTTCTCAATTCTGACGCATTGCCTCCTCTCCCTCCTGACTCCTGCTGTCTGGCATTACTCCACTTTATTCTACCACAACCTCCACCAGAGAAGACTTCTTTCCTCCTTGATTTTCCAAATTTCTATCCCCTTCAACATTTCTCTAAGTAGGTATTAAGGCAGAAGAGAACAGTAGTCCAGAGCGCAGGCTCTAAAACTACACTGTCTGCATTCTAATCTGAGCCATAGCACTCTGAGAAAGTTGCCTGGCTTCTTTAAACCTCAATTTCTTCATCTGTAAAATGGAGCTGATGATAGACAAGGTTCATCTTTGGGAATAAATCAAGGAAAGCACTTGGAATGCAGTAATTCAGTAACTGTTAGTGTTATTATTACAGACCATCCTTAACTTCTGTAAAATAATTATCTCACATATGACCCATGCTTTCACACATCCTACATTGATACTCCTAAAATACTGAATTTCAAATGTCAGCTGACTAATGATGTTGTCCAGTTAATCGGGACACTTGACTACCAGCTAGTAAGATAGAACAGGAGGTTGCATGTATGGGGACCTGTGGTAGTATTAATCCTTGAGCCGATGCAAAGCAAACTTTCTGGCAGATTTTCGTTGTTTTTTCTAGTCAGACACCATAAATATTCACCTAGAAAGTCACGATTACGTTTTTTAAAAGATTTTATTATTTGAGAGAGAGAGAAAATGAGCAGGGGGCTGGGGCAAAGGGAGAGGGAGAGGCAGAATTCCCTGCTGAGCAGGGAGCCTGGGAGTTCGATCCCAGGCTTGATCCCATGATCCTGAGATCATGACTTGAGCCAAAGGCAGATGCTTAACTGACTGGCCCACCCATGTGCCTCCACATTTATTTTCTAATGAAGTTTGTTATTGTTGATAATAGTGTTAATATTCACATTGTTCTGAAATTTCAGGATGATGTGCTTTTATCTGAGTCTTTTTGTTGTTACTCATTTTGCTGGACACTCAGAGGCAATTTCCCATCTTTAGACTTACCTCAGTTTGGAATTTTTTTTTTTTTTTTTTTTTTGGTAATTTCTAGCACACCATTTTCTCTGTTCTTTTTGAATTTAGATGCAGATCTCTTGGATCAAGTCTTTAATTTTCTTTCATTTATTTCCCACTATACATTTCTTTGTCATTTTATTTTCTGGGAGATTTATTTTCTGGAGTATTTTATTTTTGGTGCAATTATAAGTGGGATTGTTTTCTTTGTTTCTCTTTCTGCTGCTTCATTATTAATGCATAGAAATTCAGCAGATTTCTATACATTGATTTTGCATCCTTTGACTTTACTGAATTCATTTATCAGCTCTAGTAGTTTTCCGGTGGAGTCTTTTGTATTTTCCATATAGTATATCATGCCTTCTGCAAATAGTGAAGGTTTTACTTCTTCCTTACCAATATGGATGTCTTTTCTTTTTTTTTTGTCTGATTATTGTAGCTAGGACTTCCAGCACTATGTTGAATGAAAGTGGTGAGAATATTCCTGATCTTCAGGGAAAAGCTCTCAGAATCAGTATTAACTCTTCCTTAAATGTTTGGTAGAATTCCCCTGTGAAGCTGTCTGGTCTGGACCTTTGCTTATTGGGAGTTTTTTGATTACTGATTCAATTTCATTGTTGGTAACTGGTCTGTTCAAATTTTCTATTTCTTCCTGCTTCAATGTTGATAGGTTATATGTTTCTAGGAATTTAACTATTTCTCTTAGGTTGTACAATTTATTGTCATATAATTTTTCATGATATTCTCTTCCAGTCATTGTATTTTTGTGGTGACATTTTTTTATTTCTCCTCTTTCATTTATGATTTTGAGTCCTCCCTCTCCCTCTCTTTTGAATGAGTCTGGCTAAAGGTTTATCAATTTTGTTGATCTTTTCAAAGAACTAGCTCCTGGTTTCATGGATCTATTATTTTTGCTTTTTTGGTTTCCATATTATTTATTATTGCTCTAATATTTATTATTATTTCCTTCCTTCTGCTGGTTTTGGGTTTTGTTCATTCTTATTTTTCTAGCCTTTTTAGGTATAAGATTCAGTTTTTTATTTGGGATTTTTCTTGCTTCTTGAGGTAGACCTGTATTGCTATAAAATCTCTCTTAGAACCACTTTTGATGCATCTCAAAGATTTTGGACTATTATATTTTCGTTTCCATGTAATTTTTAATTTCTTCTTTCATTTCTTGTTGACCCATTCATTATTTAGTCGCATTTTATTTAATCTCCATATATTTGTGCTCTTTCCAGATTTTTTCTTGTGATTTCTAGGTTAATAACTTTGTGGTCAACAAAGATGCATGGTATAATTTTGATCTTTTTGCATGTGTTGAGCCCTTTTTTGCAGCCTAATATGTGACCTATTCTGGAGAATGTACCGTGTGTACTTGGAAAAAAAATGTGTATTCTATTTTGGGATGGAATGTTCTGAATATATGTGCTATATCCATCTGTTCCAGTGTGTTGTTCAAAGCCACTATTTTCTTACTGATTTTCTGTTTGGATGATCTGTGCACTAGTGTAAGTGGAGTGTTAGAGTCCTCTACTATTATTATATTACTACTGATTGGTTTCTTGATGTTTGTTATTAACTGTTTTTATGTATTTTGGTGCTCCTGTGTTGGGTGTATAAATACTGAGAATTGTTATATATTCTTGTTGGATTGTCCCCTTTATTATTATATAGTGTCCTTTGTTTCTTATTACAGTTTTTTTTTAAAGTCTATTTTGTCCAAAATGAGTATTGCTACCCAGCTTTTTTTTTTTTTTAACATCCATTTGCATGATAAATGTTTCTCCATCCCCATACTTTCAATTTACATGTGTCTCTAGGTCTGAAATGAGTCTCTTATAGACAGTATATAGGTGGGTCTTGTTTTTTTTTTCTTTTTAAAGATTTTATTTATTTATTTGACAGAGAGAAATCACAAGTACACTGAGAGGCAGGCAGAGAGAGAGAGAAGGAAGCAGGCTCCCCGCTGAGTAGAGAGCCCGATGCGGGACTCGATCCCAGGACCCTGAGATCATGACCTGAGCCGAAGGCAGCGGCTTAATCCACTGAGCCACCCAGGCGCCCAAGGTGGGTCTTGTTTTTAATCCATTCTGTCACCCTATGTCTTTTGGATGGAGTGTTTAGTCCACTTAAATTCAAAAGTAATTATTGACAGATATGGATTCATTGATATTTTGTTTCTTGTTTTGTGGTTGATTTTGTAGTTCTTCTCTGCTCCTTTATTCTTTTATGCTCTTTCGTGGTTTGCTGATATTCTTTAGTGATATATTTTGATTCCTTTTTATTTTTTGCATATCTATCCTTGGTTTTTGATTTATGGTTACCATTATTAGGTTTATATACAATATCTTCTGCATATAGCAGTCTATATTAAGTTTATGGTCTCTTAAGTTTGAAACTGTTCTTTACTATTCTCTCCCCACTCCACATTTTAGATATATGGTGTTATATTTTACATCCTTTTATTTTGTGAATCCCTTGACTGATACACTTATTTTTACTGCTTTTATGTTTCCTACTTTTCTTACTCATACTTATGGTCTTTCCTTTCCACTAAAAGAGTCCCCTTTAACATTTCTGTAGGGCTGGTTTTGTGGTCATAAAGCCCTTTAGCTTTTATTTGTCCGAGAAAATCTTTATGTCTCCTTCTATTCTGAATGAGAGCCTTGCTCGATAGAGTATTCTTGGCTGCAGATTTTTTTCCTTTCAGCACTTTGAATATATCACTCCAGTCCCTCTGCCTCTGGCCTGCAAAATTTCTGCTGAAAGAATCCATAGATAGACTTATGAGATTTCCCTTGTATGTAACTATCTTCTTTTCTAATGCTGCTTTTAAAGTTCTTTCTTTACCACCACTTTTTGCCATTTTAACTACTATTTGTATTGGTGCAGATCTCACTGGGTTGATTTTGTCAGAGGATCTCGGTACCTCCTGCATCTGGATATCTGTTTCCTTTCCCAAATTAGGGAAATTTTCACCTATTATTTCTTCAAATAAAATTTCTGCCTTCTTTTCTCCCTCTTTTTCTTCTGGGATCCCTAAAAGGCAAATAATATGCTTAATGAAGTCACTGAGTTTCTGAAGTCTATTCTCATTTTGCATAATTTTTTTCCCCTTCACTAGCTCAGCTTGATTACTTTCCATTATCCTGTCTTTCAGGTCACTCATTTGCTCCTTTGCTTCCTATAGTCTTCTACTTATTTCTTCTAGTATATTTTTAATTTCATGTATTGTGTTTTTCATCTCTGACTGGTTCTTTTTTTTTTTTTTTAATCACTCTGTTAAGGATCTCACTGATATCCACCACTCTTTTCTCAAGTCCAGTGAGTATCTTTATGATCATTACTTTAAATTCTCTATCAGGCATATTATTTATACATTTTTTTGCATAGGTCTCTTGCTGTAGTTTTGTCTTGTTCTTTCATTTGGGACATGTTCCTCTGTCTCTTAATTTTGCTTAACTCTCTATCTGTTGCTATCTGTTAAGAAGGTCAGCTATAGGGGGGCCTGGGTCTCTCAGTGGGTTAAAGCCTCTGCCTTCGGCTCAGGTCATGATCTCAGGGTCCTGGGATCGAGCTCCACATCAGGCTCTCTGCTCAGTGGGGAGCCTGCTTCCCTTCCTCTCTCTCTGCCTGCCTCTGTGCCTACTTGTGATCTCTGTCTGTCAAATAAATAAGTAAAACCTTAAAAAAAAAAAAAGAAGGTCAGCTGTATCTCCTGCTCTTGAAAGTAATGGCCTTATGAAGATGAGGTCCTTTGTGCCCTGTAGTGTAGTGTCCCTTGTTCAGGAGAACCTGGCATTTCAGGCGATGTCTCCTGCATGTGTTGTGTGCACACTGCTGTTGTGCCCTGGCCACATTCTCCTTCGGTCCAATTGTTTGCAGAGGTTCTCTTTGATAATTATGGGCAGTGTTTGGTCCCTGGATGGGGTAGGGCATGCAATTTTAACAAGGTGTGCCTCAGGCTTCTATAGGGCCAGCTGTCTCCACCACCAGTGGGACTGAGGCTTCACAAAGCATGCAGGTCAGGAGACAAGGTGTTAGCAAGCTTTGCACAGGTCTTCTGGGCCCACAACACTGGGATTGAGGCAAAAGTGACCAGAAAGGGTGTATCTGCCAAAGTGTGAGGGGGTAGGGCCAGGTGTAAGAAAGTTAGTGAATGCCAGTTCAGCACTGGTTCCTGCAGGTGGCCATGTGTTTATTCTGAGGGGTAGAGAAGGGAGATTGTGCCTGCCAGTAAATTTGTTCCTGGAGAAGTCCCTTAGCAATCCCTGCCCCTCCATGATGTGCTCTGAAATGAGTAAACTACTCTTCCTCCTATATGTACTAGGTGTTTTTCAAACTACTGCTTCTAGACTGTATCTCCTTTGACTGTTTGTTGTGTTATCTCTCTAGGAGCAGGGACCTGGCTTCCTATCACCCTCTGGGTTCTTCCATATCTGAGTTAATGATTTTTAAAATTCCAGGTTTTAAGTTCTGCTGGTTGTAAGAACTCACACAATTTAGTCCTTCCACTTTCAAAGCCAAATGTTATAGGGACTCAGAGTCCCTATGTGGACCCCCTGGTGTGATAATCTGTTTCTCCCCCCTTTCCATGCTCCTTGCTCTACACTACCCCTCACATCTCTGCCCTTTCTACCTTCTTCAATGAGACTTCTTCTCTATCTTTGGTTGTGGAGTTTGTTCTGCTAGTCTTCAGGTCATTTTCTGGGTTATTTAGACTAATGTGTTATCTAGTTGTAGCCATGGACAAGGTGAGCTTAAGCTCTGGTTACTCTGTCATATTCCCAGACTTGCCCTCAATCCCTTATTATACTTTTGGAATAACAAAATAAGATTTCTTGGAAGATCAAGTCATTTGTGGTGTATGTAAAACATTTCTAACTCTAGCAAACAGGGAAATTAAATGATCTGGCAACTTCAATATAATACATGATATTAACATAAATAACTTTTCTATATTTGTCCTAAATTTGGAAGTATGTATGAAGGACATTATTTAGTTGGCTTAAATAAAACATCTCTACAAAATACACATATTAATCAAATGCTATATATGCTGTGAATATGTTGGTAATACATAATAGTCAACAAATCACTAAAGAGAAATAAAAACAAGAACCAGAACTTGTCCAATAGATAACCCCAAAGTTTAATGCATTAGAAACTGATGCTTCCATGTGAAGGTTCAAATGTCATGCTTTAAGCAAGATAATAACACAGTGGCTTTTCTGGTGAAACCTTTTTCTGCACCTTCATCAGCTTACTTTGCTTATGAAAAGGTTGTCCCCACTTTTGCTTACTTACAAAGAATTTTATTTCTATCTTTTTTTTAATCTCTTGGATTCATCTTTACCTCTCTGATGATAAAGCTGTAGGTTGCCAGGCCAGGTCCTATAGCAGCCAAGAATCAAAGCATCTGGTCTCTTCATAATCACACTGATTCCCTAGATAGCTATATATTTTACTCCAGAAGGAAGAGATTGTTTATATCTGGCTCTCATCCTTCCTTAGTTTGCATTATAACCAGAAAATTATGTATTCTTGAGTTGAACCAGCTCACAAAATAACAAATGAGTAATGATACTTGGCTCTTGTTTTCCTTTTTAATTTTAAAGGACATAATGTGTGTTATCTCAGAGAATGTCAGTTTGCTGATTCAAATTTGACCATGTGGTTGAATCCAGCTGCCCTTTATAACTCTACTTTTTATATATTTCAAATTTCTTTCACATTCCAAATAGCATAAGTGAATGCATTTTCAAGGCCAAAATTGGCATTCCCACTCCGATTTTTGTCGAGAACTATTCCACTCTCAGAATGAGCTTCTTTAGGCCATAACCTTTTTCTTCCCATACTCCAGAACCTTAAAATCTGGGGCATATGGGATCACTACACATTACCTGCCAAGGAGATCGTCTAGCTAAAAATTAATTCAAACGCATGTATTTTTACAGAGTTTCAAAAATGAGCTTTCATTTATTAAATTTCTATAGCACTTTTCTCCAAAGATTCAATGTATCTTAAACACATGTTACAATATACTCTAAAATAGGTGTTTCCAAATTTGGGATTGTATGTGAGAAACTCTGCTAAAGTTATGAATTCCAACTGCAAATTATTGAACGAATGAAAGGAAATTCCCAAAGCATTTAAAAATTATATATATATATATATATATATATATATACACACACACACACACACACACACACATACATGTATATATGTGTGTGTGTATATCTATATCTAAATCTATCTATCTATCTATCTATCTATCTATCTATCTATCTTTTACAGGCTTGTTAGCTCTGTCAGAACTTCTTCCCACAAGAATTGCATGGTTAGGTTTGAAACAGTGAGTACTACCTATAAATACAGCCATTTAACTGTTAGGCAGTTTTCTGCCTAACAGCCATTTTTGTCTAAATGTCAAGTGACAGGCCCAACAGGCCTTGGATGTTTTATAAGGTTGGACTTACAGGGGTTCGGACCTCTTTTGCAGTTAATATGCTATTTCTTTTCTTTTTGCTGTCAGTATTGAAGCAAGATTGAGCACAAGGGAGTTGTCATCAATGAATTCTTGTTCCTTTGATAGCAGAAGGAAAAGAGCATGAGGGTGATGGAACAATTCCTATCCTTCTCTTCTTGGAAGAGGAAAATAAACACATTATAATCTTTAAGTTAGAGGTAATTCAAAAAGTCAGTCATGCAATTTAGAGACAATTTCTCTTTCTTTGCCACTCCTTTAAACTACAACAATAATAAAAGAAACCCCATAATCAGAGAACCAGCTCCGACCTCCCTATCCTAGAAATCCCAAATTGTGGGCTTCGGTTGCATTCTACCCTGTTCTTTTCTTTCCTCTCTTTTTTACTCAGGTGGATTGCTTTCAGTTGGGGCAGTCTTCATTCCACATGAGCTTTGAAATCATATCCTTGGATCTGTATAGAACGGCAGTAGTTCAAAGTATTAGTAGCAGCCTTCCATAGTAATGCTGCCATTAGATCATTATGACTATTCTAAGGTTCTGCCTGTGAGCATGGCATGAATTTTATATTTGGAAATAAAATCCTCCCGGGATACCACAAAGCTGCACGCCAGTCTTGCCCCTTCTTGAAGGCCGTTAGGATTGGCTGCCCTGGCTTGGTCTTGTGTTACGCAGGAATAAGTCCTGCCGTGTTTGTTTCACATAAGAACCCCTTCAATTTGTTTATAATGATTGGAATGATATTATTAGGTGAACAAAGCTACTCAATGGTGACATTTATTAACCAGTCATATCATCTGTGTTTAAATCTCCTATTACATTTCAGGGAAATAGTGTGAACCTAACTCCAGCATAACTTTTCTTTGGGGACCATTGCTTTGTATTGAGTTTGAAATAAAATAGAAGAACATAGAGAGCAGGTTTTATTTCCAGGAGAGCATTTCACTTAAGAGGTTTACACTGAGCCAGATTATGTATATAGGCCCACAGAAATGTAGATGTTGAAACTTTTCAACATAGCACTGGCTAGCTATAGGTCTGTCTGCATGAGTTAGTCAGTATGGTTCATTCCTAAAGAGGAATGTAGGAATTGGAATAAATAGTGCCATTAAAGTAGAATAGAGGTGTAAGGAAATAAATGGAAGAAAACCATGTCTATGAAAATGAAGTCTTCCTCTGCTTGACTTATTTCACTTAGCACAATCCCCTCCAGTTAGGAATAGAGTGGAGGACCATAGAGGACGGGAAGGAAAACTGAATGGAAAGAAATCAGAGAAGGAGACAAACTATGAGACTCTGGACTCTGGGAAACAAAGTGAGGATTGCAGAAGGGGCGGCTGGGTGGATGGGGTAACTGGTTGATGGCTATTAAGGAGGGCATGTGTTGTGATGATCACTGGGTATTATACGCAACTAATGAACTTCTGAACACTACATCAAAAACTAATGATGTATTATATGTCGGCTAGCTGGACATAACAATAAGACAAAAAAAAAAGTGAAGTCTTTTAAGCTGGGAGAGTGATGGATTTCCTATAACACCTCCATGGGGATGAGTGTGCATGTGTGGGATAATGCCCACTCTCTGGGAAGAAGGCATACAGATATCAGTGACTGGGTGAACTACAATGTGGAGAAATTAAAACATGATTGAAGGATGACAGCCTGTTCATGTGAAAGCAAGAAAGGCTGGCATGTATATATGATTTTGAATGATAATGGAATGATATACTTAAAAATTTTATTTTGGAAAATCTTAAATATTATCCAAGAGCAGAAGGAATAGTTTAATGAACCCTCATATACCTACCACTCAACTTCAATAATGAATTCATGGCAATCTTATTTCACCTTTATTTCCCCTCTCCCAAATAATGTTGTACTAGACATCTTTGTACCCATAACTCCTTCTGTATGAATCTATAGAAGGTAAGAAATTAAAAAAATCACAATGGTAACATTATCACACCTATAAAAATAGTAATTCCCTCTATCATCAAATATTCAATCAGGATTCCAATCTCTCTGATTGTCTCATATTTTTTATAGTTGGTTTGTTTAAACCAGAATGTCAATAAGGTCTTCACGTTACCAAAGGATTGCTATATCTCTTAAGAACCTTTTAATCTATAAGTTATATCTCTATTTTTTCCTTGCAGTTTATTCATAAAAATTGGGTCATTTTCTCTGTAGAGCTTCCCACACTTTGGATTTTGTTGATTGCATCTCTCTTTTATTTCCTATGGAATAGTAGTTAGACTAAGAGGCTTGATCTGATTCATGTTTGATTATTTGACAAGAATACTTCATGGGTGGTATGGTACACTTCCATCAAGAGGCACATAATGTGTGGGTTTTATTTTTGGGGATGTAAGCAGCCACTCACGTTTATTGCCCAGATCTATTATTGCATTAAGTATTTGCAACAAGGACTTTTCTTCATTTCTTTGCTAGGAAATGTAGTTTAGTGAGAAACTTTTCCTTAACAACTATTAACAACTTAACAACTCCCTGGAGCAGAGTTCATACAAGAAAGGCAAATTAAATATTTGTTTCTCTTTATTTAGGTGGTCTCCTAATACTCTCTATGATCAATGAAATTTATTTACTCTAGTACCACTATGAAAGCATCATATTTAACATATTTGATCAGTTTTGATCCTTAGCAATTATTATTATTATTACTATTATTATTATTAGATGCTCAAGCTGTCCCACTTTTAGCTGGTGGGAGTTGTTTCAAATTGGTTTCATTCTTTAGCATAGTCGCTTGTGAGAACTATCTTGCCTTTTGACATAACTAGATGTCCCTGTCTCAACTTGTACCTTTCCTACACAAGACCTGGAAAATCAACCATTTCTTTAGGAAGCCTTGGTTCCTTTTAGTGGGAAATGGAAATTAGGAGTGTTCATCACTTTTGGTTTGTAGTTTGTTTGTGGAATGGTTTGCATTAGGGCTTGCCAATATTTCTGAAGTACATGGTGCTTGTTCAGCTCACATCTGTTCAATGGCATTATTTACAATTGAATCAGGACGCTTTGTGTTGTAAGAAACGGAAAATCTGACCCAAGCTAACATGAAAAATAAAGGAATTTTATTTTCTTTGTTTCTTTTTTTATAGCTGAAAAATCCAGAGATAAGATTAGGTTCGAATGAGGCTTCCAGTTTCTTTCTGTCTCTGCTATATACCTTTCTTAACATTGGTTCTATTCTAAGACTTGCTCTCCTCATGGTCCTGAGTGGCTGTCATCCACTCTAGGATTGCATGCTTCCACATTTACACCCAGCAAAAAGCATCTTTGTTTCTTCCTTCCCAGAAATAATTCTGAGATTCACTCTGAATGAAAATTTTTAGTTAGGTCATGTGCTCAAGGCAGAGCCAAAAACTTGTTAGATAGATGGAATGTGCTAATTGGTTTAACCTAGATTACATATTCTACTCCTGGAGTTGGAGATAATAAGAGCTTCTCTGAAACCACTTGAATCTTCAAACAGAAATTGGGACTGTAGGAAAGGAAGGGAGGGAGTAGATACTGGAGAAGGTCCCACAAATATCCATTATTGCAATATAGTATTTTTTTCTTTTTTCTATTCATCTATCATTTCAGCTATTCATGCTACCCTAGGTCCTATTGCAAGCATTCAAGAGACAAAGAGGAGTAAATTATAATTCTTGGTCTTAAGGGATTTGTAGACCAATATAAGTAGGCATCTTATCCTTCCAAAAACTATGAGAGAAAGATACAGAGGGTACATTAGGGTCCAAGGAATGAAGTATCATTTCTATTTGGTCGAGGTCTTTCCAGTGCAAAGATTTCAAGATTCTGTGGTTATTTTATGATAGATTTGTTATTGTCCATGGAGCCTATACTGGAAGACTCAAACACTGAAACATCATAAAAATGCTATTTCTTCTCAATGGTGGATTCATCCAGAAAACTCACATCTCTAGCACAACGTTATCAGGTTTATATTAACTAATCTCTGGAATTCTTTTCTCATATGGCCAGAAGGGATAGGATATTAGTGCTCATGTATCAATGAAAGCAAATTGTGCTGTTAGTGAAAAGTTGCTTAATCTTTCTAAGCTGTTTCAGATATCATCATGACATTATATATTTGTAAGTTAAAAGAAAACCAGAAGCCAAATCCAGGTTTTTACTTTGGACTGACCATGTGATCAGGCATAGAGTTTGGATTATAATATAAAACTTCTCTACCACATGAACTATAAAAAAGCAGAATTTGGTAAGCCAATACTCTTAAATCCCTTCTAGGCAAGTTTCATCTTAAAAAACAAAAGGTGTACCCTGCAGAGAAGTCCCACAGCAAAATATCTGGGTATGAAGGTCACAGTCACAGTGATGAGATCATCAGTTGAAAAATAAATTAAAAATAGCTTGATCCAACTTAGTATAGAAGGTACAACGAGGAAACAATTGATTAATTTAAAGCCAAACACATCTTTAATTTCTTTAATACGATATGAGGCTATAATGATGGTTACCTTTTCTATTTTGTCAGCTGGTGTGAGGTCCAGTAACAAATTACAATAATAACTTACTCTATAAAATACCAACTTAATCTTTTAGATCCATGAAGTGTCACCTAATTATTTTTTTAATCATTAAAGTGACCCATGCATTCCTTTCTCAACCTACTTTTCATCATTAAAATGGTTGGAACTTGTTAATTGGCCATACCTTGCCTTAGCCTCCCATTCCCACTCACTTTTATTAACAATATCTTGGAGACCTATCATACTGTACTGCAGAAAACTTACTGTGGTCAAGTTTGCCCTTGGAAAAGTGTCGGGGGAAAAAAATCAAACAAAGTCAACAATCTTCAACCCAAACCCACCCGTTTGTGCTATTTAATGGGGCGTTCCTGATGTGAGCATCAGTTCTGGCTGAGAGTTGCCACAGAGTACAATTGTTTATGCTGTGCCACAGTGTGGAGCAGACAATACCACACAATCAAAGCCTTCACACTCAAACAGACATCACACTCTGTAATTATATTTGTCTGACAGATTATTATAATTGTACATGGCAGGTAGTGTAAAGCAGCTCCTTTTTACAGCTTAAATAATGTGGCATATTCTGCATACTCTAAATCAACCTTGCAGAAGGTAAATTATGAAAGCTAAATGCATGTTGAATGTTTTTATTTACTCTTTTAGTTAGCATCTTGTGTGGTGCTAGACAGCAAAAGAATATTGCCTTATTTTGCCTGGTAGTATTTCATTTAACACTTTGTTGTGCAAAGTTCCTTTCTGGATGGCAACTTTTTTTATTTTGCCATACCCAGGACAACTCCGACAATGATTAATTGTAATGTTTTGCCCCACATCCAAATCAACCAAATATGCCACATCACCAAGAAGATAAAATTCATTTCTTAAAAAAAAAAACAACCCACCTTATTAAAAACTCAATTATATGGTTCTTTTCTGAAAGCCTTTTGAGCTAAGGACAAATCTTTTGGTAAGGCCTTCTAATGTTCACCGTATCTCATTCTCCTTTCCTTCCAAGTATATGAGAGGGTTACATTTCTCTACCATTGTGCAATTAGATGGGGCCATGTTGACTAGCTTTTGCAATTGGTTGTGGGTGGAAGTGATACATGTCATTTCTAATATTGATATGTGCTTAGCAATGTGTGAGACACTCCAGTGCCCTCTTACCGTGCTGGTGACTGAAGAGTCTATATGTTCCAGAAGAAGTGGCTGTTAGAAGGTAGTGTCTTTGTCAGCCTTACTCCCTGAGTAACTGAAGTTGAGCCTCTGCTAAATTAATTAGTTGATTTAGCTTACCCTGACTGATACACGATTCTTCAATATTTGATTTGTCTATGTTGGCCACATTTTACATTAGATATATTATATCCATCTGTCATAGTTTTTATACTATGATTCTACTGTTCCAAAAATATATATGATAAAGTAATAAAAGTTACCTTATCCTGAGGACTTGACAAGTTCTGACATGGCATGTTCTTTACATACTCTTATGTAATCCTCATAAAAATTTACAAGATGAGATCAGTCAGGTTAAAGCAGATAATTGATTTCCCAAGTCCTCACAGAAGCACTGTTCAATCTGTCCTCTCTAGCTTCAAAATCTATAGATGTTCCATTTCACTATAGGGTCTCATGTTATTTTTTCCCCTGAAATTTAAAAAAAAAGAAAAATAAAGATATTTATATTTTCCAACATCTTACAGTGTTCTATTTATTTATTGCCTGGATTGATGTATGGGGTTAGGTGCTGCATAAGGCAAATCTTAAATAGCAAAGCACTATCTTCAGAAACTATTATTCTAAAAGGACATGAAACAGATATAAATTCATTCAAATAAAATGCCTATTGTTGGGGCACTTGGGTGGCTCAGTTGGTTAAGCATCTGACTTGTGATTTCAGCTTAGGTCATAATGTCAGGGTTCTGGGATTGAGCCCTGTGTTGGGCTCTGTGCCCCGCATGGAGTCTGCTTGTCTTCCCTCTGCTCATGCTCTCTCTGTCTCTGTCTCTTTCTCTAAAATAAATAAATGGAGTCTAAAAAAAAAAAAGTGGCTGATGTTTTAGACACTCAATACAACTGTGAAATTTTATCAGGTATGTCCATGAAGTTCTTGGATGTACTCTTAGGATTGTCAGTTTCATGTGTTTATATCTAGGTATTACAGTACATAGCATGTTGCATGTTCTAACCCATTCATGACAGTTGTTGCTACTGAAGCCTCTTCAATATTTTCCTAAAGACAACATTTTCTAATATTTTCTAAATTTTCCCATTGTTCCAGTTTTCAGAGTATAACACTCATTGAGGAGTTTTTAAAAACCAATTTGTTTCTTACTAATTCACATAGACTTCCTTATTCCAATTTGTTTCTGAAATACACATCAAAGTATAAAAAACATCTTGCTCTGCTTATTTATTTCACTGCTTACTTATTTCCAATCTGTACCATTTTATATGAAGCTTCCCTAAACTGCCAAGTTCTCTTCTATGGGTCCCTGTCCCTGGCCTCAAATGATTAGATTACTGGAAGATCTTTAATTTAAGGGGAGTTAGTGCATAGGCAGCTAGTCATAGGTGATTTTGCATGCCTAGAAAGATGATCTTGGTCAATCAGATTCATTTCCTAGAACTGAAGATTAGGAAATTAAAAAACTAACCTAGTATCACACTTGATCTTAGCCAAAAGGCTGAGAAGCGATAAAACTAACCTAGTATCAATGGTAACAAAAGTGGCAGTATTTTTCTGACTCCCTGATTTTTTTTGACAAGCAAGTATTATAAACTTTATCATCTGGGAACTTCCTGCAATGTGAGAATTACCAAAGTAACATAAAATCAGGGTAGGGATGTTCTTATTAAGAGAAGGAAGCTTTAAGGCAGAGCAAAAATACTCCATGGAAGATAAAGCAACAACTCAATGTTCTGTGAAGTATTAGATCCCTTAGTGAAGATAATCTCTATTGCTCTGAATCATGGAATCCATGAAAATATTACCAGAACCAGAAAAATTACCTAGAAAGTGGGGCAGGAAAGAACTTGATCTTAATACTTGGATCTACAACTTTTAGTAGAAAATGAGCAGCTTGGTAGCATGCAGTTATACTTATAGTCAGTAATTGTTTAAATAGTTTAGAAATGTGACCTTTACCTAACTATGAGATTAAATAATTCAGAGAAAAAGAAGTCTAGCATTGTTAGAAATTATGGACTGCTACCTTTTACATGCGCTTGATTCAAACGTCTTTATTACCTGCTTTAAAAAAATTGTTCAGTTAGAGAAAAGTCAACAATTGCTTACATTTAATTTGATAAGTCACCAAAGAAACTTTGATATTGAAAGGTATGGGGGAATTGTACTAGATTGAGAGCCAGAAATCAGGATTTGGGGCTCCCTCAGCTCTGCCTAACTTTCAGTGTGGCCTTAATAGTCATTCATTCCTTATTTCATGTATTCATTTAATTATCTATCTACAACCAGGATGTTTGGATTTGAATACCATCCCTGTCACTTACTAACTGTGGGATCTCAGGCATATTATTATTTAATCTCCATTTCCTTATTTGTAAATGAGGATAACACTACCTACCTCATAGGTTTGTTGTATTAACTACATAATATACTTACAGCAGTACCTGACATACAATAAGGTCTAGTAAGGACTGAGACTAGGGTGAGGCAAGAGAGGTACCTAAAGGGCAAAATGTAAGGAAGTGCTTGCACAACCCTGAAAGAGCAAGCCTCCTCAAATTTTGCCTTGCACCCCTCCATCTTATTCTAGTCCTCATCCTAGGTTAAGCTATTATTGTTTGTTCATTTGTGTATACTTTCTCGTGGAAAGGTGTAAGGAGAGTTTTGGTAGGCACACAAAAATGGGGATATTTAGAATTCCTACTCCATCAATTTTTGTGAGGACTACATGAGATAATTCACATAAAGAGCTTAGCATAGTATCTGGAATGTAATAAATACTAAATAAATGTGAGCTTTAAAAAGAGAAAGGTGATGGACTTGGTAACCTCTAACATTGTCTTCTACCTCTAAAAATCTGTATTCTAAAGACCTAGCTAGTTAAAGTGTTGTAATTATTGATAGCTGCTTTCGAGAAAGGTGGCACCAACATTTAGCAGTGTAACTCTGTGGGGGTGGGATCATTACAGAATAAAGAGAAAACATGTTCTTAGTCTTTAGGGGCTCACAATCAGGCTGAAAAAAGGCAGGTGAATAAGTAAAACATATTCTCATACATATGTAACAACACTATCTATATCCAAATACACATTCCATGGGGAATGGCATGCTGTTGAGATGGAACTCTTTGGAAAGCTGCTTTATCTTCCAATCAGTCAGGAAAGATTTTGAGAAAGAGGCCAGCTTTGAGTGTTCTTTGAAGTGTTCACTAGAAGAGGGTCATTATTTAGTCTGATGGAAGTTTGGGAAGGTGTTAGAAGGATGGCAGATAGAATGGGTAAATTTTTAGGTTATAGCTGAATCACTGAAGAAATGAGAAGGTAAAGGTAGACATATTAAAAAGTGAAATGATGGGATAAAGGAACATTGTTTAGCCTGAGGATATGCAAGAGAGATATTGGATGATCTTGATGGGCAGGCCCTAAAACTTACTGTGGAGGTGATGGGACCCTTAAAAGTTTGTTAATGCTCATTTGCCCATCTCACCTATCAAGATGAGCCTCTTACATAATTGATTATCTATTGGCTGTTATCTAAGGGCCACAGAAAGTACAGAACTGCTGAAAATCCCTGTTAATTTGGCCCAGATTGGTATAGATTATATTTCTGTCAAGAGAAATTTGTTATAGGAGGCCTGGGGGGTCTTCCTTGGTTAAGCATCTGCCTTCAGCTCAGATCATGATTCCAGGGTCCTGAGATGAGTCCCACATCAGGCTCCCTGCTCAAGATGCCTGCTTCTCCCCTCTGCCTATCACTCTGCCTGGTTGTGCTCACTCTCTCTGTCAAATAAATAAAATCTTTAAAAAAAAAAAAAAGAGAGAGATTTGTTAGACCTTCTTGTTATTAGTTAATTGGTCAACAAGTGATAAAGGCCCACATGCCACTCAAAAGTAGAACAACATCTTTATATAACATAAATTAAGTATTGCCTCTGATATTTGTGGAAAATATAGGAAAAACATAAACATTTCCTAGTGGCTTTGACTTTGAAGTAAAGACATACCCAATGTAGATGCTTAAATATTTCTCCAGTGGCATGCAGCATAGTACATGTTATACAGTAGGTACCTAATAAGTACTTGTTGAATGAATCAGTAGATAAAAGAGAATTGTCTTTGGATTAGGTGGAAGTAATTGTGCAATGTTTCTTAAGTGTGTATATTATTTCATATATTTATTCTAAGGATGATGTTGCAGAAACAAATATATATGAAGTACACATTATGGAATTATAGAAGTAAAATGTTAATTGATGCAGATGTAATTATTTTTGACAAGTTTTCAGATAAAAGGGTTGTTTTGTGTAATATATCCTTAAGATTAAATGGAAGTCAACAGAAAAGTCTAAGTCACTAAATTCACAAGAGTTAAAGCCTTTTAGAGCTATAAAATGTCTTATGAGGAGTGCAGATGGAGGCTTTGATATTAAAAAAGAACTTGCTATAAGTTCATTACCATCTTAATTGGGTTGTGGAGGCAACCCAGATATCCCACCATAGGCAACACAGTATTCCTTGATGGAATACTACACAGCTATTAATGTGTTATTGAAGTTGGAGAGTATTTAACCACATGGAAAGATATTAACAAAGCATTAAGTGGAAAGAAAAACACCAACTTAAAAATCAGTTTGTGTCAGATTAACCTATTCAAACATGCACAGAAGAAGCCTGGAATAATAAGATCTAAAATCAGCAAGGATCATTTCTGAGAGAGAGAATCACTGATTTCTTTCTTCCATGCTTATGTGTTTTTTTAATCTAAAGAAAATGATATGTATTTTTAAATAGTTATTAAATTATTTCTTCAAATAAAGAAGAGGCCAAAATGATCTGCAAAAACTGGGGACACTACTTTTTCTTTGTTTCGATATTGAACTCAATGTCAAAATCCAGCTGCCTCTGACCTTGAATTTACTTATGCC
Source organism: Mustela erminea (assembly GCF_009829155.1). Classification (NCBI taxonomy): domain Eukaryota; kingdom Metazoa; phylum Chordata; class Mammalia; order Carnivora; family Mustelidae; genus Mustela; species Mustela erminea. The sequence continues at coordinate 81,285,382 of NC_045618.1, read as the reverse complement.
AATGAGTCTCCCTTTTGCTTGTTGCATGGATTTAATGTCTCCTATTTTAATACAGCCACATCCTACCAAGTCCTAAATTTTACTTCAAAAAATAGATTTATGAACTAGATGACACACTTGCTTTTTGGTACCTGAGCTTACTTCTGGCTACCATGAATATTCAGGAGTATCAAGCATAGTGGCTCCACTCTGCCCCATAAACTTCAATAGAGTAAAGGCAGTTTCTGGAGTGATAATGGCATATGGTCTGTGAGGACAAGTATGTTTGCTGATGAAAGGAATAAAGATAGAGAGTCAGAGAAGACTATTATCTGGGTCCATTTCCGAACTGACCAGGGCCTGTAGAAAGGTCAAATTAGGCTGCTTAGCATTTTAAAGAAAATGATTTGATTTGTTTGCTTAATACAGTGTAAGTACCTCTGTCAACACATATAGTGTTTTAACATTATGAGCTTATTAAAATAGTAAATCTGTGGAGAACATCAAATCTTCACACAATTATGCTTGAACCTAATGTACAAGTGAAAATAGGCAATGGTAATAACATCATACAACACTGGAGACAATTTCTCAGCCTGCAGGTACAAAAAATGTTACTGATTGCCTGAGCTTTGTGCCAGCTCCTTTTTATCTGTCTGCTTGCTGTTTTTCATTCAAATTATAACACCTTTTCCTACAAGATAAATTAACAGGTTTTTTCCCCCCGAGTTTTAAGTTTAGATCCTTCGAAAAGCTTAACATAAAGTAGAGTCATTAGGCTTTGGTAAGAGGCCAAATTTAGGCAAAGCAGATACAAAAATACTTCATGTAAAATAAAAATTCAAATATGGGATGCATGCATGGAGCTGCCTGATTGCTGTATTTATGAGGGCCTGCAGGTTTGTTTTAATTTCTTCCTGCATTCATGAATCCTTGTTTTTATTTTTTTGCCATCCTTTCTCTTACTGTAGGGGGTTTGTATTTGGCTTTCATTTCCCCTTCCTGGTCCTCTTTTAATGAGGAAATTAATTTTTCTTATCATTCATTAGAAGATTTGTTTTGAAAGGTAAAAAGTGTCCTCTATTCTTTAGTAATCATTAATTTATTAAGGCCGAGTTCCACCTTGACTGTAAAGAGGTGTAAGTGAGCATCTTGGTTGGGAGGTATAGAATGGAGAGTGTGAGAGAGGAAAGATGGTAGATAATGACAATCTGGAGCCCAAAGCTCCTCATTTCAGAGACAGCCATGACTTTTAAGTAGGCATTGTCCTTAAAATGTATCCAGGCTGGGGAAAAGTTGTGAGATAAATGGTATCCCAGGTGGAGGACATTTCAGTATGTTTCCTTGACATCTTAGTTGAATGTGTTATTTTCCTAAGGTTCTGAGACATACATTTGTGAATCAACACCTACTATTAAGTATCTACTAAGTGCAATCACTTAGTTTGTATATATAAAAGCAAGGAGCACGCAGGGTCCAGATTTTAAGATGTTTCTAATCCAGACATGTTAATACCATCCCATTATATAAGACTTTACAGACTTAGTCATTAGACTTTTAAATTAATCCTAAAAAGCAGATAAAATGATTTCCAACTTATACATGATAAGAGTGGGTCTCAGAAATGGTAAGGATCACACAACTAGTAAGTGGCAGAGCTGGGACCTGATATCAAATCACGTGATTTTTTAAAAAATTCAATTTAATTTTTTTTTTTTTAAGTGTAATCACCTGATTTTCAATCCACCTAGCTTACTGGTTCTCACTGGGGAGGGGGTGGGAATTTGAAACACTGAGGGAATATTTAAAAATGCTTATTGCTGGTGCCTTTACATGTTCTGGCATAAACTCTTTGGGTTTAGATAACTACCCTCTCCTCTAGATGGTCTTAGACAACTGAAGAAGGCAAAGTGACGTGGAAGGACAGCCTCAAAAATATAAATATTTAAATATATATACGCATTTCTTTTCAGATGTTTTTGATATTCCTGCTCAACACAATTGCCCAACCAACAACTGCATGAGAAGAAATAATAATAGAAGGCAGGGTACAGTAAATGCCACTTGGGTAATGACAATAAGAATGTTGTGATTTCAGAGACCAGAAATACAATTTCTAACTCAGGTGGTCAGGAAAGTCTTTTAGAACAAATCAGGCCTTAAAGGTGAGTAAGAGGAATGTATGACTCAGGAAGTTCCCGAGGCTAAATACTGAGAGAAGCTCAACCATATTTTTCTTCGGAGTGCCACCACTTGCTAGCTGTTCAACATTAGGCAAGTTTGACAATCTGAGGTTCATTTTTCTCACCTATAAAATGGGGATAATAACCAGCTCACTGGGATGCTGTGAGGAGTAAATGAGAAAATAGGTCTTGATTCCTGGTATAGTGCCTGCTCAACATTCTGCTCAACAAAGTGGCATTCCCCACCCTTCTCAAAGTTCTAAACAAAGTTTCTCAAATTCTTGGAAAATTTTATACTTTTTGCCACCTTAGCAGCGATAATCGTGTTTCCTCATCTGTGGAGTCTGTCTGTCCTAAAAATCCTCTTTTAGAAGTTACATCCTCTAAGAAGTCTCAGGGTTTCTCTCCCTGGCATGTGATTCCGTCCTTTCTGAATTCTCTTAGAGGACTCCTCACTTCTGCTCTTCCCCTCATTTCACATTGTCTAGTGGTGCCTTATGCCTTATCTGCCTCCTGTTCGAAAAGTTATCTTTATATTGCTGCAATATCTAGCACAGGACCCTATTTTATTATTTTCTGAACAAATTTGGGCAAACTGGATGCGAAAGCCTTCATGTTCCCTTTGATTCTGGTGTGATAGGCCTGGACCCTAAATTAGTTCCTTGAGCTGGGGACTTGCTTCAATCACTTGGGATTTTTCTCTAATCTGTAACAGTTACACTAATCGGATTTAAAACTGACTGAACACTTTTATTATAGCTTGCCAGAGGTATGCATTAAAATTTAACACTGTTTCCTCTTTGAACAGAAAGAAAGTACTTATGGTGTGATTATATAGGATTAGAATTTTTCATTAAAAAGGGTTTTAAACACTTCGGCAAGTAGAAGGCAGAAACCTATTTAATGAGTTTTTAAAGGTAGTGAAAGTAAGCAAAGTTTAACAGAACCGTTTTTCCTCCCCTCACAAAAAGCTTCTCTTTCACCTCAATTTATCAGGCCATGCACAAATCATGGCCTGATGACTTGTAAAGGACTGCCATTTGCACACAGCAACAGAAGACTAAGCCTGTTATAAAACGAAGGAGAGATTATAGAGAAATCTAAGAGCAGATCAGAATGCTTCACAGCCTCAAGTTTGGAGAATTATCTGAATTATAACTAAGGTGATACTATAGACTCCACGCTTAACTGAGGAATTATGTTATGGTTTGTGATATCCTAATAAACTTACAGCCTAGATTCCTGAAGAAAGCCAAAAAGATCTGAGACTTTGAAGGTGGTAATTGAGATGTGGCGTTGTCTTGTCTGTGTGGCTCACAGTGGCGATGGGTGCATGGGGCTTATCCTGTGTGGCTTGGTATTTATGGAGGTTGGCAGATGTGGTGCCATTTAATACTACCCCCATCACCACATGCAAATGCAGAAGCCACAGAATACAAAGCCCAGGCCTCTGGAAACAGGAAATCTAGCCAAAATATTTAACCAAGTAATTTTATCACTGCCTTTGAAATGGCTATGGTATGCATTTTAGTTGGGTTCAGGAGCACACATATCTCAAATAAAGGACTTGGGTTGAAATAAATCTACCTCAGATCTGTTTACCCAGCAAGATCTAAAGATTCAATTTTCTAAGCATTTCTGAAATAAGAGTTGTTGGAATTAGAGCAAGGCAGCTCAGTGGCAACAGTTTAAGTTTTCTCTGATGTGAACTCTGATAGGAACAGAGTAGCTATTGGAAATGTTGTGTATACATTCTCATTTATGGCTAATTAGAAGTATTTGTGTGACTGAAGAAGGGGAAATGTGTCATGGGTGTCAGCACATTGCGCTGCACAGTTAATAAGAATTGGCACTAAAGCCACATGTATCATACTTGGAAGCAAACTTTGATGAAGACACAGTTTTAGAATTATTGTGTATACATTCTCATTTATAACTGATTAAAAGTATTTTTAAATCTGATATCTAGGATAGTGACATGAATGTCAGCAAAACGTATATACTAACAGTTATATATCTCAATTAAGAAAAAATAGACCACCAACATGGACTTGCACACTTCTTGAAGAACTGAGATTACCAGGAAACGGGAAAGAGAATCCTTCAGGTCAGACCAGACACCTGGGAGGAGGGGGGTTTGCCCTGTCGCATCAGTATCCAAGTGGAACCTTTGGGGTCGTTTCCTTCCTTTTCTTTCTTTCCTTGTCATCCTCCTCCTTTTCCTTCTTTTTGTTCCTCCCTTCCTCTCTCTAACTCCTTTCTTCCTTTGCTCTCTTTGTTCTTCCTTTTCTTTTCTTTTCTTTCTTTCTTTTTCTTCCGTCCAGGAAGTAGAGGCTGCTTACTTACAGGAGCAGAGTGGCTGCATGTGAGTGGTTACCCAGGCCAGAATAACAGTGAAGCTTATCTTTTTTCCCTGCCTAACTAACGGTGTACTTGAGCCCTCCAGTTATTTTCCTTCTCAGTCAACTATAAAGAAATAATAATAGCTAGTCTTTATTTATCATTTACTATGTGCCAGGTACCATTCTGAAAGCTTTACCTATATTTCCTATTTAATTTTCTTAACAGCCCAATGAAGTAGGTAATATATTATATCCATTTTGCAGAGGGGGAAACTGAAGCCCAAAGAAATGAACTAACCTGTCCAAAGTCACACAACCATAAGTGACAGAGCCAAGATTTGAATATAGTTGTCAGGTCCCAGAGTTTGTACTCTTTACCACTATGCCAAACTGCCTCTCCATATTTTGTTTTTAATCTACAACTACTGAATAACTTAAAACAGGAAAAGTGTGAGGTAGAAAGTAAAAGCCTACCTGAAATCCCATGTTTCAGAGGTGATTATTGTTAGTATATTGGTGACTCTCTCTCTTTCATCTGTTGTAAGCACGTACTCATATTTGTACAGTTTTATCTGAATGGAATAATATGTCACAGACATGGCTTTTAAATAAAGACCTCTTTTTGTTTCACTAACCTCCGCTCTTCTATTCCCATATACACAAACACATTTAAAAAGCTAGCATGTATCCTTTTTAAAGTATATATACATATAGAATTTAAAAATAAATGCTTACGTATACATTTGCAAATAAGGATGTTTATGTACAGATATGGAGCTTTCTGAGGGGCTATTTTTGTTTTGTATTACAAAATGACATCATATCGTAACACTACTCTGCGTCTTCCTTATCTTACGCAACAGTATGTCTTAGAAGTTTCTGATTAAGGAGCGCTGGGGTGGCTCAGTCGGTAAGTCCACTGTTGATTTTGGCTCAGGTCATGATCTCAGGGTCCTGAGACTGAGCTCTGTGGAGTCCACTTGAGATTCTCTCCTTCTGCCCCTCCTCTCACCTGCTCTCTCTCTTTCTCAGAGGAAAAAAAAAAAAAGGCTTCTAATGTCAACTTGATTAGTTTACCTCACTTTTTTGGGGAAGTGGGGAGAAGGCAAGGGAGGGGATAATCTTAATCAGCCTTCACACCCAGGGTGGATCTCAGGACCCTGAGATCATGACCAGGGCCGAAATTAAGAGTGGGAGGCTTAACCGACTGAGTCACCCAGGCACCCCAAATCTCACTCTTTTTGAATGGCTGCATATTATTTCATTGCATGGCCATTTTCCTCCAACAACAAAATTCTGCTGTTAATATATTCCTTCCATAGGTAGAATTTTGGCTGTTTTCTCTCCAACGCAAAGCCGGAGACAAGGACTTGCATGCCTGTTATTCATTAGGGAAGCGATCCAGGCCGGAGTCAGGAGTGCGACCGGGGACAGTGAAACAGAGAAGGTACGAAACTGGGGTTTGTGCCCACGGTGGGCCAGTGGATTCTCCCTGTCTGAGTGGTCTTACCGACAGAGCCTTTAAAACATGGTGGTTATGCTTCGGCCCACATTCCCCACAATCAGGAATCGTTTCTCCGGGGCTAACAGCTTGGCATTTGCAGGCTGCGCCTGCGCGGGTATAGAGCCCCGGGGGCAGATGGGAAACGCGTGTGGGCCGCATGCGTGGTTCTGCTCCTCCTGCCCCGCTGGTTGCCGCTTCAGTGTCTGGAATGGAAAGGTGGTTTCAGAAGAGCTGAGGCTTCCGGGACAGCAAGCCTTTCCTCCTTTCCTCTGTATTTTCCCATCCTGGACCTCAGTGGTTTTTATGCAGGGGACGAACTTTTACCCTTTGCCCTGGCAATCACAATGATAGTAATATAGCTTGTCTTCCGTCCCAACTTTGTATCGAATGCCCTACACAGTACATCTGCGTCTTTACAACAGCCATTTATCAGGTGGGTGTTTTATGTAGGGGAGACCCAAAGAGATTATGAGGGAGGAGCATTTGTACCCTGTTCTCTTTGTATTCTCAGTGGCTAGCATATGCCTGTTGCTTAAAGAATATTCAGTCTGCACTTTTAAGGGAATGCCGCTGAAGTAACTTGTGCTCAGTTACACACCCACTATGTGACAAATTGGCCTTTAAACCCAGGACTTTTTGTGTCCAAAACCTGTATGTCTTTTATTAAACCCCTGAAGCCTAAAGAATTTTGTGAAACTTCTTGCACATTTTAAGGCAGAATATGTAAAATTGTTCATCCTAAGTTTTTTGAAAGCTTATTTTTTAATGGGAAGAGGAAAATACAAAACATTTTATAAAATAAAATAAGACGAATTTGATACATTTATGCTATGTTTGTGTTATGATAATATGAGTTTTAACTACTTATTGAATAGCATTTATAGACCATGAAAAACATTACATGAAGTTTTTATTTTTAGATTTTTATCCACTCTGTCTTGAAAATCTTGAAAACTTTATAGTTGTATAAAAAGGAAATAGCATTAATATCCTAAACTACTTCAGTTGTTTTGAATCTGGAATATTACAACAATGGCCAAGCTTCTTCCATAGAGAGATTTGTTTAAAATGGAAAAAATTGGGGAGCCCCATGAGTATAAGGTACAGCAACTAATCATTAAAGGGGACTCCTAAAAACCAGTATTTGCAGTCATTCTTTGGTTTGGCTCCTGATAGGGTTCTCCTGCATCTAGCAATGCACCACAAAAAGGTTTAGGATGAATGAGGCGTATTTGTCGTTTGAGAAGTCATTGTCTTAGATTTTTTGGCCTCTTTAATAAATCCTCTTGACCAAACTTTCTTGAAACATTTTCTTTTCCCGACTTTCTAGTTTGTTTTTATTTTTTTAAATATAAGGCACATGTTAACGACCAAAAATTAAGCCATACAAAATACAAAGAATACAGAAAGCACCCTAAATCCCACCACCCAGATAAAACATTGTTATCCTCCTCCCTAACTTCGATGTGACATTGCCTTTTGGTGATTCATCCCTTCCTTTCTTTGTGTTTTGGCTCACTTCTCTTCTTCCTTCCAAAATATAATTTAATTCCTAAAACAAAACCTATGGGTTGGATATAATCAATCTCATTTTATAGATGCAGAAACTGATCTCTCCATGCCAGTGAAGATCTCTGAATTCTGTGATCTGTGATTGTCAGGGTAAGTCCGAAATCGAAGTTTCATAAATGTCTCTATTTTAAACTTCTAGAGATGCTAACCTGCATTTGGAAGGTCAAGGGTTGGCACATCTGTCTCTAGAATCCTAGGATGGGATTCTCTTGAAGAAAGTTTTCTCTTATGCTTTTGTGTTTCTGTCTGTTGGACAGTAAACCAAACAAGCCAACAACAAAAACTTTAGTACAGAAAATAAGCACATCTGTAGTAAATTGTTTCACTTCAAAAAGACTTTGGGCCATTGTAGTTTGAGGATAAAACCAAGCTTCTTGTCAAGGTTCTTTTACTTCTCTCTCTTGGGTTGTTTCTTATTTATTTCATCTCCATGAAAGTATGTTATGGTTTGACAAATAAACTGTGGATACTCAAAAAAGTGCATTATGTTTCCAGAATACACTGTCTTCTCACAGTCATTTAGAATATGCATTGAAATACATATAATTAAATAGAAGAATGAAATTATATTTGGAAGCCATTAACTAAAAGTGCCTACCTTTATGTCTTTCACCATAATTCTTAGGCCTTACAACAAAGAATGTATTTCTTTATCTACCTAGGAGCAGGGCTTTCTATGTACTTCTTCTGAAGTGAAAAGATTTACCTTCTGGCTGTTGAAAATAATGTGCTAACTGAGGAAATTAAAAGGAAAAACAAAGCGTAGGCTCAGTGTGATTAACTTATGCCTGGGTTCCAAGTGGCCTGTGAATTATGAGATGCAAATTACTAAAAGATTAATACTTTATTAATATTGTGTAATCAGTTGAGAAGACTTTCCCCAGAGGACAGCACACCAGTGTTTTTCTTCCAGAAATGGTATCAAGTCACAGATCAAGAGTTATCTGGGGAAAGCAGTGTGTTCTTCCCTATGCTTGAATGCATTGAGTTGGGCTAGATAGAGCAGCCTTCCTTCTGTGAGTACATGCCAAAAGTCTGGGAGCCTTAAAAGTTGAAGTGATCCATGTCAGGCACCTATGTATCTATACCTGTTCTCTTTTGCTATGTAACCCATAACTGTAAAACAGCTAGCATTTTAATATATTTCACAATTTCATGGGTCAGGAATTCAGGCACTTCTATTGCATGTGCTTTGATTGGCATCACTTGGTGACATTCAGCTCATATGTGGGCTGATCTGGAGAGTTCAAGACAGATTTATTAACATATCTGGTCTCTTGGATGACTCAGCTGGACCCCTCTCCCTGTAGTCTCAGGGCCTTGCTGCAAGGTCTCTCCATCAGTAGTTGGACTTCTTTTACAGGTTGGATGCTGGAGTCTATTAAGGACTGGCCCAGAAATGGGCTTGATATTATCTTCACTGTATTTTATTGGTCAGAGTAGTCACAGAGCCCACCCAGAATCAAAGGATGGTAGAGAGATCTCCCCTCTTGATGGAAGGCATTCAAAGAATTTGGCACTATCTTTAATTTGCCTTGATTTATCTTTTCCCCATTGTCAATATCTAGGAAGAGAGAAGAAGGAAAGTATCAGGAAAAGCAGTTCTAGATAGATTCCTCACCTGGTCTGTTTCAGCCTGGAAGGAGGAATGGAGGACTTCAGCACACAGGTAAGCTCAAGATGTATATTTAATTTGAGAGCTACAGTGCCTAAGTATCCTCTGTCAGCCTTCTGGTGAATTAGCCCTGGCACTGTTAAAATACAGTGAGTTGAGATTCCCCAAGGTAAGAAGGCTGTGATCCATTGCCTTAACTTGGAAGGCCATGTGGCCCCTTTGTAGCACCTGGTGAGTGGGAACACGGACACATGGCTTCAGAAAGAACTTCCCACCACAAAGTAGTGAGCATCCTGAGCTTCATCTCCCAAAGAGGAATTGTGCCAAGGTGTGAGCGAGAGAGGATCAATGCAGCAGGATAAACACACTAATTGCCTACCTCTTTTTAAGAAAGAAAATGGAATTTGATGATGAATTCTATTATTTTGCTTTAAGATCAGTTTGTATCAGCATATAAGAACAAAAAATGTTAAGCCAAAGGTGTTAGCACAATTGGTACAAACATGTCACTTCCCTGTTTCCTAATAAAACACACCTTATAGTGTTGGGGATGAGAATGTGGACTCTGGTGGCTCAGACTGCTTGGGGTTGAATTCCAGCCTCAAGAGTTGTAGTAGTGTGTGATCCTGTGTGTTCCTTGATTCTTTTATCTGTAAAATGGGAGTAATATTAGTATTAAATAATAATGGTAATAATAAACACTTCATAGGACTGATATAAGTATTAAATGAGATGATGCACGGAAGACCCTTAGTACAGTGCCTGATGCTAAAGTGATTACCATGTAAAAGGTGTTCAATAAATGTCAGCTTTTATTAATGTTATTATAGCAATTGCCCCCACCCTGGTTGCTCCACCCCGGTGGAGCATGAGGGCACTGGGGGACTGAAGAAAGGGAGTGATGGAAACCCAAGTAAGACTTCTCATTCCTTTCTCTCTAGTTATAGCCACTGGGGTATAATGTGATCTATAAACTCTTCTGTCTGGTGACATGCCAGCAAATGATATGTCTCCCTGATCTACTTAGATTTTTAAGCTTAATGAAAGGGCCCAGGTGCTGGAGGCTCAGAGCAGAGAGGAAGCTGAGGGCCTGAGGTCTGTCCTCGCCTTTAAAAACCACTGCCGCTCTAATAAATAAAGCATTCACTCAAGAGAGTCTGAAAGCTGGGGAGCCCCGTTGCGTGCAAATCCAGATCAGTGGCTGAGCTTCTTCCGGGTTGAAGCTAATCATAACTGACATGTTAGAGTAAAACTACTTTATAAAATCAATATTAAATTTACAACCTTTGACATCTGGGGACATCCAAGATAAGGGGGAAATAAGCCATAGAGTAAACAGTCCTCCAGCTATGCCATCTGCTCAAGGAGAAGGGGAGACGTGGGAAACCAAGAGCCCGAATCATACACTGTTAGTCTTGTTTTTGTACCAAAACAAGACTTGACATCAATAAAAACATTAAAAAAAAAATCACACAGACATTTACACACAGAGAAGAAAGGGAAACAACAAGGAGAGCTCTACCAATCTAACAGAGTCCCAGAATCATTCCAGAGGGAAGTGATTGGATTCCTTCTCTGACAGTGAGGCTTGATTTCCCTGGACAGTGGGATTCTGCAATTACAGGGCAAACATCACTTTGTGAGGCTGGCAAATCCCCTGCTGAAAACGCTAACCTATCTAACCAGGGACCATGCTCTAATAAAAGTCTGCACCTCTCTAGTAGGTCTTCCTGCATTCACTGGGATTCAAATATAGCAGAAAGGGATACTTGGAAGCAGAGTAAAGCTATAAAGGTCATCACAAAGTGAGAATGTGTTTCTCTGAGTGCTCTTCAGGGGGTACCAGCTCTCAGCTGTTCACATGTGGGGTGGAATTCTTACCTCTGGAAAGGGAATTTTAATTTGGACTCCTAGAAGCAGAATTGCCTTAGTCTTACCAGGAGGAGTCAGTCTGGGACAGAAGACCCTACAACATCCAGCATGGGCAGGATAATGAATGACTTCCTACTCCCTTGCATTCGGAAGCATTTTGTCCTAGTCACTGGTTAGAGAATTTTGTCACCTCCACTGTGGATCAGGGTACCTTGAGTTTATTATATAAATTAGGACGTACTCTAGGATAGGTGGAATGTGGAAGGCAAGGCCAGGCAGCTCTGCTGATCTAAATAGACTCTTCTGTGGTGCTTCCCCTTTTGGAAGCACAGTTTAAATTTATGCCCTGGCTCACCTGTATTCAATACTGTGAGTCTGAACTCACCAAAATACATGTTTAATTCGGTATTTCCATGCATGAAACCTTTAAGGGGCATAGCAGCAATGCCATTCTTTCCCCCCTACTCTCCCTATCTCCTATCATTAGAACCTATGACGAGGTTGATTTGAGCCTCTCTGCTTTGTGGCCATTGTGAGATCATAGTGGCATTTTGGGCTGGGCCTTGGGATTTTGTATTATTATATGACCAGAGTCAGGTACACTAAGACCAAACTCATAGGTAATGTTCAGTTTTTCATCTACTTCCTTAATGTGAAACAAAGCTTAAATAATATTCTTCATTTAGAATTCTACAAAAATAAACTCACCCTATGCAAGCAGGTCAAAGACTGGGAGATGGACAATTGTGGGCAGGTCTTGCTGAAGCATATGAGCATGAATGTGTGGGAGCCTGTGGCACAATAGTTGAGGAAAACAAATGCCTACTTGAGGCTGTGGTGTGTAGAAAGTGAAAAATAACCCCATTATATAAAACAATTTTGTTCTTTTGATTAGGGTGTAGATTCTATGAGTTTCTGGAATGGTGTCTGGCACATAGAATGTGGTCTTGTGTTTGTGTGTGTGTGAATAAAATATTTAGAATTTCCTGGATAAATTGTAGGAGGAAAAAAATATTTAGGGCTTACTCTGTGCCAGGAACTGTGGTAAACTCTCTGCTTATGCTTTCTTACAGACACCTCTGTATTAGTTTTTTATTGTAACTGAAACAAATTATCACCAACTTAGTAGCTTAAAAAATACACATTTAAAAAAAATTTATTTATTTATGTGAGAGAGAGTGAGAGAGAGCATGACCAGGGGGAGAGGGAGAGAGAGTAGTAGACTCCCTGCTGATGAGAACTCTGTCAGACTTTTGACCTTTAAAACTATAAAATTAAAAATATGTACTGTTGGGGCACGTGGGTGGCTTGGTGGGTTCAAGCCTTTGCCTTTGGCTCAGGTCATGATCTCAGGCTCCTCAGATCAAGCCCCGCAACGGACTCTCTGCTCAGCAGGGAGCCTGCTTCCCGCTCTCTTTTTCTGCTTGCCTCTCTGCCTACTTGTGATCTCTGTCAAATAAATAAATAAAATCTTTAAAAAAAATAGATCAAGGTGTCAGCAGGGCTGTATTCCTCTGTGGAAGTCTCTTTTGCCTGTAAAGTAACATTCACAGATTCCGGGGCTTAGCATGTGGACAGTTTTGGGTGTCCTTCTATCTACCACAACCTCTTTGCAGTAGGTGTTATTAACCCCATTACAGAGATGAGAAAGCTGAGTCTCAGAAAAGTGAAGTAATTTGCTCAAGATCATACAGTATGTGACAGAGTTTAGAATCCAAACCTGGTCTATCTGTTTCCAAAGCCCAAGCATTTCCTACTGTGCTTTTTTGTCTCAAGCCATAAAAGAACATGTTGCTGGATGGGATTGGGTTTAAGATCTGGTGGGGCTGGAGCTGGAACAGAAACTTGAAGGAGAATTCTCACATGAGGCAGGACAAAAATGCAATTGAATTCCATTGGAAATGCTCCCTTAAAAGAAGAAACAGATTTGCATTTGAAAAAAAAAAATAAATTCACCTCTCTGAGGGAGAAGTTAGTTTAGGGGCAGGAAATCAAGTGTGTGCCTTACATAAAGCACTGTCTTCTTTCCTAGGGCCTTGGGTACACTAGAAATCCCATACCCTATGTTGCCTGTACCCACTTGGAAAGAGATTTACTAAACCACTCCCTTCTCAATCATAGGGACTCAATGTACTACCTCTCCCAAGAAATTTACATGTCAAAAGAGGATGGTATTTACCCAAGGTACACATAGAACCTCTGAATTTCTTAGTTTTTTGAATTCAAGCTGATCAAGGCAATATAGGTTGTTGGCATTTGTTATCATGAGCTAAATTAGTTTGTTTGTTTTGGTAATTGTAGACCTTCTATCACTATGGGACCTGAGTCAGAGATACTCAGGAAGGAGAATCTTCCAGGTACCAATTGATTATTGCCTATTAGTATGCTTGAAGAGAATAATATGTGAGTATTAGAAAAATGAAAAAAAGATTGGTATAAATTTAAAAAAAAAGTATTGGATATTTGCTCATGACATAAAACCATTAGGGAACATACAAAAGGTGGTTTGGGGAACTGGGTTTGATGGGAGCCTTTGTCAGAGATTAGGCAGGAGGCTACTCTAATAGTTGATATTCAACGCCTTTTCTATTTTTATAAGGAAAAAAATGATAAAAACCAACCTTCCTGAGTTTCATTCTCTGGTGCTAATAGGACAGAACAGCAATGACATACCGCAAAATATAAGGGTAGGGTTTACAAGTGAACCAGATGGTTCTCATCTCATCTCATTGAATTGTTATCCTTTGAAGAGTTTCTTTTTGTGGATTACAAAGAGAATGTAATCACTTTAGGAATCCCCAGAGAGTTTCATAATGAACCCTACTTACATTGTGTTGACACTAATAGTAACTATAACCACAATCTTCAACTACCTATGTGTGAGGCAGGGTTATTGAAATTACAGCACAGGCCAGAAATTCATTTAAAAACGTACTTTTAAAAGTGAGCTTTATGCTGACCAAAAGCCCACTTTTACCAGTTTCACTTGTAAATATGAGATATTATATTAATAATAAAATCAATATAGTTTAGCTCATGAAAAATAACATTTTACTATCAAGTTTTGCCCAGTTTAGTCTCGTATCAAATTAAGAAACTAAGTAAACCAAACATTTATATGACTGACTCATACTGTGAAAAAAATGTGATCACAGCTTCCTATCACAAAACTATTAAGTTCTGTTCAAGTAATTTCCTCTCAGCATTTCCTTTCCTCACTTAAGCTTTCCTTCTTAACCAAAAAGCATCAAATTAGGAAGCTTAAATGACTGAAGTATTAACACTCTCAGGACAAAAATGATTGCCTTTCAGAATGGGGAGAAAATCCCTCACTAACTTATCTTCTCAAGATAAACATTTATAAAGTCAGAGGACCAGAGAGGTGGTGGTAGTGGTGGTGGTGATGGTGGTGGTTATATTCTTGTCTGATAGTTTGATTTTCTGTTTAAAGTTTCTTTAAAATTAATCCTTTAAAATCATTTCCAGCAGTGAGCAATTCAGCAAGTTGAGAGAACAAAACTGCCAGACTTTATAATATCCTTGAAGATTGGGTTTAGAGTAGAGGGATTGTATTGAAGTAACTTCTGCTATTTTGAGTCTAATAAATTTTAACTCGTAGATGGCACAATTAGCATTCTTATGAATAAATCTAAACATTTTTCTCTATGTAATCTTTGTTTAATTTGGTATACCTGGTTCATTTTCACTATAGCTCTACTTGAATACAAATGAAATTATTAAGTTTTACCTGTATTCTCAAATTTTGTATTTATTCATACAGACACATCCTCCCCCCACGCCCACACAAACAGCAATTTAAGTAAGTGTATAATGTGGCCAATGTGTAATGCTCCCATTCTAAGTATAAAACAATCTTTTTCTTTTTTAAAAAATTCAATTTAGTTAATATATATGGTATTATTCGTTTTAGGGGTAGAATTTAGTGACTCATTAGTTGCACATAACACCCAACTTTTTCATGGAGTTTGGGCCTCAGTCTCAAAATTCTTCTAAATACGTTGCCCTAGGCAGTCATTACCAATTAACTGAAGTAGGCGTTTGAGTCAAAACCTTCATCATCATTGTTCAGTTTGTAAAACATAACCTCCTTTAGATATTTTGGCATAAAGGAATATAATACAGGGAATTTGGTGCTAAGAGAAATTGCTGGAAGACTGCAGGAGCAAATGCGAGGCCTGACTCTTAGAATGCTATAGAACCGAGATTCCATTTAATGCTGCTGCAGTTGGGAGTGGAAGAAATCAGAAAGCTGCAGATAAAACTCTGTAGTTTTGGTGTATACTGCTGTGTTATAACCCAGGGAACAGAGAGCTGGGATCTGAAAGCTGCTACCACCACCACTGTCTCTAAACACCAAAGAAGCTGCTAATTGGGACAGGAGCACAGAATATGACTGTTCCTACCACTGATGCAGCTGCCTCTTAATATCCAGGAAAACTGGGAACTGGTACTGGACATGAAGCAGAAAAACCCCGTGCTTGTCTCCTTTCAGATCTCATCTGAGTGATTTAATCGGAGAGAATTTGTGTCCAGAATCCTGGTTTCAAGGAAGCCTGAGAGGTGTAGTTTTCAGTTCAGGAAGACATACAAAGTCAGAACTTAAACTGAAGGTATATCTCTGACAAATTCTTCTTGTTCTTTCTATCTTTATTGGAGCCTCACTAAAGGGTAAGGCTTGTATACAAAAAAACAAGAAGATTTTAGGAACTGGCTTTTCTTAGAAGATATGCCAAGAATGTATGGGATTTGATCCCTAACTTCCACTTAGAGGACATAGGTAATGATAATTCTGCTATTTATATTTAACTTTACCTTTCTCCTTAGCAATTCATTTTGTATAGGAACTTAATTCTAGTTCTTGAGCAACTTGTGCCACTGAATTACTTAGATCTTTGCATCTGCTAATCCTGCCTTCCCCTCTCACAAGAAGAGCATACTTCCTATCTTTATTTCCTACCTGAATTAATAGGGACTAGCTCTGTGTATTTCATGTGTCAGCTTACTATGCTAAAAGTCATTTAATTGTCATTTCAGTTAGGGCACAAATAAAATGTGTATGACTATGTTATCCAAATATTATATATCTAGGTATGAAATGTATAAGCTGAAGCTGACAGCCACATCCAACTTTCTTGAGGAAAAAACAGATTGATTTAGTGTAAAACCAGAGTACAAGCACAGCACTTAAAGTATTTGGACTCTGTAATCCATCCATTATGGCCATGTGAGTAAGGTACCTAACTTTTCTTAAGTACCCAAAGCTTTATGTACTATCTTTCATTTGTGTAATATCCCACAAGGTACAAGTATAAGGCATCCTTATAAGTACATGTGGCACAATCAGCATGGTTAAACAACATATTTGAATCATGTAGTAGAGTGGACCTCAAACCCAGGCCTTTAAACTCTGAATAAATTTGTTTTACACTACACTAAGAAAGATTAATATTTTTCCTAGAGGAATGTTAGTACTAGTAATTTGTACCCAAGTCTTTACTGTATCTAAGTAGAATATGCCTAAAAACAAGTACCCGTAGAATACAGTTTGATATGCTAAAGAATTTAGTTTCATCTTTGCAATTTTATATAACAGGCAGACTAATAGTTGTCTGACTTTAGCAACTTTCATGTGTGGGTTTTTATCTTAAGATGTAATGGCTGTTTAGATACTTCCATTTAACAGGAACTTTAGATCAACTCCTCATTCCTATGGAAATATATTTTTTCTAGGAAAAATTAAGTGTAGAAAGAGCATGGCCATGGAATTATTATTTTCTATCATAACTTTCACTGTAGTAAATTCACCGCCATGTTTTTATCCATATCAACCATTGCTTTCAAGGCTGCGCCAAGTGACCATCTCCAGTCCTGCCTTTTCTCTTTGTTGTCACCATGAGAAGCTTCCTCTGTGGTTTCTTTTCACCTGCCACATCTTACAAGACTGAACTGTGTTTTACTATGTGCTACCATCAAATCTCACTTATTACATACTTTGTCTGTGGAGTAAGCACAGTATGTTGCGTATCATTCCTATGTCCTTTCAGAGTGACTCCCTTTCGCAAACCGGTGAGGGTGAAGGGAGGATACTCAGTCTTTCTGACCCTAAACTAATTAATATGAGAATGAAATACTGCCTTGTTTAGGGTATCAGGCCTATGTGGAAAAAAAGAGACAATTTTTCAGCCTAGGGAAGCTAGAAAGCACAATGAAGGCAATCTGAAAATTTTTCACAAGGCAGGGCTAGGACTGAATATAAAAGGTAAATCATAGAACTGAAAAAAATCTTTTAGAAGTATTTGCATATTAAAAATGTACTTGTTATTGAAGTTCTTAAACTAATATGTCTGCTCTGTCACTACCTCTTTCTTTGTGGAGAAATTCTACAAAGAAATTCACTCAGGTAAGTTAGAAAAGTTCATTTACTTTCTTTTTTTTTTCCATTATATGGAAACTGTATTGTTCAGAAGTGCTTTCTTAAAAAAAAATGCCTGGTGCATATAAAGAAATAAGCAAGATGGCTAAGTTTCAGGTCAGAAGTCATTTCATCTAAGAACCCTATAAGTGCCTGACTCATTTAGTTGATGGAAATGAGATTCTGAAAGATAGAATGAATAGATCAAGGAGTGCTCTCAGGTGACTGTTTCTAAGGGGTTATAAGATCGCATCATGTCTTAGTTTTTGGTCTCTGTTAATAATCTGTTGTAATGTACATCAGGTTCTGGTATGCAGAGTAATTCAAGTGCTCTTCTGTTGGGCATATGGTGCTTTTAAGAACACCCCAAGGGTTGATTTGACTGCTCTGGTTGATAAAGGATGGCACAGTGGGAAGGAAGAGAACAAGCTATGGATGGTGCGTGGGATTCAGGAGAGGAAGAGATTCATCTGAGAGCAGAGCTGCTGAGAAAAACAACATGCAGTGACTTAATTAGAAAACTAATTTTGCTGTCATTTAAGTTGAGTTCCTGCAAGTGTCACTGCTTCTTATGGTAAAATTTAATGATATATAAATATGTCTATGTGTGTATGTATAATATGCATATTATGTACATGTATGTTGTGTGTATGTAAGTATATTTGCATACATCTCTATATTGAACAGTAAAGTTATTTGAGGCAGCAAAAGAACAAAATATAACTTAGGCTGCTGAACTAGGGGCAAGGGTGATATTTGATAAGAGCCAAAAGGAAATAACTCTAGAGGAAACTTTTTGAGTAACAGAGGAGACTCTTCCAGGAAACAACTTGGGACTCATTCTTTCCCCATTTAAAGATAGCAAAATGATACATTTTTTTCTCATAGAATTATGTGCAAATTTCATTCATTGGCAAAAGGAGTGATTTTGTATATAAAATGAAATGGGGGGAAAGTGTACTTGAAGAGTGTTATGCCACCAGAATTTCCCGTTACAGGAATTTGTGTAAGAGTCAGTAGGGTCAGAAATTGTCAGAACAATAGCAATATGGCTGACCATGTCTGTGCAGTTGTAGAAAGCCCTAATGCCAAATTGAGTAATTACAGGCAGAAAACCTGAGAGCTCTGTAAGCAGGAAGTCAGCTCTGATATAGCAACTGACCAAACACCAAGCAATATGGAACAGAGATGGTCTCAGGACCTGACAGAACTAAGAGGTCAAGGAAGAATATGCTTAAAGCAGGGCTGTGATAGATATTAACTAGCCATGTTCAGCAAAGATTTTTAAAAAAACCATAGCTGTGCAACATATGGCCTGTGAATCAAATTAATCATATCTGAAACTGGGTTGTAGTTCACCTGAGATTTTGAAAAAAAAAAAAAATTTTTTTTTCTCCCCCTAATTACCTAATTTCTCCCTCCTAACCAACTGACATACTTAGCTGAGAGCTGACTGTTGCTGGGTTTTGCATAGAAGGCTTAGATCAATAATTGTAATTGAAGCCAAAGTCATCATATATATACTTATGGGTTGTTCAGGTTTAACTCCATACTATCCTGTCTTGGAAGTTGGATATCATAAATGATTGTGTAATGAAGCACAGTTAGCACAAATAGATCTTTGACAGAAACCACTCATGCTTGAATGGAATTCAGTATTCACTGGACTTACTAGCTAAGTAAGTAAGTAAATGTCCCGTACTACTGAAGACATGAGTGTGCTCCTAACCCAACAGAACAAGAGAGGAGGAAAGGAGAATGCTGGGAATTTTTTTTTTTTTTAAAGATTTTATTTATTTGACAGACAGAGATCACAAGTAGGCAGAGAAGCAGGCAGAGAGTAAGGAGGGAGCAGGCTCCCTGCTAAGCAGAGAGCCCGATGCGGGGCTCGATCCCAGGACCCTGGGATCATGACCTGAGCCAAAGGCAGAGGCTTTAACCCACTGAGCCACCCAGGCGCCCTGCCGGGAATGGTTTTAAGGATTTTTTCACTCATCTCTTCACACAGTGCCCCCCAAACAGCTACAACATACAGATTCCCACCTTACAGACAAGAAATCTGAGGCATAGAGAGCCTACTTACCAAAGTTCTATAGTTTGGCAAAGAGTATAGCCAGCTCTTTGAACCCATGATTCTAAAGTCCATATTCTTAATTATGTGTGTATATTTTTTATGTTTAGTTGCATATGTCTTTGTTACATATGTATATATTTATGAATACATTAATTGTTTCCTAAACCTTGCATGGTTAATTTGTTCCTGTGAATTCAGGTCTTCTCACCTCTAATTGCAGCATAATATTAAAGTATGTTAATAGGAGTATCAGTTAAAAACACATTATTGCAAATAATAATAGCTCTACTCAGTGAAATAATATTTTGGTTACCTAGAAAAGTGTAAGTTGAAAGAACTCAACTAAATTACTAAGAATGATTGTTTTAGGGAGATAAGATAGTGGGTGACTTTGTTTATCCTTTGTACTTTTTCATATTTCCTTTTTTTCAACAAGTGATTTCTCAGATCACTTTTTTCCTAATCTAAACCAGTATTATCTAAAAAATAAAACCATGAGGGTGTCATAATGGAAATCTACCTAAAATAGGCCGATCCAAATATAATTTGTAATGCCTTTCTTGGGCATCATTAGTAAACCAAGAATGCACCCCTTGCTTGAACAGTGTTCCTTTCTCATTTCTTTTTGAGTATGGTACCTCCTAAATTTACTTGGTCAGCTTTCTCACTTCTAAGTTTATTTAAAGGACTTTTGTAATCAATTTAATTTAAAATACTTCTTTGGAATGACCTATGCAGGAAGCTGTAAATGGTAGGTATATATTTGGGCCCAAGTTGAAATCTAAAACTGAATGTCAAAGAAATAATAATTAGGCCTGTTAAAAGATTTTTAGAAGTTATACATATGTGGTATTCCAAAGAGAAGTTGTATAGTATGGTCATTAGTGCAAAGGCTCTAGGGCCTGAAGGTTTAGGTTGAATCCTAGTTGCAGCATTGCTAAGTGTATAATCTTTGGTAAATTTTCAAATCCTTCTATGGCTTAGCCTACTCAGCCTTCTATAAAATGGAAATAATAATAGTACCTATTTCTCATAAGTTTGTTGGGAGGATTAAGTGAGTTGTTATATGCAAAACATTTAAAATAGTACCAGATACTTCATAAGAAATCAATAAATATTAACTACCAATTAGCTCGGACGGACATACATCACACTGAGGAAAGAATTAGTTCTGATTTCTACAAAGACTTGTGTTATATAAAAACTAAATGAAAAGTAGATTTTCTCATAGAATACAAACCAGTGCCCTTGAAATAAAATGACTTGAAAGCATATTATATAGCATGTTTGAACTTACCTGATATCTATATCTCACCTCCAGGTAGGGGTGTCTCTGTAAGAAGTCCTGAGCCCCAAGAGGTTGTGTGAATCTTGGATTTTTTTGTTCCCTTTTCTGTCAGATAAGCTGTACTGGTTATCATGAAGTTGGTTTTATATCCTCCCTTCCTTTATTTTATCAGTAAGAGGATGTTGAAAGTGTGTGGGAAGAGTGTAGGCAGCCCGAGGTTTGGCCTTCCAATGCCTAATAAAAGCTGCCAATAATTGAGTACTTTACCATAATGCAGATTAAATCACTCTCCAAGAATTAATTAGTTTAATAGTCTCAATAATCCTAATGTATTTGTATATGATAATGACATACATTATTGCCTCTATTTTACAGATAAAGAAACTGATCTCTAGAAATTAGTCATATAATTAATTAAGAGATGGAGCTGGGATTAAAATCTAGGCTGTCCAAGGTAAGTCTGGCCTTCCTTTTAGATCCATCTGGTCCAGTAATGAACACAAGTAACAGAAAAAGTAAACACAGATATTGACTTTAGGCACAGAGGGATGATATTCAAAATATTCACCAGCTGGCTAGCTTAGACACTAATTCTGACTAATCAGAATGGATGCCAGTGGTGAAAACTGGTACTGCTATACTCATGTGAACTGTCTGAATACCACCTCTGAACTTTTTAGGGAAAAAAAAGATTAATTGGCAAAATAGATCACTCAACATCTTCAAAAAGAAAATCAATTAAAGTACAAAGAAGCAGTGAAGACTGTATCAAGTTCAATGCACAAGGTAAGGGTGAGTTCATGCTCCTAACACATACTTTACTCAACTTTTAGATACTCATCAATAAAATGGTATATTTTAAAGAAGGTAGAACTATTTGCCTGTGTTATTACCCCAAACAATGCTATTTCCTTTTCCAGTGCCATAAGCCAGTGGTAGCCAGGCTTAGGATAGGAAGAGTGGTCTTGAAGTGGCCCTGCCATTCTCTAACTCTATCTCAATACCTGTCCAGAGAGGATTAAAATGGGTTTTTAAAAATTCATTTCATTGATTTGGCATCTGCTAGGTATTATGTAGGAAATAGGATAATGAGTTTAATGTTAAAAAACTGAGTGGCTAAAGTATTGTCTACCTAGAATCTAAGGATAAATAAGTTAGTGGATTCCTGTTGATGTACCTTGACAAATATGCCCACATTTAGTGCTCCTACTTTTATTGTCCAGTAACAGTACATGCAGACTTTCTACTTAGGTTTTTCTTCTGCAATTGGGAAGCCAGTTGCTTCTGACACTTACAGCCTGAAGTGTTATATTAAGTCAAAGGGGTAAAATATCTGGGTCCTGGTTCTGGGCTTGCTTCTGACAGGGCTTGAACAGAATGGCTACCATGTTAAACAGTCTCTACCCTGGAATCCCCTGGGAGGATTTGCCAAATCAAGCACATAAAGCCGTACTTCCTTTTTGGAACAAGAACACAATAAAATATTTGGAATTCCTATATTCTCTTGACCATAGAAAGTTTTTGAAAGTGCCGTAGTCCTTAAGATTACTTTTACTTATTTGAGAAAAAATTTTAGTTATTGTAATTTTCTTGGGGGGGGGTCACTGTACTGAACATGTCATGAACATGACTAAGTCATTACAACAGCGATCATGATTTGCTGTGCTGCTGTGTGTCTTCTCTTTATTTTATCTGCTCAGATGTGTGTGTGAATCCCAGTTTGGCATGCTTCTCAAACCCTAATCCAGTCATCACAAGGAGATTATATTGAGGGCCTGAGAAACTTGTTCTAGGTTTATAGCTAATGAGAAACATTTTTTGTTCCATTAAAGATTTTCCCATTCAGATTTTTGCTTCCCATATAGTTTTTAGTTAAATAATAGACCCCCACTTTTACACTTTTTAAATTTTATTTGGCTTTCTTTTTCAACATTACTTTGGCTATCATGGGTCTTTTTTTTTTTTTTTTTTTTTAAAGATTTTATGTATTTGTTTGACAGAGATCGCAAGTAGGCAGAGAGGCAGGCAGAGAAAGAGGAGGAAGAGCCTGATGGGGGCTCGATCCCAGGACCCCGGGATCATGACCTGAGCTAAAAGCAGAGGCTTTAACCCACTGAGCCACCCAGGCGTCCCTATCGTGGGTTTTTTATAGTTTCATTCGGATTTTAGAATTTCTTATTCCAGCCTGTGAAAAAATGCTGATGCTATTTTGATAGTGATTGCATTGAATATGTAGATTGCTTTGGGTAGTGTAGACATTTTAACAATATTTGTTCTTCCAGTCCATAAGCATGGAATGTTTTTTCCATTTCTTTGTGTCTTCCTCAATTTCTTTCTTAAGTATTCTGTAGTTTTCAGAGTACAGATCCTTATCTCCTTGGTTAGGTTTATTCCTAGGTAGCTTATGGTTTTTGGTATAATTATAAATGGGTGGGATCTATTCCTTGATTTCTCTTTTTGCTGCTTCATTATTGGTGTAGAATATAGAAATGCAACAGACTCCTGTGTTTTGATTTTATATTCTATGACTTCTCTGAAATCCTGTATCAGTTCTAGCAATTTTTTGGAGTCTTTCAGGTTTT
Source organism: Mustela erminea (assembly GCF_009829155.1). Lineage (NCBI taxonomy): Eukaryota > Metazoa > Chordata > Mammalia > Carnivora > Mustelidae > Mustela > Mustela erminea. Next base: position 81,261,938 of record NC_045618.1, on the reverse strand, counting down.
CTACATTATGTATCATGTCATCTCTGAAGAGTGGAAGTCTGACTTCTTCTGTGCTGATCTGGATGCCTTTTATTTTGTTTCATTGTCTGATTGCTGAGGTTAAGACTTTCAGTACTATGTTGAGCAACAGGGGTGAGAATGGGACATACCTGTCATGTTCCTGACCTTATGGGAAAAGCTCTCAGTTTTTCTCCACTGAGAATGATATTAACTGTAGGTTCTTATATATGGCCTTTTTGATGTTGAGGTATGTTCTTCTATCCCTACTTTATTGAGTATATTTCTTTAAAGATTTATTTATCTGAGAGAGAGGGAGAAAGAGAGAGAGAGAGAGAGGGATAGAGAGAAGCAGACTCCCTGCTGAGCAGAATGCCCAATGTGGGGCTCGATCCCAGGACCCTGCAGGTTTCTGCATTTATTTTTTTTTTTTTAAAGATTTTATTTATTTATTTGACAGAGAGAAATCACAAGTAGTCGGAGAGGCAGGCAGAGAGAGAGAGAGGGAAGCAGGCTCCCTGCTGAGCAGAGAGCCCGATGCGGGACTCGATCCCAGGACCCTGAGATCATGACCTGAGCCGAAGGCAGCGGCTTAACCCACTGAGCCACCCAGGCGCCCCTGGTTTCTGCATTTATTGAGAGAGAGAAGCATATGGCTCTTTTCTTTATTAATGTGGTATATCATGATGATTGATTTGCAGATGTTGTACCACAATTATAGCCCAGGAATAAATCCCACTTGGTCCTGGTGAATAATCCTCTTAATGTACTGTTGGATCTGATTAGCTAGTATTTGTTTAAAATTTTTGCATCCATGTTCATCAGGAATAGTGGTCTGTAATTCTCCTTTTTAGTGGGGTCTTTGTCTAGTTTTGGGATCAAGGTATTGTTGGCCCCATAAAATAGAGTTTGGAAGTTTTCCTTCCATTTCTATTTTTTTGAATAGTTTCATAAGAATAAGTATTAATTCTTTAAATGTTTGGTAGAATTCTCCAGGGAAACTATCCAGCCCTAGGCTCTTGTTTGTTGGGAGATTTTTGATTACTGATTGAATTTCTTTGGTTATTGTTCTGCAAAGTTTTTCTATTTCTTCCTGTTTCAGTTTTGGTAGTTAATATGTTTCTAGGAATTTACCATTTCTTCCAGATTGCCTAATTTGTTGACATATAATTGCTCATCATATTATCTTATAGTCCTTTGTATTTCTGCAGTGTTGGTTGTGAACTCTCCTCTTTCATTCAAGATTTTATTTATTCGGGTCCTTTCTCTTTTCTTTTTGATAAGTCTGGCTAGGGGTTTATACATTTATTTATTTATTTAAAATTTTTTTTTTAAATTTTTAAATTTTTTATTTTTTATAAGCATATATTTTTATCCCCAGGAGTACAGGTCTGTGAATCGCCAGGTTTACACACTTCACAGCACTCACCAAAGCACACACCCTCCCCAATGTCCATAACCCCACCCCACTTCTCCCAACCCCCTTCCCCCCCAGCAACCCTCAGTTTGTTTTGTGAGATTAAGAGTCACTTATGGTTTGTCTCCCTCCCAATCCCATCTTGTTTCATTCATTCTTCTCCTACCCACTTAAGCCCCCATGTTGCATCACCACTTCCTCATATCAGGGAGATCATATGATAGTTGTCTTTCTCCGCTTGACTTATTTCGCTAAGCATGATACGCTCTAGTTCCATCCATGTTGTCGCAAATGGCAAGATTTCATTTCTTTTGATGGCTGCATAGTATTCCATTGTGTATATATACCACATCTTCTTGATCCATTCATCTGTTGATGGACATCTAGGTGCTTTCCATAGTTTGGCTATTGTGGACATTGCTGCTATAAACATTCGGGTGCACGTGCCCCTTCGGATCACTACGTTTGTATCTTTAGGGTAAATACCCAGTAGTGCAATTGATGGGTCATAGGGCAGTTCTATTTTCAACATTTTGAGGAACCTCCATGCTGTTTTCCACAGTGGTTGCACCAGCTTGCATTCCCACCAACAGTGTAGGAGGGTTCCCCTTTCTCCGCATCCTCACCAGCATCTGTCATTTCCTGACTTGTTGATTTTAGCCATTCTGACTGGTGTGAGGTGATATCTCATTGTGGTTTTGATTTTATACATTTATTTTTAATTCTTTCAAAGAATAAGCTCCTAGTTTTATTGACCTGTTCTACTATTTTTTTTTTATTTCTATGTCATTGATTCCTGATCTAATCTTTATTATTTCCCTTCTCCTGCTGGATTTAGGCTTTATTTGCTGTTCTTTTTCTAGCTCCTTTATGTGTAAGGTTAGCTTATATATTTGAGGTTTTTCTTGCTTCTTGAGGAAGGCCTATATTGCTATATACATGCCCCTTGGAACCACCTTTTCTGCCTCCCAAAGGTTTTCGATTGTCATGTTTTCATTTTCATTTGTTTCCGTGTTTTTTAAAGATTCCTCTTTAATTTCCTGGTTGACCCATTCATTCTTTAGTAGGATATTCTTTAACCTCCCTGTATTTGTGGTCCTTCCAAATTCCTTCTTGTGGTTGACTTCAAGTTTCATAGCATTGTGATTTGAAAATATGTATGGTATGATCTCAGTTTTTTGTATTGGTTGAGGCCTGATTTGTGACCCAGTATGTGATCTGTGTTGGAGAATGTTCCATGTGCATTTAAAAAGAATGTGTTCTGCTGCTTTAGGATGGAATGCTCTGAATATATTGATGAAGTCCATCTTGTCTAGCCATTCATTTAAAGCTCTTTTTTCCTTGTTGATTTTGTTTAGATGATCTGCCCATTGCTGTGATTGGGGACTTAAAGTCCCCTACTCTTAATGTATTATTATAAATGAGTTTCTTTGTTATCAATTGATTTATAAATTTGATTGCTCCCAAGCTAGGGGCATAAATATTTACAATTGTTAGATCGTCTTGTTGCATAGACTCTTTTATTATGGTATAGTGACCTTCTTCATCTCTTATTACAATCTTTGGTTTAAAATCTATTTTGTTTGCTATAAGTTGGCTACTCCAGATTTCTTTTGATGCCCATCCCCTCACATTCAATCTGGAGGTATCTTTGGGTCTAGAATGAGTCTCTTGTAAGCAGCATATATATATTTTTGAAAATTTTATCTATTTTATTTGACAGAGAGAAAGCGAGCAAGCACTAGCTGGGGCAGTGGCAGGCAGAGGGAGAGGGAGAAGCAGGCTTCCTGCTGAGCAGGGAGCCCAGTATGGAGCTCGATCCCAGGACTGTGGGATCATGACCGAGCCGAAGGCAGATGCTTAACTGACTGAGCCACCAACGGGCCCCTTGTATGTAGCATACTGATGGATCTTATGTTTTCATCTATTCTGATACCCTCTGTCTTTTGATTGGAGTATTTAGTCCATTTACATTCAGAGTAATTTTGGTAGATATGAATCTAGTGCCATTGTACTACCTATAAAGTTGCTGTTCATACAAATTGTTTCTGTTCCTTTCTAGTCTCTGTTACTTTTGGTCTCTCTTTCCCGCTCAAAAGGTCCCCTGTAATATTTCTTGCAGAGCTGGTTTAATGTTCACAAACTCCTTTAGTTTTTTTTTTTTCTTGGAAACTCTTTATCTCTCCTATTGTGATTGATAGTTGCTAGGTAAAATATTCTTGACTCCATATTTTTCCCATTTAGCATGTTGAATATATCATGCCAGTCCTTTCTCACAGGTATGCTGCTAACCTTATGTGTCTACCCTTGTAGGTTAAGGACTCCCCCCCCCTTTACTGCTTTCATATTTCTCTCCTTATCTTTGTATTTTGCAAGTTTCACTATGATATGTCATGGTATTGACCTGTTTTTGTTGATATTGAGGGTAGTTCTCTGTGCCTCTTGGACTTGAAAGCCTGTTTCTTTCCCCAGATTAGGGAAGTTTTTCTCAGCTATAATTTGTTCAAATAAATCTTCCTCTCTCTCCAGCTCTTCCACTCTGGGACTCCTCTGATACAGATGTTATTATTGTTGTTATTATTATTATTTTTTAAAATTTTATTTATTCACTTGACAGAGAGAGAGACCACAAGCAGGTAGAGAGAAGGGGAAGCAGGCTCCCTGCTGAGCAGAGAGTCCAATGCGGGGCTCGACCCCAGGACCCTGAGATCATGACCTGAGCTGAAGGCAGAGGCTTAACCAAATGAGCCACCCAGATGCCCCCTATGATACAGATATTATTTTACCTTTTGGCATTGCTGAGTTCCCTAAGTCTCATGTTCTAATAGTTTTCCTTCCCTCTTCTTTTGAAGAAAGATTTTATCCATAATTTTATCTCCTATATCACCTATTTTCTCCTCATCTTCTTCAGTCCTAATTGTGATCATATCCGGTCTATTTTGCATCTCAGTTATACCAATTTTTAATTTCAGCCTGACTAGTTTTTAGGTCTTTTATGTTTGCAGCAAGGGTTTCTCTGGTGTCTTCTATGCTGTTATGAAGTCCAGCTAATAGTCTTATGACTGTTGATCTAAATTCTTGTTCACATATAGTGCTTATATCTGTTTTCAGCAAGTACCTGGCTGTGATAGCTTCCTGATCTCTATTTTGGGGAGAATTCCTCCATCTTGTCATTTTTGGCTCAGTTTCTGTCTTTTGCATGTTATGAAACCTTGTTATGTTTCCTGTACCTCAGAGTAATGCTATATTAAAAGAGGTCATAGACTGTCAGGGGCTTGGCACTTCAGGAAGTTTCTGGTGTATGCTGTGTGCACAATGCTGTTAATTTTGGTTGCTCTTTCCCACTGGTCAGTCCTCTGTAGAGCTCCTCCTTTCTTGCAGTGGGGAGTGCTTGAGCCTTTATCTAGGTGTGGTTTGATTTGTTTGTTGAAAAATGCCTGGAAAAAAAAGGAAAGAAACAAAAAGAGAAAAAAAAAAAGATTGCTCAAAAACAAAAAACAAACAAAACTATAAACCTGATTTCAAAGAAAAAGAAAGGAAAGAAAAAAAGAAACCTGAGCCAAAGAGAGAGAGAGAGAGAGAGAGAGAGAGAGAGAAGGAAATGAAGAAACAAACTAACAAAGAAAAAACTTTAAGTTTCATTCTAAAAGAAAAAAAAAAAAAAGAATAAGGAAAGAAAAAACCCCAGAGCCTTGTCCTAGTTCCACCAGAACTGAAGCGGACGCTTTGAAGCGCTGTATGATCTGTAGATTTGGTGCTTGCAGTGTGTTGCTGGTGTTGCCCTTTTGGTGGCAGAGACCAGCTGTGCTGGCTGAGTCAATCCTGTCCCTTTTAAAAAAGCACTTGCCAGACACAGGTAGGGTTTGGTGTAAGCAGCTCTCATCTCCACTGGGGGCCTCTGTGTTGCTCTCTGAAGTCCAGCTGTTCTGATAGTGTAGGTAGAATGGTGCCACCCCACTCTCTTCTAGAGAGGGGATCTCAGTCCCCCAACCCTTCTGTCAGGAAGCCCTCACAGAAAGGCAAGCCATTGTTGTATCTGGGGGCCACCTCTCCTGTGTTTTTTCTTTGGCACATGGCTGGGATTTAAAAGTCTAAATCTTAAAGGAGCCAGCACTCACTTCCTATCCCTCCTCCAGATTAGAGTCTGGCTGCACTCTGACTAGTGCCTTTTGTCCCAGAAACACAGTTTGCTCTCCTGCGTGATTCTCAGAATCTATGGTATATTACTTCGAAAAGCAGGGACTTGGTTATCTACCCTCTGGGCCCACCTTTGTCCCCTTCTGATGAAAGGCCATTTGCTGGTGCCTACAGGGTCCTTTGTCCTTGGAGAGGCAATGTACCCTCTTCCACATGTACTTTAGGAAGGGGAATGATCTCTCCCAGTGTGACCCAGGAGATCCCTACACTACTTTTTACATGCTCCTGGGCCAGAGACCTCCCTGCCTCCAGGAGCGCATGCTACAGATCCACTCTAGGTAAAGTCATGCACTTCCAAAATCAGAGCTTGGGCTCTACGCACTGACTGCAAAATACCTGTGACACTCAGATCCTCCAGCTTCCCAGTCTGTGCTCCATGAGGTTTCCTTCTTGAGCAACCTGAGACTACACTTTCTCAACCCCTCTCTCCCTCTCTCCTTGCTGAAAGTGTTCCCTTCTCCAATCCACATCTATGCACCTGCCACACTGTCTTCCTCCAACTGTGGCGATCCTTCTTCCCAACCTCACATTGATTTCTTGGGTGTTTCTATTGATCTGACCTCAGTACAGCTGTGTTCAAGGGACAGGGAAACCCCAGGGTCCTCTTACTTCTCTTCCATCTTAACTCCTCCCCTTCCCAACATGTTATTTTAAATGGACACTTGTAGATATTTCGATTTCTGACATTTTTGCCTTCTGAGATGCAAAGCATCAACAACCACAATAAGCTACTTCACCTGTACTCCACAACAGAATAAATGATACTCCCTTTGGTATTACTACTCTATGCATTTTAAAGTCTTGATTTTCACATTTTTGAATGCTCTTTTTTATTAATTAAAATGCTCTGGGCTTATGTAGATAATGTTCTGGACCTATCTACGGTATAACATGCAATGAAAGGAACCAGCAACAGGGGAGCCCTGAGGGACTGCACATAGACCAGAACAGCTCATGGAAGATAAAACATAGGAAACAAAGTGCACTTGGAAGCACAGTTTAATTTTGTCATGTTCTTGGCACCTGGTTTTTCAATTAATGCTGTTTCTTGAGTTTTGAAAGAAATCACACACATTTTTGCTCTAGGAGCACTTAGAGCAAGAACAGCATCAACCCATTTCTAAAAATATTTCCCAGTGGATAAACTGTTAAGAAAACATGTTTGTATTCACACTCTGAGTAGAAATATTTACTATTCAGACTCTGTACTTGAATTTTTTTTAATCAAGTTACTAAATTGGCTTTTTGTGAAATGATGACCAAAATTAGGGTACTGGGTCACCACCTTTATAGCTAAAGCAAATATTCAAGGATTCCAAAGCATTGAAAAAGCCACTACTGAAGTAACTTACATTGTACTGAGTTTTGCTTAATTCGAAAGCACAATATTTCATTAGAAGAACATGTTAGAAATTAGTTCCTAAAAATCTGAAGGACAATGAATATTTGATGATATATTGAAGCTTTAATGAAAGACTCTTGCATTCATTAAAAAATGAGCTCAGACAATTCTAGTTCTGTGGATGAATGTCTGAGCTGATTGGCTTAATGTCACTATTGTTTTCCCCTACTCAAACCTAACATTCTGTGTATATTTTATATAATTCTAGCTCTGAAAATAATTTTTTTTAAGTGTAGACAGGATACTTAAGAGTCTTTGAAATCAGGTAAATTAATGGCTCAGCTCAGCAAGTCTTTACCAGCTATCAGTCAAACCCTTATTTCATGTTCTATCCATCCTACCTTGAAACTTTTGACTTCTTGAGTAAATGACTGGACTTTGAAATAGGACAATTTACCCATTCTGGATAGTGTTAGAAATAAAGGAATAAAGGAAAATAGTTTTGTTCATTCTTTTCTTGCAGCTTTAGAGTAATTTAGAGTAGGATCATCTGTTTATTTATTTATTTTTTTAAAATATTTTATTTATTTATTTGATAGAGAGAAAGAAAGTGAGTGCATGCGCAAGCACAATCATGGGGAGAAAGCAGGACAGGGAGAAGCAGGTTTCCTATTGACCCGGGAGCCCGATGTGTGGCTTGATCCCAGGACCCTGGGATCATGACCTGAGCCGAAGGCAGAGCTTAACCAACTGAGCCTCCCAGGCACCCTAGAGAAGGATCATTTAACAAACACATTTTTTTGTCAATGATTTTTGTTTTTACTGTTCGCATCATCACTGATTTTTGCTGTTTAACTGTTCGGTGTTTAGCTTATTCAGTGCTGCCTGATAAACCTTTATTTCATTTCTCTTCACTTAGCTGTCATGAGACTATTTCCAAGGATGATAAAACCAAGGGAGTTTGAAAGGCAAATACAGGTTCATAAGCTAGCCTGCTTTCTGACACTTAAGACCTTGATGTGGTTCCTAGGTAACAAGCTACCTGCAGAGAGTCATTCTTGATTCCAACACCTGGGGTTGGGTTGGGGCAGGGTGCTAACACAGTACAGGCTGGCCAAAAAATTGGGTGCAAATCACTGTAGTTATGTATCATTTACTTTTTTTGTTGTTTTGGGGGAAGAATTTTGTTTCAGTTTCACAGAGCTTTGGAAAAAGGATGATATATTTCTGCATTACTTAACATAGAGAACCTGTTGATGACATAGTTTATATTATTGCAATTTCATTTTACATTTGAAACTTTATATGTTTTCTTATATTACATTTCCCCAAGATTGGATTGTACCAGGATTTATGATAAATTCTGAGTAATAGGTGGAATATTTCTCTACTGGTTTACAGATCATTTGAAAATAAATTTCTGAAGGACTGAATAATAGACTTCAAGACATTATAAGCAGAACACTTTATGATGTTTTTAAACAGCAAAAGGCAATATAATAATAGGTTCCCCCCTCTTCCAATCTCTTTTCCCCCCTATCATTTTTCCCTAAGTAGGTTCCACACCCAGCCTAGAGTCTAATGTGGGGCTTAACCTCATGATCCTGAGATGAAGACCTGAGCTGAGATCGAGTCAGATGCTTAGCTGACTGAGCCACCCAGATGCCCTTTCTCCTCTCCTTTTTTTGAGCCAAATTGAAACAGTAGAATAAGGAGAGTAAGAGAAGGATTGTGACTAAGTGGTCAGCAACAATTCTTTAGCACTTCAGCACTCTGTGTAAATGCAATAGTAGACAAAGATACAGAGGCCCAAAGGCTACTTACCAGCACCTCAGCCACTCTTTAAAAAAAGATTTATTATTTTTTTGAGACACACACAGAAAGTATGGCAGGGGGAGAGAGAAGTGGAGGGAGTGGCAGAGGGAGAGAATATTCAAGCAGACTTCCTTGCTGAGTGCAGGTTCCAATGTGAGGTTCAGTCTCACAACCCATGAGATCAAGACCTGAGCCAAAACCAAGAGTCAGACACTCAACCGACTGAGCCACTCAGGCACCTCAGTACCTCAGCCATTCTTATCAAGCAATGCCAGAAAATCCAGAAACACAAAGTCAGTATTTCTAACTAGTCATCAAAGCTACCAGAAACAAGCTTTCAGAACCTTTCTTCTATATCTTCTATATCTGCTTCCTTCCTTTTTCTCCCCATTCTTCATTTTTTGGGCAGGTGCTGTTTATTTTTTCTTATCCTGTTCTGGCTAATTTGCAGGTTGCTTGAGTTGGAAAGGGTTAAAAAAGCTTGAATTGAATTTTGGAGAGGAAAGAAAAAGAATGGCCAGAGATTAAGAAAGAGGTAACTGGGAGAAACACAATTCATGAGAGCCTCTTGGACTTTGGGGGAGTCCTCGTTAGGGAGGAAATAGTGGCTTCACTATGTGGAACAATTTTATTTAGGACTTTGGGGGCAAACTGTAATGTTTTTCCAAACTGTAATGTAATTTCTAAACTGTAAAGTTTGGAAATCACTGGAAATATTTTTCATAAAAATTAAAATATCATAGTTTCATATATTAATATGATAAAATATAGTAAAAATCTATTATATATAGGGATAAATGACTTGAATTCTATCATAACATAAGTACCAGAGAGTTAATAATCAGAGTTCATCAGAGTAATCAGAACAAAAAATTAAAGGGCCTTAATATTTAATATGACAATGTAAGGCTCACAAAAAAGAAGTAGCTTAGTAGGATTAATAATCCAAGCTATTTTTTATGCTGTCAGTTCAAATTAAGAAGAAAAACTAAATGAAGCATTTCCACTAAAATATCATCACAAAGGGAAAACAAATTTACCTGCGAATTCCTGGCCCTCCAGCAACATGGATGGTATTAGTGTAGAACTTTTCTTCTTCTCTTTCTCCCATCTCTTTGAGATGATATCTGAAACTCAATAGAACCTTATAATGAAAGAATAATTTACTGATGGTAAAACACTTTTCATTTCACTAAATAGATTTGAAAATAGAAATTCACTAGAACTGATAATTTCAGGGATCCTGATGCCAGGAATGGGTGACATCAGCCAGGTTTTTGTGTGAATATCTTCAATGGCTGTTCAAGCTTTTGGGGTTTAGCCAAAACCGAAACATGTTCTCCATGCTGTTGCATTTTATATTCTGGGTTCTTTGGTTAGTATGACTACATGCTCTATAAAAGAGGTAGAGAAGACAAGGGAAAATCCAGCAAGGGAAAATAAAGTATTTGACCACTGTTCTATGTAACAATCTTCATGATGTCCAAAAATGATAGAAACATCAAAGCAGAGTTAGGGTGAAGAAACCCAAGCAATGTGGGGCTTCCTGTTCATCATGGGTAGTGCCATTTAGTGTCAGTCAGTAATCTGTTGAATGAAAAAATGAATGGCCAAGCCAGGACACAAACTTCCTAGTTCACTAAAGCAGCTGTTTGTAAAACCAAATATCCAGAACTATAGGGAAGTGAAGCAAATAAATGTAAGGCGTGGCATCTTCCCTTAAGATACTATCTATGTCTGAGAACTTTACCTTCGTTTTGGGGTTTGCTATCTTGGCTTTGATTTTTCTCCCTACTTTGGACAATCCAAAAGTACTTGATTTATGCTAGTAGTAGCAATGCTAGAGCTGAAGGAGCATTTCTTTAAGTGTAATTTATTAAGATAAAATAATAGTTACTTATAAATACTAATGTATTTGTTAAGATATTAATGAAGATTTAATAGCACATCACAGCTTTTCAATAGTCTGAATCTTTGCATTTTCTGAGTACAAAACTGAACTCTCAATTTTAGGTTTGGAAGGGGATTTGAGAAACAAGGGATGTGCATTTTCCCAAGCATGAAAGCATTGTTTCTTCATCTGCTCTTGCCGTGCATTATTTTCCTAATTTAAAAGTGCCGTCTGCTGCTGCTTCAATGTATTTTGTTTCACAGGAGAGAGTCAAAGGGAATTTTCTTTGGTAAGGAGAAAGTTTGTACCCTTAAATCGCTTATTGTTAGTCACTTTGGGATCTTTGAAAGTGTAATACATGTTTTGAAATAGATGCCCTGCCCAGATAACTGTTTCTTCCTTTCAGTTCTTTTAACTGCTGTTAGAATCTCGAAGATCCATGAAACCTGTCACACTTTATTTATGTGATATCAAACTGTGAGTTGTGTGATTACATGATATATTACTTATCTTAGAGCTCTGAGGTAGCATTTTGGAACTTATTGGGGAGGACTCTAACGGGGGTTATGTTAGATATGGCTACTGTGAAAAATTCTGCACAAGCAGAATGACAAGGCTGTAATGCCTGTGAATCTGAATTAGGAGTTCTCATTTCTAGAGAGTCAAAGACATACCAAGAGATGCCCCTGGTTCTCTGTGGTTAAAGGCATCCTGTTTGAAAGTTATAGAGAAGTCAAACCAGGCCTTGGATTTGAATAACCAATTATCTGAGACTTTTTATTCCTTTACTTGTTCAGTGGGTATTAGAATGCATTTTGGAATGACTTCTCATATTGAAACATTTAACAGTATAAAACTTTTCATTTGTTAGGATATCAGTGGAACTTTATGCTTTTCTTTAAGATGTGGAGTGTCTGTAGAAGAAGGTAAATAATGCACTCTGTATGAATTATAAATTCAAAGCCATGTGAATTTCAAGTCAAATCCATTTACTGTTTTAAACAGATAAAGTGATAGGATGGGCAGAGGGTAGGTCCAAAGACTACAAATCCTTTAATACAAGGAGTCTAGAGGGCTTATAAATAACTAACGAAAGTAAACATTTTTTTCATATAACAGAAAAAAATGAGGAATAAACAGAGCAGAATACAAAATGACTCATCCATATAACTTTGGCTGCAATATTGTATACAATGGCTGCTACTTAAGTTTTGATCACAAGAATGCTGTCAGGAGTACATAGGAGCTTTTTTTGAGCTGCACAGGAATTTTGATGAGTTACCTTCCAAGCACCCGATAAGAAAACTTTGTTATTGTAGCCTCAGAGGTAAAAGCCAGACCAGGGATTAAAAGATGAGAAAAGAGCCTTGAGGAAATGGGGGACAAGTCCAGTTGTGGATGCAGAATGAGATTAATAGCAAAAGGCCCTGGAGATCTGTACCAGAAAAGATTTTGGTTGTTGAATATATTTGTTAACCATTTATAAGACAAGGTGAATAAAGAAGTGATATTATTCAATGACCCTAAATTTTCAGTCCAGTAGGTACCATAAGGGACTCCAGCAAGATTTAACAAAACTAGGTAATTGGACAATATGATGAAGATGAAATTTGAAACAGGCAAGTGTGAGGTGATGCACATCTGAAAGAACAATTTAAGCTAATCATACACAGTGATGGATATTGAATTAGCCATAACCTTCCAAGAAAAAGATCATGAGCTTTGCTCAATGTGCAACAGTGCTAAAAATAAGTCACTGGAAGAGGAGTGAGAATAATGTGGAAAATATTAAGGTGTCATTATATAAATTGACAGCATATCCTTGTCTAGAATATTATGTTGAGTTTTTGTCACCTCATCATAAAAATGGAATGGAAGAAACAGAAAAATGTGCTGAAGGCCAGCTAAACTTATTAGAAATATAGAATAAGCTTCATTATGAAGGGTATATTTTTATGTCGCATTTAAAGATCTCCTGTTGCGAAAATTCTATAGTGATACGAAGGGCATTTTTGACTCTCAGCATCTGAGGTATACCTATTAAAGAGAAAGTAAGGACTCACATTTTGCACTGTAGTTTTTAGACTTAGGTAATCAAGACATTTTTTATCCTTAAATAGAGTCTTATGTCCATTGAAAGTAGTATAAGTTGGTGGCATTTTTTGAGGAAAAAAAATCTTGGAAAACGCCTCTTATCTGGACCAGATCTGATGTTTGCTTGCACTTCACTTTTGTAGTGATAATTGGTATTCACATGATAATTCCAAGTCACTACATAATCTTAAAACACTTCTAAAATCAGAAAAAAAACCCTAAACAAACAAAAAAATATAAACAGGTTTTATTCAATATAGCTGAAAAAATAAAATTTGACCTATTTTCCTAAAACTTGGGCATTGATTTTTGGTCTACTAACTTATTAACCAAAATGTTCACTTCCTTGTTACATTCCGTCCTTGGCTACTGAAGATAAGTTATTATCATTGTTTTCTAGTCTCTGTTTAACCTCCAAGTCCCGTCCAATTTTTTTTTTTTTTTTTAAAGATTTTATTTATTTATTTGTCAGAGAGAGAGCGAGCGAGAGCGAGCACAGGCAGACAGAGTGGCAGGCAGAGTCAGAGGGAGAAGCAGGCTCCCTGTGGAGCAAGGAGCCCGATGTGGGACTCGATCCCAGGACGCTGGGATCATGACCTGAGCCGAAGGCAGCTGCTTAACCAACTGAGCCACCCAGGCGTCCCCCCATCCAATTTAATAAAGAATAAAAATGAGATAAAGATAAAACAACAAATGAGACCATCTCTTATTGGCGGGGGACTTGTGGTCAGGGAGTGTAGGTGGGGGAGTGAGGGTTTCTATCTCCATTATTATTGTTGTATATATACACATAGCCCTGACTGTTAGAATTTACTTTGAAGGATGACTGACAAAAATGTTCAAGATGAACTTAAAAAAAGCTGAATCTAGTACATGGTAGCAAGAGTAGTAATAAAGTTCAACTGAGTATTGACTCAAGAAACATTGGCCACTGAGAAATCAGTTTCATAATGTCTACACTAGCTTTGCTCATACTTTCCTTTCCTAGGAAAACATTTATATAACAAGTAACCTCTTCCAAAATGACAAAGAGACCCTTTATTGCTTCAAAGATAATCTCTTCCAGACCTCAATGGTCCTTTCTATAAAGTAGATGAAATGTATTTCAACATTTATTTTTTTCTCTAAAACATTATCTGTGTTGCTCTTGTACAAATAATGAAGACCAACCAAATGAGAACTAGCAAAGTCATTACTATTTATTCAGACATTACTATAACAAGGGGATCAGCCATTTATGCTATTGGTGTTTTGGTAGGGACTTAAAGGCAGGTAGGGGATTGGAAAAGCTTTCTGGTGGCAAAAAGGGAAGGCTTCAGATGTATTCTAACTGGAGGCTGTTAGCATGGAGAAGATGTAGGTAAGATAACTGGAAGTGGGGCATTCTATGTGGTTGGTTAAGGGCACATATTTGTTTTTTCTTAGTTGGTCCTAAGTTGGTAGCAGGGGCAAAAATTAGAGAAGCTGTCAGTTAAGATCTGTATGTTTGGGGCTGACTGTTATCGGGTTCATCATTTAGCTTCCTCATTTGTTATTAGAGATAGCAGTCCGACTTGTAAGAGGTGGGCTATTGTAAATAATGAGTTGGTTTCCTTGGCAAGTTGTTTCAGGTTGTAGGTAAAAGTTCTGTTTTTATACATGGCCTGGCCATTGTCCATTTGTACATTCAGTCTCTCACTGCATAAAACAAAAAATAAAGTTTACATTTTCAAAGAATTGAAGTCTTAAAAACATCAGACTTTGAGTTTTGAATAGATTTTTACTTTTCTAATGGTTGAAATAGATCATCACTAAGTAAGAAAAACTTTGGAAGTCTCAGATTTTGCCTTGCTTGTGCTTTGGGTAAGAATTGAATTGAGTACACAATTAACTCTAATAAACTAATAAACTAACTCTAAAATTATAAAATATGTAGTTGAAAATATCACTGTATTTGAATAAGAGAAAAGACTATCATATGTTTACAACTACCTCTGTGCTTTTGTTTTATTAATTAAAGAGCATAACTTTGAGTCAAATCCCTTTGTATATAGAGCTAACTTGAAAGTTGCCACCAAGGCACCATTTTGGAAACTGTTTCAGGGATCTTATTCATATTCTAACTGACTGAAGGAGTTTGCACAGCTTCTCAAGTGCCCTAGTTTCCTTTGAAGGATACAGTGTGAAACAGGAAGATCTGCTGTAGCGATAACCTTGATTGATGGGTTAAAATAATATTCAGTATCCTAGGTTCAATGCTATAAAACAAGCAGAAAGAGCTAATTTTTTTCTAGGTGCTAGTACTGACATTTAGCCTTGTATAATGTACTAAAACAATTAACTAAAATATACCGTTCCTGAAATGTGCTATAACCAAATGCACTATATTTTTCATATGATTTGCAATTTCCGTGGAGAGCTCATTTGGATTACGTTTATAATATTCATTTAGCAAACTCCATTAGCAATGTTTACAAGTGCTTATGGATCTGGTAAATGAGTTTGCGGATATGCTGTGAACGAAGATAAATGCATCCATTTGTGTATGGGATCTAATTCATAAACTCATTCCAATCAGGCAGAGTGTATAGCACATTAAACTCTAACCTGGGAGTCTGGATTCCTATATGGTTTCTACAGTGTTTCCTAATATGACTTAATCAATTAAGTTTTTCCCTTCTTGATTTGCCCTAAGGGAGAAAACTCATTGCAAAACTGGATTAATACAAGAAGCTGAGCTTAAGAATCCTTACAGGCAAACAAACAAACAAACAGATCAATACACAGAGAGATATTTGATTCAACCTCTTCCATGTTTTTCATGGAAAATTGTTTCAACACACTCAGGTTCCTAGAATGCTAATCATGTTAAAGGGAATGTAACTTTTTGAATTATCGTGGTAACCTGAAAAGGATTCTGCATGTCACAAAAAAGCATAATCTAAAAAATGCAAGTGTTCTTATTTGGAGTGGCTGATTTTTTGTTGGAAAATGTCTAGAGTCCTGTTAGAAAGGAGAACAAAGGTCCTTTGTTAGATTATTAATGATTTGCATAAAATGTGGATCTGCCATTTCATGAGGTCCAGATTATTAGGTCATTATTCATGCTGGGTCTAGATGGAGATAGGGATGTGGTACCTGGGGAAATAATATTGGTCAGTGATACCCAGACTTCTATAGATCTGCCAGGATTAGGAAGAAAGCCTATAATAACTATAGTTAATATTTATTGATGTTTACCATAAGCTCTAACCATTTTACCTGTAATTCTAATCCTTACAACCATCCTATCAAGAAAGGTACTGTTATTTTTATCTTTATTTTACAAATGAAGAAACTAAGGCTTAGAGAAGTTAAGTAGTGTGTCTAAGGTCACATAGCTATAAAGAAGCAATTTCAGAATTTGAACACAGGCTTTTCGACTCCTGTTCTTTACCAGTACATGGCAGATAACTGATATTTTCCCTAGAACTTACACTGAGGTATAAAACTAGCTGAAATAGAAGAATCAGCAATCTTTCTCAGGCTTATAGTTTTCTTTTGAAGTAAAAGTTCTGATTTTGGCTTGCTAACGACATAGGGTATAATTCCCCATCTTGAATCTAATTGATATCCAGGACCCAGAAATTCAAATCATCTTTGGTATGATAAGAAACTTATCAAACAGTGCCATCCAACGAGAATATTTTCTTGTCTTTTTTTTCAAAATCAAGTTGGGAATTTCAGTTATTATTTAAAATTTTTTTTTCACAAATATAGTTTTTTTCATAGAACACAGATGCTCTTAACTCCCTAGCAGTCACCATCTGTACCTCAATTTACATTTCCCAAAACACTGCTGACATCTGTTTAAATGCCAATCTCTCCCCAACTTAGTAGGATTTTAGCTCAAAAGTGATATCCTATGAGCGATTTGGAGTTTTAGAGTTATACTGATTTTAATCAAGATGCTCAATGGCTACAGATATATAACCTTTATTTGTCCCTTTAAGATTTCCACAAAATGCAGGCCAATATTGATAGTCATCTGTCATTTCCAGGAGAATGTGGGACTCTTTTGCCAGGTTAGACATTTTATCTCTAGGATGAGGAAGGGAAAGTTTCTGAACTGTCATGAAGAAAATTCTGGATGATTAGCAGTTCTCCCAAAGAATCACTGCCCATGATTCCTTGCTGTTAGTTGGTATTCCTTCTGTTCAGAGATGCCTGACTTTCTTTGATGAATCATTATGTGAGGGCAGGCATAGAACATATGTCTGGGGATAGACACCATGTAGGAATAGGGATGAAAGCTGGCCGAACAATGGGACTGAGAAGATACTCATGAGCTGTGAGATACTGATTTTTTTTTTAAAAGAACATATATAAATTATGTCCCTAAATGAGTATTGCTCCTTTATAATATGCATCCAGGGAAATGATAAACTTATAAATCTAATAGTGCTATAATTATTCAAAACATTCTTGGAGTTACTTTGAAGTCAGTGGCATTTTTAAAAAAAATTTTCAGGGATGTCCAATTTTTATTTTAAGAGAAAAACGGACAAATCCAGTAGTCATCTGGAATGTAGTATTGCTATGAAGTTTGTTTAAGGGGCCACTTTTCCCCAACTGGTTCATAAACTGATTCTAAGATGGCAGTTTTATTTTTTATTTATCTTAATTTTAAGTTTTTAAAATATTTTATTTATTTATGTGTGTGTGTGAGAGAGAGAGAGAGAAAGAGGCAGAGTACGTACAAGCAGGGGGAGTGACAGGCAGAGGGAGAAGCAGACTTCCTGCTAAGTAGGGACCCCAATGTGAAGCTTCATCCTAGGACCCTGGGATCATGACTTGAGCTGAAGGCAGATGCTTAACTGACTGAGCCACCCAGGCACCCTCAAGAAGGCGATTTTAAAAGATGAGTTAAAAAAAAGCATAAACAATGGAAGCAACAGGGGACTAGGTATGTAATCTCTTGAGAAGAATTCTTCATTTAGAAGTATAAATTTGCAGGATGCCTGCATGGTTCAGTTGGTTTAGTGTTCAACTCTTGATTTCGGCTCAGGTCATGATCTCAAGGTCCTGGGATCCAACCCCACATCAGGCTCCCTGCTCAGTGAGGAGTCTGCTTTTCTCTGTCCCTCGTCCTCTGCCCCTCTCCCAAGTAAATAAATAAATCTTAAAAAAAAAAAGTATAAATTTGGTTTTATTTGTATTTTGGAATCGCGTGGATCTGGGCTTTAGATCTGACTTCATATGTTTCAAGATGTGTGACCTGGATTGCTTAACTATGTTAAACCTCAGTTAATTTCCTCATCTGTGAAACTGAGATAGAGTATCTACTATAGGATAGTGGGCATTGTGAGGAGTAAAGAAGGTAGTATATGTAAAATACTTTGCCCAGTATCTGGTTTAAGCATTCAATAAAATTGATGCCAACTCATATCCTCCTTCATACCCTCAAGGTGTGTGTGTGTGTGTGTGTGTGTGTGTGTGTGTGTATAGCTTCTAATCTCATGGAATGACCTGTGATATATTAGAAGGACTTGGAGCAACCATTTATTTGGCTATAATAGTTCTAGACAAATCATTTAACTTTTAGGGTCTTGGCTTCCTTTTTTGCAAAGTGGGTATAATAATACTTCTCTTGCCAGATTACCCTGAATATTAAGGATAATGTAAAGAATTAAGAGCATTAATTATGATTATTGTGGAAAAGCTATTAAGATAATAGCTTTTTAATGGGGTCCAGACTGTTCTACAAAGATGATTATAAATTTAATATGGTACTCATACTTGTATTTTAAAACTGATCAAATTCCAAATTGCAACTTGGGAAATACCCAAGATGGCAAATATCTCTGGGCATGGCTCCATCACACCTGGATTTATTGATTTCTAGGTTGTAGACCTAGAAAGCCACAGGTTAGTTTGTTCTACTTATATTTCTGAATGTATTTCACAGGACTCCTAGCATTACCAACATAGGGCTTTAGGTTAACTACAGAGCCCAGTGGAGCACCACGTCTGTGGCTAGAATTTTTTTCTCATCTGCAGACCAAGATATTAGAGAAGAGTTTCAGTTATGAAATATTTCAATGAATTTTAAAAAATGAAAATGAAAATTTTAATAGAGACAGGGCATTATTCTGTTCCCAATCCAGCATTAAACTTCCCCCAACAAGTCTTCAAGAAATTCTTATAACAAAAGAAAATCAGATCCTGTACCAACATTTCTCTTTCAAGAGGACAGAATATTCATATTTTCTTTCATTTTGTTTGGCAAAAATGTCTCAGTTAAAATGAGATGTCTGACTCATTTCTACAGCCAAATATTTCTGAAATAAAAGTTTGGAGTTACAAAAATAAAAAAAAAATCAAAATCCAATTCAATTCTAAAATAGGCTTAAAACTTGCTGATTTAAATCAAACCAAAATGTTTAGGAACAAAATTGTAGTTAAATAAGTAGTTTTCAAAAAAATTTTTTAAAAAGAGTGGAATCTTTTCCTCACATTGAATTTTACAGAGTCCAAAATTGGAAATGGGTAAAAGCAAGGCTACTATGATTAAAGAAGGACCAGAGAGACCTACCCTTCACCTGGCTAACTTCTCCGTCCTTCCCTCCTCCATCTCCCATGATCATATGACACCTTCCCAGAAACCCCAAGACTACCAGAAACATAATTTGGGATTTGTTACTCTAGATATTCCTTTGGTTTCATGTATTACCTTTGTTAAAAAATAAATAATAAATAGAGCAGTCTTTTTGTGCATAGAGCCCTAATCCTGTCAAATTGAGTAGGCAGGAGACAGGCATGTTTATACCCTGACGCTCAGTTCTTTTTGCTTTGCCCAGTGTTTGGAAGCAAGGGTTCTGAATACAGACAAATCTGTCTGCAGGTTTGATCTCTATTGGTGGTTTAAATTTCTCCTGGTTGATTTGGCAGATTTTCTCTAATGACTTTCAAATCAAGAAGACAGGTACCACAGTCTTAAGAAGTAGCTCTCCTGATGTTTGAAAACATTGGCCGTATTAGTACTTTTTTTTTGTCAAAGCACAATGTCAAAACAAGCACAGGGTGGGGTCATGAATGCTCTTATAAAGGACACAGACTCTCTGTAACATATCCCACCCAGTTAGGAAAGGTGGTTTTGCCCTTAATAAATTGCCAGTGGTGGGACTGGGAATAGGGAAGAATGTTGATGTGGTTCGTGCAGGACCCTCTGGTGTCCTTTAACTGACATCTGGGTTTTAGAATCCAATTTCCAGAAACCATCCCACTCAAGGAGTAAAACTCAGTGAGTATAACTAGTACAGCATAACATCATGACCCTGAACTCCAAGGTCAATGAAAATTGTGGGACTGATGTTCCAAACTGGCCTGAGTGCATAGGATCTGATGGATAGAGGGAGGGAAGTGTGGAGGAGCTGTTGAATATAAATAATGAGCAAGTCTGCTGGTTTCTGACCTCCCGACTGTGTGCTAGTCAAAGTAGTCAAGTTAAAATCTAGAGATTTATCATAGCCCCCTAACAAGACACTTGAAGAGAGAAATACACAGCAGAGCTCTACAATTTCAGTCCCAAGGGTTTAAGGGGAAGGTGACTGTGACTCCACTTTCCGTATGCTGTGTGTGGTTTCATGAATTACTAACCTCCCTAATTAAACCTGGGTTCCTTTAGCTGTAAATCCCTGTATTTCTCAAACCATGCTGAAGAATCAGTTTTTTTTTAAAGTTACCAGTTCTTGTAGAGACTATGTATGTATTTATAGTATAACACAGTAAAAAGGAATTCCTAGAAATACTTGAACTTTTTATTCTTAAATTCAACAGACATAAAATAATTCTGTCAAATTGTTTTTAAAATTTCTAAATATTTCCTCTCAATATCTATGGTATATTATTTTATACTGCAGACCAGTAACAATTTGTGGACTGACACCTATATGTATACCAGACTTTTTAGGATCGTTGGTACAGACATTAATGGTCCCCACTTTATATAGGGGTGTTATGAGGCTAAGTGGAGTAGCACATATATTTGACAACCATTGTCATAATTTTTATATTTCGTACAGGCTTAACCCTTGGAAAGTCATTTTATCACCAGTAAATCCCTACCTTTGTAAAACCATAACAACACAGCGGTTTTTTTTAAAGAATACATAGGAAGGAGAGAGAAGGAACGGTTTAAATCAACCTCTCTTGAGAGACTGAGAAATGGCAGGTCTCAGGAACACCAGATGAGGGTTCAAGTTTTGGGAGCCAATCCATGTGTGAAGTACCCGGCCTGGGGCTGCTACTTTAAAAATGTGAAGTGAAGGCATCCAAACCAGGACCCCTGTCTGGGGCAGAGATTCGTATCTGCTACATAGTGTGATGCTCTGGTGATTAGGTGTGTCCTGGATTTCATTCTCCTTATTAGAGTTGCTGGGTAGCTGACCAGCACAGTATTTAGAACTTGGTCTTAGAGGCACACAGACTTGGGTTTGAAGGTTTCCTCCTTATCGCTGGTGTGACCACAAATGAGGTTATTTATGTTCTCCAGGCTCCTGTTTTCTCCTGTGTAAAGTGGGGGCTGGTAATAGCACCTGGCTTCTTAGTGCTTCAAAAGGATTAAATGAAATAATTAAATGAAATAATTTTTGAACAAGTAATGGTAGTCATAAGGCCAGAGTGGGCAGCTCAATTTTAGCTAAGGGACGCTAGCGCGTGGCCGGATTTTGCTTGGCGTGATGGACAGAAGGGGATGGTGGCAGCAGCATAACCCTCTTAAATACAGTGGAAGAGAAGAACCCCAAACCTTAGCACCAGTTTTAAAAGGCTTCTGACCCTTAAATTATGACTTTCCCTGTAGCTATCTAACACTCTCTCTCCTTCCCTTCGCCCCAGCTGTGAAAGATATAGTTATAATATGGAAAAATGAATCAAAGTCTTGAATACATCATCTAAGGTGAGGAAAACGGCAGGGGTTGAACAGAAGCCTGGGAAAGCAGGAGCCTCCTTTCTTCCCTCTCTATACAGTGTGCTGAGACTATTTGTGATTAAAATTCTTAACACGATTTTGAAGCATCACCTTCCTAGGTAGATGACATGCAAAGGCAGCACAGAAATTGAGGAATGATCTGACTCAAGTGGCTCATTTGTAAGAGCTTGAGTAACACTCCATAATGAATTTGCTATTTACTGATATAGCAGTGCATTCATTTGGCATTAATGGGCAGGGCCAATGTACAGTCAGTTATTTTATTTAAATTCAGGATTTGGTACCAGGCAACTGAATTGCTGCAGAAGGAAAGTGATATGCTGGTTTCCAAAGGTTCTTACTGCCATATAATCTCATAGCTGAAAAATAGAAGATATGGAAAATAGTATGAAACCGTAAATATTAACTAATGATAATAATGCTGCTGCTGCTAATAACACATTTTATTTGGAAGGTACATTTAGTGAAGGGCAATTTCCTGAAAAGTTATTGGCCCACAAGGGGTGAACTTAAGGCATAAGACTGGCCAATGTGGCTCCCAAATACTTTTCCTAACTTACAAAATTATGGGGAAAATTTCATGGGTTGTAATTTTTAATGAAGCTTCAGTAGACTTTAATTTCACCCTACTCTCATCCCTAAAGTCCTTTTTAGTTATTTCGGGAGCTCTTAGACCAGGTGGTGTCTCATGTGTGCCCTAGAATGAACCACCTCAGATGTCTTAGTCTCCTTGTTGAAGGACCTTGACATTACTTCCTTCCTGGTGGCCTCTGTGAGAATGCTGCCCTGCCAGCACACCTTCCCTTCCTTTGCGGGCTGTCTAGAGCATGTAAGCTATGGTCTGTGGTAGAGCTGGCCAAGTAGCTCTCTCTCACAGTCTTCCATCAACATAGATATCCATGTTTCTTAAATTAACCTCTTTCTTATAGGGCCTCAAAATCAGACCATCAGTCTCGGGTTTTTTTTGTGTGTGTGTGTGTGTGTGTAGGTAGCAGGAAGTCAGGGGAGGATAGAGATTGTGCCTTTCACTTTCACTGTCTTGACTTTATCTGACTTCTCCCATAATATTCATGCTACAAAGTCCTCATGAATATTATATATGTAAATAAACACTGGCAAAGTAGAAAAGATCATCCAGCTCCATTTACCAAGAGCATCTGGATCCTGGCTCCAGTCCAGAGAAGAGTACCCCTAGGATGAAAAACTGATTAAGTCATGGATGCTTTATACTTTAACATGGATGAGTTTTTAAGATATTTTTCTAGGAGCATGCTTGGCTAAGAGAGGATCTGGAAAATATGGGTCATCTGAGATGGAAAGGATAAGGTTGTCAGGGCAAAATGTTGAGGGTACTGAAACCAATTTTGACAGTTTTGCAGTTGTACTCTAAAGTGGCCTGGCTCAGTCTCACTATTAACAAAATTTAAGAAAAGCCAGGAATGAGGTGGGTAACTGTAGCTAAAGTAGACCAAATAATGAAAAGAAAATGAAGTTCAAATATTTTCATATGAATCTGCCACTGTGCATGTTCTGCTTCAGTATTTGGCATTTCTTTTTTTTTTTTTTTTTTTAAGATTTTATTTATTTATTTGACAGAGAGAGATCACAAGTAGGCAGAGAGGTAGGCAGAGAGAGAGAGGAGGAAGCAGGCTCCCTGCCGAGCAGAGAGCCCGATGCGGGACTGGATCCCAGGACCCTGAGATCATGACCTGAGCCGAAGGCAGCGGCTTAACCCACTGAGCCACCCAGGTGCCCCAGTATTTGGCATTTCTAATGTTGGGTCTGAATCAAGACCTTTGAAAAATTGAGGATGTCCACCCATAGAGACTGATTACTACTCATTTGCTGATTATGAGAAGTTACCTCTCAGAAGTCATTCATTGCTACCTTTTGTGCATAGGTTTTGTCTGAAATTATGTGTCAGAAAAGAGCTGGAAAGGATTCCTATAATTTTGACTCTTAAGGGAATACTATTGTCATTCTCTGAAATCTGTTTCTCTGATGTCCAGGTCACCACCTCTGCTCTAGACTTTGTCTTTGTAGGGCATGGTGGGCCTTCAAGGCACATGGGGACTGTGTGTTTAAGCCTCATGATTGCCTCACTCAGTCACTCAACCTAACTGGATCATTTCCAATGAAGTGAATCCAGAGAGGCAGGAGACATAAGTACTGTCAGGGCAAGGATTCCTTCCTTTGTCATCATCAAGGTATTTTTAATATATGGCTTTCTTCACTCAGGGACCTCATACACTTCAACAGTTTTATTTACCAACCAGTATTTATCATATAATAATGGCTTTGTTTTTCTTGTTTATTAAGATAAGCTATGCATAACTGCAAATCAGAGTTTTTGATTGACATGATAATCAGGTAACCAGTGTTATTAATGCTACAATGCTGTAAAAATTAAAACAAAGTGAAAGAAAACCTGGTGTGTGTATTTGTGTTTATGTTAGTTATATGTATGTTTGCCATTAGGATTTCAAGATACTAAATATAATTCACAATGCCTGTTTCTGTTTTTACTTAATCTTGGAGGAATGCCAAATTGAGGAATGCAGGTTGGAAAACTTTCTTGGGTCTGCTGAGGTTGGGAATATATGAAGAGCCACATCATGCCTTTGGAGGCTTTTCCAGAGGGACTTTTGAGCTTTAGCCAACATCTTGGGATGAATGATAGGGTATACCTATTCCGTGGGTAGTTCAAAACTCTGTCTAAAGATCCCAAGGATATTTTCAAGCAGTCAATAAGACTGGTTGTTGAGCTGCCTCTCTTTCTTACTATTCCATTTTATTTACACCACAGAGAATATTGGATTAAAATATTTTACCCAACATTAGTGATCTGGGTAGGCAAATTCAGTCTATGTGGCAATTTCCAAGCAAGTCTTTATTCATTAGTCTTTTGAAATATGCCTTTTATTTACCTCAGGGGCCTGAGGAAGTAGATATTGGGACTTGGGTGGCACTTCAGCCACATCCATAAGCACATGTTTTAAGTCCTCATCTCCACTGGCCAGAGAGAAGAGTGAAAACAAAATGAGCGAGTTCAGCAGTTTGCCTCTGTGAAGGAAATGTCTGTTAATCTCTTTGTACCTTACGAGTAGCTTTCAGAACATTCATCTACAAAATCTTGTATTGTCTTTAAAGGGATAATGAAAGCAGAATGTAAATTGGGAAGTAATTTAGATTACAATATTTTTAAGAGGACCCACTCAATTATTGACCCTTTGTAGTTAATTAAAACAGATAAGAGACTTCCCATATGAATGATTAATTTAAAACATATATATAAAACAGACAAATACACATAGAGGACTTTTCATAAGTGATTGTGGCTCAACTGCCTATTTAAACCAAACATACATTTGATTGTTTTTAAATATTGATGCCTTTGCTGTTATTACAAAACACTGAGTAGGAGTTCACACAATGAGGGTGACATGTGAATGTGTCAAGCTAATGTCAAAACAACAGCCTTGAGCAGCATCACAGTCTGACAGGTTTCAGAACGGAGTGACTGCTGACTGGACTACTCTGAGGCTAAATTAGGTCTCTCCTTGTAAGGACTTTGCTATTTTCTTGGGTGTGTGCAGCCTGGAGTTATGTCAGACTTCGCTGATTATATCCCTGTGTAGAGAGGGAGGGCATGAACTTTGCCAACGGGAGGGATGAATATGTATGGTGTTTTTCTTTGGATCAGACTGACTGCGACCTCTGCTGAGAGGGATTGTGTGACAGTATGCTTGACTCTCTTAGCATGAGGCCTGCCAAATAAAGCATCTAGGTCTCACCTCTCATATAAGGGCAATCAACCAACCAATGCCGAACTTCTTATAGCCTAGAAAGCACTTCTTTTACTGTAGGGCTGCTGAAAATGTGATTTTCTTTGCCTGGAATAGTTCTGGCTCCCCTGAAACCAGTGTAAAACTGGTCTAGTCTGACATCTACCTACAGTGGAAATCTTGGCTTAAATGCCATGTCCCAAGGACACCTTCCCTGACTTCCCAAACTAACTTAGGAGGATCCCCTGATATATTGTATTAGTCAGGTCTCTCCAGAGAAATAGGACTAATAAGAGGGATACACGTGTCATGGGGAGAGACAAGGAAATTTGCTCACAGGATTATTGAAGCTTGAGGAGTCCAAAATCTGATGAGGTAGACTGTTATGCTGGAGACCCAGGGAAGAGCCATTGGTGCAGTTCAAGTTCAAAGGCTGTCTGTTGGCAGAATTCTGTCTTGCTTGAGAGGGATCAGTCTTTGTTCTGTTTGTTTAACAGATGGGATGAGGCCCATCCAAGTTATAAAGGATAATCTACTTTGCTCAGAGTCCATCAGTTAAAATGTTAGTCTTATCCAAAACATACTGCCACAGGAGCATCTTAAATAAAGTTTGAACAAATATCTGTGTATTATAGCACAGACAAATTGATGTATAGAATTAGGCATCACACCCAAATAACAATATATTATCTGTCACTAGTTATGCATGTGAATGTTTGCAGCCCTCACTAGGCATGAGAACTTGGGCCATGTTTGTTTGTTATGTTTTTGACATGAACCCTGAACTCAGCACAAGGCCAAACACCAAGTAGACACTCACTGAGTATTTAATTAAGTCCTTTTGGATTCAACAAATACTTATTAAGTACCTGTCCTATACTAAGTACTGCTCTGGTTGCCAGAGAGAAGCAGTGAACAAGAAATAAAATTTCTGTCTTCTTGGAGCTTTCATTCAAGTGGGAAAATCTGAAAGTTGAGATGTTTTAATAAGGAATGTGACCTGATCTGACTTTGGTTTTAAAAACACCACTTTGGCTGCTACCTTAAGTGGACTGGATGGGAAGGGTGGGAGCAGAGAGCAATTAGGGCCTTTGTATCAATTTGGGTGAGATATGATGGTGGCTTGGACTAGGCTGGTAGACCAGGAAGCAGTGAGGAGTTTAGAATTGAAACGTATACTGAAGGTGGAGAAAACTTTTTGAAGTGATGTGAATGTTGAATATGTGTGATAAAGAAATCAGCAATGGGGCCTAAATTTTGGGTCCAAGTAACTGAGGGTGGTCTCATTTAGTGCAAAGCTTGAGGGAGAAGCAGGTTTAAGCAGGAGATCAAGACTTGTTTTGGATGTGTTGAGCTTGACATGTATGATTGATATTTGAATGGACAGGGTGAGAGGGAAATTGAGTATTGTAGTCTAGATCTCATGGAAGAAGTCATGGGATGGGGGGTGATCATATAGGAAGTATACAGGGTTATGAAGAGGAAGGTGCTAAGGGAGAAGATCTGCCCTTGGGTTTAAATAGAGGAGGAATGTCTAAAAAAGAGACTGAAAAGGAGTGGTTAGAGGTAGGCGGAATAGTAGAAGTGTTTGGTGGCTAGGAGCCCTGGCAAGAAAATGTTCCAGGAAGTAGGGAGAGATCATCTCTGTTTGCAGCTGAATGAATGAATTGGGCCCCAGAATATATGAAGCACTCAAATAACCCAAAGAGTTATAAGATATGATACTATGTCCATGTGCTTATTTGGGGAGATAAGTCAATTGTATTTGACTGGAGCATTCCTTGAGAGTTGTGGTGGAGAAATTGGGGAAAGCATAGAAGAACATTTTTTTTTTTCCTCTTCTGGGATTAGCCACTCTGTGCTCTTTTGAAAGAGGGAACAAATACGTTTGTTTTAGCATTAATTGAGAGCCTGTTATGTAACAAGCCCTGTTTAACCCTTAGTATTATAATTCTGTGAGTTTGGTCTGAAAATAAAGCTTTCAGGGCAGTTACAGTTTTATGTTTTTCTCTGTCTCATATTCCATCATAAGTACTCCATGCAAATTAAGCATGTTGAACTGAAAGGAATAAAAGAGAAGGTCCTTCTAGAAATATATAACACAAAGGAAAGAAATCTGAAGTTCAGATTTTTAAATTAAGATTCATAAAATACCCAAAACAGAGTCCTGTCAAGTGGAATATGGAGATGACAGAGGTTACAATACCATTAGGAGAGAACATGTATTGAGCACTTACAGTGTACCAGGCATTTTCTAAGTACTCAGCACATATTAATTTATTTAATATTTATAGTTAACCTGATATAGCACTGTTACTCTCATCCCAGTGAGGAAACTGTAGCACTGACAATTAAGAAATTTGTCTCAAAACAAATAGCTTGTAAGTGATTAAGTCAGAATTTAGATTTAGTTGTCAGGCTCCAGAGTCTACATTCATAGCCATTATGTTTCATTACTTCTGATAACCCTATGGGATAAATTCCAGAAGAAGCATGAAGTGATATTAGCTTGGGGATTCAGTTGAAGGTCAGGAGAATGGTGGCACCAGAAATGGAGGTGGAAGCAAGATCTCTGAGATTTGATGAGAGAGAATGCTGGAAATTCTTTTCAATGAATAGAGATGTCTGAAGAGGTGAGTGGTTTTGTGTGTGTGTGTGTGTGTGTGTGTGTGTGTGTGTGTGGTGGGGAAAGTAGTAAAGTCTATTCATACTTGTGAGAGTGTGTGTGTGTGTGTGTGTGTTGGAGAAAGTAGTAAAGTCTATCCACACTTGTCAGAGTGTTTTAGCAATGCTACTAGCTGCTCTGCCTAATACGTGCTCCAGTGCTTTGAAGAATAGGTACAGGCTTCTTTAAGGAGGCAGGGTGATGACAGCTGAATTTCCATGTTATATGTGTAAGAGTTTCTTTGAGGCAGGGATAATCCTGACTGCTTGGTCCATGTTGCTTTCTTCTGAAACTCTCTATGCATGGTCCACAAAAGAGTCTGTGTCATTATATTTTGATATAGTTATCAAACCAGCAAGCTGATAAGGTTGACAAGAAAGAGGGTGGTAAGAATAACAGGGAGTTCCCTGTAAAGGAGAAACAAGGGACACACATTTGTTCAGGGATTGGCCTCACCCCTTCTACATTTGCCCCACTCCATTGTTCTCCCTCACTGTAACTGGGCAGGGAGGATGGAGTTCACCTTCCTGAGCTTCAGAAGCAGGGCCTGCTTGCTTGTGCCTGATGCCAAGAGATCTACCTGCCTTCTGTTCTCTGTGCACTCAGTGGAGAGAGGAGATTAGGCCTCAAAAGACTTGGTGCAGCTAAAGAGGTCTCTGTTTTCATATTAAAGAAGGTCAAAATCATGGCTGCCTCATCTCAATGTATTAAAGAAAAAAACCCCACTCAGCTACTTATTTTTTTAAAAAAACAGGGAAAAGAGCTAGATTACTAAGTAAATAAGTGTTACCAGAATTCAAATAGGTGATAATTGCAAAAGAAAGTCCAAATGGGCTTTTATTTTGCATTGAAGAGTGAAAAAGTCACTGGTGTTTTCGGCATTGTGGAGAGCCTAACCCTTTGTTTTCCAGGGTTCAGAAGAATCTTTTGGAATTCTAAAAAGCCTAACCTGAAATAGCATTCACTGCTCACTGAGGGTTGAACTGGGCTAGCTGTTTCCTTTCCCCATGTTTCTTGTATTCATAGAAGGTCTTCACTTGCACCTCTGGTATTGGTTATAACAGAAAGCAATAATTGCATTACCCAAAAGCATCTGCTTTGGTATAGTGAGAAAGTGACTCGTGGATGCCTTTTTCTGTGGTGTCCCAACACCAAATTTTGCATCAGATATCTTGTTAGACTAGTTATCTTTAATACAATTAACTGACTCCAGCTAGATTGATGCACAGCACCATCCTAGTTCTTCAACTTGATGGAGAAGGAGTCAGTTGTGCTTCCTGCTCTCTTATGCTTACTGTCTAGGGGAGGAAACAAGTATAAGAAAGTATAAGTAAATTTAGCATAAGGTAGATTGTGAACTGTAATGTAGGTATATGCTGAGTGCTGTGGGAATTATGTATAATGATAACTTAAGAAACTGCTAAGAACAATTACATATTTAATAAAATTCAGTGATGATGACCATGACAAGATGGGAACAAAAATGAGGCTTGAGGTATATTTGGCCTGTTACTTTTTTTGAAACAATGATTCAGTTGTCTTCAATGCTGTATAAGGTTGTGGTGAGAGGCTTCGCACTTGCTCAAGCCAAAATTATGAAGTGAGGTAATTGTTTAGCCTTTCAACATAAATGTAGTCTCTAGTCTCCCTGAAAGACAGTAGACTGGGATTTGGGTTTTAACTTTGCCACTAAGTCATGTTTGCCTGTTTGACTCTGTTTCTTGCTTTGTCTCTTGTTTCTTGCTCTATCCAGTGGATGTGAGGGCACTCTGTGAAATTGGAAATCACAGTTTATTCAATTTAGATGTTTCACTGCTTCATGTGTATCTGTCACTGAGAGGAAGAACATTCTGGGGCTGAAGCTTAGCTGTGAAGTGGGAATAATAGTACCTATCTACCCACAGCGTTACTGGGAGTTATCAGTGAGGGAGGAGATATGAAAGCTCTTTAACCAGCTAGAAGTATGCTTAGTGTGAGGCTAGGCATAGTGCCTATACCAATTTATATTTATATAAGATCTTGAAGGATTTATATGTTTTTAAAATTTCTCACAATATCCCCTGAAATAGGAAGATATTTTACAGGTGAGGAAACTAGATCACTGAGTGGTTATGTGACTGACTGGCAATTAGAGAGCAAATTAGTAGATAAGAACTGGACCACAGCTCTCCTAAATTGCTACTGGACACTCTCCCCTCCAAATGTTTTTTGGTTTGAGTCACAGAATAATGGAGAAAAAGTAAATTGAGAGTCTTTTAAAGTAGTTTTTCAAATGGCCTGAAAAACAAAAAAATATATGTTTTTTTTTCCATTTATAACAGATTTTGGAGACTCATATTTATTGGGGGCCACTCAGGAGGTAATTCCTCATGGTGCTTGATTTTACTTTTTGGTGGGCAGTTGCCTTTTTTTTTTTTTTTCTCTGCAGTAGGAAAATATTACTATTGTGAGGGTTGAAATGTGAAAACATGCTCTCAAGTGAAAATTGTATGGGGCACTTAGCATTCTGAGAAATATTTGAGTCATTATGTTGCAGTTCTAAAATTGAATCAATGCTATATTTAATAAGACACAACAGGCCATGAATTATTGCACATTAATTCATACCCAGTGTGTTGCTAGGCACATGGCTAAAAGCTGAGTATAGTCAATGCAACCAAACATGAGTACACCATAATTCACACACCAGAGGGACCCACTGTAATTATAAAATGCTATTATAAAGTGTTATTTAAAAATATTTAGATATGTTAAGTTTTATGCCTACATTATTCATGATATATGGTATTCTCAAAAATTTAGCAGCTCACTCCCCTTTTCTCAATACCATAATTCTAAGATTTACATGTTAAATCCTAGATCTCCATTCCTCTCATCGTAAGCTCCCTAAGGCTAGAAATATTATTCTGTCATTTCTAATTTTCATTTGGGAAGAAACCGAACTTTCTATAAGCAAGAAGTGTCCTATCAAGCTATGTGGAGCAACGTTTTGATTAGGTGGAATAGTGAAGGGCTAGAAATTCTGCTGCAGTTTCAATGGAGACAAAATGATGGTCAGGCTGGAGGGTGTGGCTGGGCTCTTCTAAGAGGCTGCCATTGGGCCCCGAGGAATAGGAAAATAGAAGGAAGCCCTCATGTTGGTTCCATATATAAGAAGGACGGTAGGTGAGATTCAGTTAATTAACCCGAGTGCATGCTCTGGTGTGCTTTTATTTTTAACTTCACAAACTATGGTTTGTTTTTAATATTGGTAATTGTTGATGAGGAACTTTCAGGAACATGTAACTCATTCTATAAATATTTATACAACACTTCCTGAAGAACTATCTGGACATCGTTTCCAGTGACCCAGAAATATAAAGGAGACTGCTAGGATTCCAGAGCAGGGAGCTGTGTGTCCTTACTCTCACACCTAAACACAATGCATAATAAATATTGCTGTAGTATGTACAATGAAACTTAATTTTTACATAACATTTAAAATTATGTTATTTATGAAAGAAGGAGTATTCAGTACCTAGATTTTTATACTCATTGATACTTGTGTAGCTGACTTTGTTAAAATGATTAAGAAGAGAAACATTGACCTTTTATCTCCAGTCAAATAAGATTTCCTTTTTAGTTATTATATTTTTTCCTGAATATCTGCTTTATTCTTGCCTTACCATATTAAATTGTGATTTTGTTATCTATATTATTGAATTATATTGTAAACTTTACAAGGCAAGATATTAGCATAATAGCTAGACTTAAATACTATTATAAGCCAAACAAGGAAGAGTATTGCTAAAATTAATGAACTGAGTTCAATTTACATTTCTATTACCAAGACTAATTGTGAGATCTTCCACCTTGATTAGAGTTCTTAGTAAATAAAAATATGCTCATATTTTTGGAGTGTTTGAATTTCTCAAGTATTACAGGAAATTAGACTTGACCAAGACATTCATCTATTCAGGCTAAGGGTAGAAAAATGAACTTCCTTCCAAACTTCCTTAAAAAGTCTGTTGCTACAAACTAAAGATCTATGTGGTCTTGCTCATGCATTTATTAGTTGTGATTTTTTACTGCACATGTTGTATTGAAACTTTCAGCCATATTAAAATACGTTAAAACTGGTTAGTTCCCCTCAAAAATCTACAAATCAAAACACTGTGCTTAGGATGCTAGTTCTGTTTTCAGCCTAATGTAATGTCTCCCAAACCCCAAAGTGCATCTGAATCACTGGAGGGCTTATTAAAACACAGATTGCTGGCCCCATCCACAGCGTTTCTTATTCAGTAGTTCTGGATGGGGTTCAGTAATTTGCTTGCTAACAAGTTTCCAGGTGATGTTGCTGTTGCAGGTCTTGGAACACATTTTGAGAATCAATGAAGAAATTTTTTGAATTAGAGTTACTGCTTTATTTGCTGCTGTTAGCACACTAGTTGGTATTTGTGGAGCCTGGCAGAGATAAATTGAGTCTGTGATTTATTTACTTGATGACTAATAAGGCAAGTTAATAGGTCTAGATTGAATGAAGAATGTTCAACATGGAATACTTTCCAAGTTTCTGCCCCTTATGAGTATTAATAGGTCGAAGGCTTTCAATCACAAATGCAGTTCCTGGTTTATGAATGGCTTGTTTTCCAAAGTTTGTTGTTTCTTGTTGAATGTTCCACAGATGGCAGAACTAACTAGCAAAAGAAAAAAAAAAGCCGATTAAATCCATATGTGTCTGAACCACAATACCAGTTGAACTCTTCTTTTCTACTACTTCTAAGAAAATGCATACTTCAAGTTAATAATAATTAAAATTCATAAAGCAAGATGTTCAGAGTGCTTTCATATGCATTTCTCATTTAATCCTCACAAAATCCTATGAGAAAGATCTTCATTATAATAATCTTTGTTATTATAATATAATATAATATAATATAATATCTTTAAAGATATGTCCTGTATAAGGTCATGCAGTCAATATATAATAGAGTCTGGGTTGGAATCCAGATTCTTTGACACTAGACCCCATGCTCTTTCCACTTGCACGATATATTTAAGTGTCACCTAGGACGAGACTTTGGGAACATATGAGTGTGCTAGGACCCTCAGCCATTGAACCTGTCTGGTTTTTGACCCTTCCTATCTGAATTTTTTGGGCTAGCCCCTACTGATCTTAGACTAGAGCTCCTACTTATTCTTTATACTTTCTCTTTGTCAATTTTCTACTTTGGCCATCCTTGTTGGATTTGATCTCTAACTTACTGGGGTAACTTTTATTTGCCCTTTCCATCTGGTAATTCAGGTCCTGTTGTAACCAAGAAATGTTTAAGAGAAGACTCAGATTTCAGGCCATGGACTTCTTTGCCTTTTAATTTTGGAGTGAGGAAGTCCTCTGAATAAGTCTACTTTTGAGGTTAAAACTCAACATAGAGTGATAAAGAAGACAATAAAAATGTCTGTTTTTGAAAGGAAAATATTTTCTTACTGAGTATCAACAGATACTTCTCCAGCTTTGATTCAGAAAGTTAACCGTTATTATATAAAGTTAACCATTATGGTGGTAGATGAGCTAGATTTCAAGTGTGACTAATGAATTTAGGGAAAAGCCAGATTATCACAATTATGGCAGTATGTAAGGTCCCCACTCAATCCAGGGCTCCAGTGTTGAAGCAAATGGTTTGCAAGTCCTTTGAGATATTAGTTATTGGATGGTCAAAAATGTTGCAGTATCAGTTTCTAGTTGCCAGCCAAGGATGCCAGTCTTACAAGGCACATTCCTGGTGTTAAGAAGACTCCAGATAGTAGTCCTCAAGGCTACTTTTTTTTTTTTCTTTCCTATATACTTCTTGGGTCATGTAAAGATGACTTAATCTTCAGTTGTTCAAAGTGCCAATTTTACAAATACAATGGTAGAAGACAAGTAAGTCCCCCAGCAGCCTTAATTAGCACAAATATAAGTACATACCATTAAGATGAAGAAGAATATGTGGCATGTCTGTCTGATTAAAGAAACACCAGTGATGATGGCAGAGTGGTGCCACCAGAAACAAGGGGGCTGAGGTCGCCTTCAGGCCCATGGAGAGTTAATATTAGCCCTCTTCAGACATGAAAAATAATAATTAAACACTGCTTGTCAATTAATGCCAACTTAAAGAAAGGCCCTACACTTAGGTTAAGTGAGGAGCACGGGTTGCTTGAGAACAGCGAGGAAGGAGGAGGGAAAAGGGTATAAAATAATGGAAGAGATAAGGTGAAAAAGGAGAATAATTAAACACACATGTACTTTCACTGAGTTGGGGCACTCATATTTCTAATTAGAATTTCAATGCAGGAGCCCAATTTAACCTTAGGGAGTCTTTATATTCATGTCACTGTTGTACACAGCAATCAATCCAACTCTGGCATCTTACTTGCAAGTTGAATTTTCGTATTACATTAGTGGAGCCCCAGCCTCTTTGTATCTTTAATGGATATTTTCTTTTTTAGAGCTTTAGTGTGTGTTTTGTCTTCTAGAAAATTCTGTGCTGAGAGGAACAATAGCCATTTAGATACTGGAATTCAAAAGAGTCAGTGGCATCTTGACATTAACCCATTTCTATCTTGACAAATGCAATCATGGTACTTTTGGTATTATCTGCTATCATGTCTGCCTGAGTGAAGTTAGAGGAACAATCCATGTGTGTTCAACAAAACAGCCTGGTGCATTAGGCAATGAATGGTAAATAAGAGAATCCAGAATTCTGTCTCTTATGAATGTGTAGTCAGCAGTTAACAAGCTCATAGTTCAGTTCTTCCCAAATCTCTGAAATGGAATTTTGACTTCCCTTTGTCTTTCACTTCTATTTCCTCAGCAGATTCATGTTTAACTAGCATTTGCTAATTCTGGAATATATTACAGAACCACTGCCTATCACTTAGAGTGATAGGTAAAAGGTCAGAGGTTCTAGTCTTCTATTTTACCCAACTGGGAAACTAAAGCCACAGAGAGTAAATATTTTGCCTCAAGTCAGATGGCTCAGGAGGAAGTGATTTTTAACTCATACCATATAATGTAATGTAGACCTCAGCGTATCATTAATTCCTCTCAAGCAGGAATTTATGACCTCTATGATACTACTTTTTAGATAAGCCTGAATATAACAGTTCTATACTGGATCAGATCTAAGTATTATCTAGGCCTATAGTTTGTCTCCAACAATATCAGTAAGAAGATATTTTTTCCCTACTCCTTCAGAGTCCTGATTTTCATCTGAGCTCTCAGAAACTACATGTTTGCCTATCCATCTCAGTAGCTGCATAGTTTTTTCAGGCTCGCAGTGTGAGGCCAGAATCAGGAACCAGTACAGACCCTCAGTGAGTCTATCAACTCAGAGCAATGATGATCCACAGAGAAGTACATCCTATGGATTTATCTGGAATGAAAGATTGTGTGAATCAGGGTAGTAGGAACTGAGGGGATATTGGCATGGAACCCAAGACATTTTCAATTTCCTGGTCTCAAGAGACTGAAGGAAACATTGGTCACCACTTGAAAACATGGGCTGGGCTGCCAGGCTCAGTCGAGGCTAGTGTTGGGATACTCTGTGGTGGGATTTGTGAGGCTAAGACAAACAAATAATCCTCCCAACTGCTAGCCAACCCCGAGATGTGAGATTTCCAATGCTAATGATCCTTCCTAAAGCTCCTTTTATACAGTTTAACTAGCTTAAGGCATTATGATATCTAATAAGAAAATTTGTTAGAATCTTATATATTGTCTGGATTTAAATATTTCGCTCACTCAAGTTACGAGAATTAAAATTTACCATCATCTTTACATGTTGTCAAGTGGAGAGGGACAAGATCCCAAGGGACAAGCAGATAAATGTTTCAGTGGAGTGGAGGGAAGAAAGCTTTGGGTGGTGTTCAGGTGTGCGGGTGCTAAATGGAGGTAGTTGAAGAAGTGTCTGAACCTTAAGGATCCTGAGACTGTGTCTGAGGGTGATTCTGAAAGGGTAGTGGTAAGGGGAAAATTGGCCAAAGGTAAACTATCCTTGTCCATAGGTTTTTTTTTTTTTTTAGGAAATGGCAGGGGGATGGTTTGGAGCTGATAGAGCAGTTTAGTTTAGCAATTTGCTGTTTGGAAAAGGCCTTTAGCTAATCCCCATGTTCACCATATACCTACTGTCTGTCTCTACCCCCCACCATTTTCTAGGGAAGTTTCAAATAGAATTATTTACAGTTAGATGAGAACCAAATTAAGTGAGCTATAGGTGTATCAACAAGATGCCTTAGATTGTTTTTCTTCTTACTTGCTTCTCCCAGCCCTTTCTTCCTAAAGCCTAATTATTTACATTGACTTGAAATGTGTTGCTTACCTGATTTGGAATTTCAGCATTGTCTTGAATATTCATTTTCTTTGTGGATCTCCTTCTTCTGCCTTGATGTGATCTCTGAACCTTGTGTAACAACTGTTCTCCAAAGGCAAATTAGGTAACAAGGCAAAACAGTTAGGCAGCACTTTTCAGAAGATTTCTCCATTTTTAAAAATTTATTTGTTTGAAGATTTCATGTATTTATTTGAGAGAGAGGGGGAATCTTAAGTAGACTTCACCTGAGTGGGGAGCCTGAAGTGGGGCTCAACCTCATGACCCTGCGATAACCACCTGAGTTGAAACTAAAAGTCAGAGGCTTAACCAACGGAGCCACCCGGGTGCCCCAAGATTTCTCCATTTATATGGAGATATCTATATATGACCTGATAGACACACACACATACATACACGGATATATATCAGATCATTTAATTCTGCAATATAGAACTTGGCATTTGAACCCCAGAGACAGGATCTGTTTATTTCATCTTTTATCTCAAAAACTTACTCACTGCCTGGCATGTTGGAGAAGCCAAATAAATGTTGATCTAAGCAATTCTATTCAATTCACTATTAAAGAAATCCCTGCCAAGTTCCAGGTAGTGGGGAGGAAGTAAAAGTAAGCCATGCACTGTGTCAAAGAGTTTACAAGTTCCAGTGAGTGAAATGCAAATTATAGTAATGGTTTGAAGAAAATGCTACAGGAAATGAAAGTGGTAGGCATTAAATAAGATAAAGGACAGGGAAAGACACCTGAGCTGAACCTTGGAGGATAAATCAAAGTTGGAGAGGAGATGGAGTGGGAAAGAGGAGAAAGGAACAAGATAAAACTAGCCAGGATTTAGGAAAGTGCTAAGCCATAATTTAAAAAGTGTCTTGGGGGGAGTGCCTTGGTGGCCCAGTCTGCTGAGTGTCAGACTCTTAATTTCAGCTCAGGTCATGTTCTTGCGGTTGTGGGATTGAGCCCCTCGTTGGGCTCTGTGCTCAGTGCAGAGTCTGCTTCATATTCTCTCTCCCTCTCCCTCCCACTCACTTTCTCTCTCTCTTAAATAAATAAATAAAATCTTAAAAAAAAATGTTCTAGGAGGAGGAAAAGATGTGGGTGTTTGTGTGTGTGTATGTGTGTATCTGCACATGTGTGATAAATTCAAGAAGGTATATGGTAGAAAACCTAGGATGATTTGGTTTCAGTAGATAATGGGAATGACTCAGTCATAATTGTGCTTTAGTATAGTACCTGCCAAGTGTGTATAGAATAAATTAGAGTGAGATACATCAGTTATGAATTTAATGCAGAAAATTAGGCTGGGGCAATAAGGGCTTGCAAAATGATAAGGCAGTTGGAAGTGTAAAAGAGGAAATGGATTCAAGAGATAATACAGGGATGCAATTAAAAAAATACTTGCAAGCCAGTTGAAAGAGGATGATAGGTAAGAACGCTATCAAAAATGACTCTTGTTTCATATCAGCATGATAGGGGATCCTGATGATAATAAATGAAATAAGGAAAAGAGAAAAGAAGCATTTTAAGAGTTGAAAAATTGAACACCTAGGTAGTTCTGGAAAGATGGAGTTGGAACAAATAGGTACTAGCCTTGTCCGACTCCATTCTCAGTTCCAGTCACCTCTGCCACATTGAGGAATTACTTGGCTGCATGCAAGATGTGGAACATGTGAGCAAGGCCTCCTCTGGGGTTAGATGGGGTGGGTTTGGGAGGGGCAAGTACAAAACCTTTTGCTCTCTGGGCCTGAGGAGAACCTGTGAATTACGTAGAACACTAAAGGATAAGGACCAGAATGTATTGCATCCTGAAGAAGGTTCTGTTTGTGGTTGTCCTTGGGTCATCCTCACCTGCTTCCCAAGGAGGAACAGGCTCTTGTCCCCTAGGAAGTGACGATACTAGCTCCCAGGAGCTGAGATGAAGCTGAGGAAGTAGGCTCACTACTCTCAAGGTTATGGAAACCCTAACTTTGACTGCCAGAGAGAGAAGGGAAATGAGGATCTTCCTTCCAATGCCCAGGTAGCAAAATTACAAATTGACTTTTGGGGATGACCTGTGGAAGCAGAATGTTTCTGTTTAGGGCACCCAAACTCTGGATGTAAGATCTGTGAATGAATCAGAAGCTGGCAAAGAAAACTATGGGATCTAGTAAGATAGAGGAAGAGTAGGATATACAATCTATAGTTCCTAAAAAAATTGAATGAAAAAAATGATGAATATATGTATAAGTGTGCAAGTGTCTGTGCATGAATGATAATGTTAGCATGATAGGGACATGTAATATAAGTGCTACATAGGATTTTTGAAATATAAATAATATATGTATATTATATATTTATAATATATATAAGTAAATAATATATGTATATTATATATTTATAATATATAAGTATATAATATATATTTATAATATATATAAATAATATGACTTAATGATGCCAACTTTAGGATTTTAGTGTGACGTAGATGGTGAAAGAGGTCAGGAAAAGTGTTCTAATCTATAGTGATTTGAGCTAATTAACATGGATCCTGTTTTGTTCATAATTGTGATATTTTGTTCATCATTGTTTTTTAGCATTTAATTTTGATTTAAAGAAATATTGCATTAAAATGCTATTATTTTGACTACCAAGTTTTTTGACGGTCTCTTAAATTTTGTGCCCAAAATAAGTGCCTCATTTACCTTACCCTAGTCCTCATCCTGCCAGCAAAAATCAGGAAATGGAAGAAGAGAAAACAGTAGGGTTATAACGCCAAGTAAGAAGAAAGTTTTAAGAAAGGCATCAACAGAAGAAGCATGGGTAGAGATCATTGGGTCTGGTGCTAGGCAAGCTGTGGTTACAGAGCAGTAATCTAGTAGAGGTATGAACCAGAGGTTAGAAAGTGGAGGCCACAGATGCAGACAATGATTAAGTAAGGTATTGCTTTTGTGAATGAGAAAGCCAGTTATTAACAATTTCAGTAAGCTTTTGTCCTTGAGGATGACATCATGAGAATTTCCTATGAAGTACTTGGAGTTAGAGTTTCATCAAAAGCAAATAGCTTTTACTCCTGAGGCAACTCTGAGATGAAGATGGTCTTTAAAAGGAACTTTCTAGGAAGTCCACATCTCCTTAGATGTCTCATAGCCAGGAAAACAACACAGCCTTTAAAAAAATCATCGTTATCTCACTCTCACATATATAGGTAGCCACGACTATGGAAAACGATGTTTCTCTTTTCTTGTACACCCTTCATTACACACATGCACTTCTGAAGGAATAAAAATAGGGAACTTCAACTCTTTTTTTTTTTTAAGGCCCTCTTCAGACCAGACTCCATTTAGGACTTGCTCTTCCTGTAAATACTCTGAGAAGGGTTGCCAAGGAAACCTGAAACAAAGGCGACTTCATGCACTCAAAGCAGGAAAATGCATCAGCACCTCAAATCTTTATACATTACTGTAGATTGACAGTCTCCTTCCTTTCTCTAACTGGAGTTTTCAAGAACAGCCTTAAAACACTTCATATTTTTTTTTTTTTTTTAAATCTAGGATACGGTAGATAGGGAGTTTTTCCTCTTATCTTCTGGCTATCTTTCAAGTGTTTTTGCCATTATTTCACAGTTTATGTATTCAAAAGTAAACATTACAATAATAGCAACTTTTCATTTGAAAAAAATGAAAGGCTTAAATAAAGAAAATGCTGTTTTCATTTCATACTGACTTCTATAGCACCACCTTAAGAAATATTGCCATGTCTTATATGTTGATTTTAAAACTCCTAAGTCTAGTGTTTATATCAGTCAAACAGATCTTCTGTTGCTACTTATCAGAGTATATAACCCGGTAATCTGATAACACCTACAAATCCTTTCTATACAAATTGGTTATAGGAATTAACTGTCATAAATGAATGATGGTCATTTTCATCATTACAAATTGATACATTTGATTTAGTCCATTAAGTTGTCTTTTGCATCATGGTTTTAGAACAGGAAAAACCATATTAAGCAAGAATCTTTAGGGGGAAAATAAAATCCTGATACTTGACTAGGTGCATGGGAAACACATGGTTTTTCATTTAAAGAAGTGATAAGTTTTATAAACAGAGGGTGATTGGGTAGCCAGGACCTAGTAAAAGTTAAGGTGATTGGGTAGCTAGGACCCAATAAAAGCATGAGTGACCATTTGGGGTTTGGTAAAGATGGTTATTGACATGGCATCAGATTCTGTGTGTGTGTGTTTTCTAACAAAAACCAAGTTTAACTTTTCCCATGATCATCTTATTCTGAAGGGTACCATTTTTTTTTTTTTTTTCGCTGTATCTTGCCCTAAGGTATTATTTCTGAGAAACTACACAACCTCCTGGGAAGAGATGAATGTGATGTTGTGAGAAGCGAAGGGACTGGATACCAGCCGCCTGAGTCAGACGGAGGCAGCTCAGAGAGGTAGCTTCAGGAGGTGTAGCAGCTCTCATGTGATAATCATATCCTTGGAGAATCACAGATTCAGAGCAGTACCTCTTGCCTTACAATGCCCTAGGGCATGATTATCTTATGATAACTATCTTAAAGATGTCTTTTTTGCTCAATTAACACATACTTCCATGAAAATTAGCTATCAAGATGAGTTACAAAATATAGATATTTAACATGACATGTTAAAATAGTACAGATGTCTTCATCCAATTAT
This sequence comes from Mustela erminea, assembly GCF_009829155.1. Lineage (NCBI taxonomy): Eukaryota > Metazoa > Chordata > Mammalia > Carnivora > Mustelidae > Mustela > Mustela erminea. Next base: position 81,220,775 of record NC_045618.1, on the reverse strand, counting down.
TACAATTTGCACTCTGGACAAGGAAAACTACTTGGATGAGTGATTCAACTTGCTAACATTTACAGGTTTTGTAATTGTATATGATTACCAGATTTCTTCATATTGGGCAAACTCTCTATTTTCACTGACAGAGCTGTGTTTTTGAAAGGCAGACCTAGGAAGGTTTACATAAGTGTCTTCGGCTCTCCTCAGTTTGTTCTGTTTGGACCTGCCCTTTTACAAAACTTCCCTAGGGATTCCAATACGTTTTTCTCATCCATTCTGTGGCATGCATTGAGAAGGAGCCAGGCCATTTGCTTTTTGAGTGTTTGCTGGCAGAGAGTTAAACACACTTGTCATGAGTGCACATGGGCTGGGAATATTTCTTGAGAATAAATGGAGCAGCAATATGAGGAAAAGTTTGTGCATTGTAAAATAAGTCAGTATTGATCTGAATTCCTCCTTGCTCCTGGCAGAGCACTGAAACACCTCTGAGGCCTGTGAGTTCTTTATCTGAAAGTGAGTGAATTTGCCCAGCTAATTTCTAACTTTCTTTCCAGCTTAGCAGTCTGTGGTCCTGAAGTAAAAATACATGCAACTCCTGGTAGGGAAGATATGAAATGGCTAGGTGTTTCCTAAACTGTGTGTCTAGGGTAGTAGTTTTTATCTAGAGGTGGGACAGTTGACAGTGTTTGGGGACATTTTTGGTTGTTATACCGAGGGGGCAGTGCTACTGGCATCTAATGAGTAGAGGCCAGGGATGCCTAAATAGTCTACAATGCACAGGACAGCCCTCCCCCCACCGCCAACCCTCCAACCCCAATGAAGAATTATCCAGGCCCAAGTGTCCAGTGTTTAGATTGAGGAACTATGGTCTAGGGCAAGTTCCTCCATATCTCTAATCCTTGGTTTCCTTATCTGTAAAATGGAAATGTTAATATCAGCCCAAGTGAGTTTCTGTGAAGATCCATTGATGAAATGCATGTAAAGCAACTAGCAACTTCTAGCACATGTATTAAAGACTCACTAAGTGCCAGCAATAGTCATTATTGTTACAATTAATAGTGCCAGTGTTTTAAAAATATATTAGCTATATATGTGGAAGAAAAATTCCTTCAAGTCAATTCTTCAGTGACCATTTAATTGAGTATGCCAACAACTTGAGAGACTTGGACTCTGAAAAAATCTAGCTGAGTGGTTCTCATGATGTAGTCCCTGAACCTTCAATGTCAGCATCACTGGAAAACATGTGAGAAATGAGCCCCATCTCAGATCTGTTGAATCAGAGACTCTGATGATGGGGCCCAGGTAGTTAACAAATACTCCAGATGATTCTGATGCAGGCTAGAGTTTGAGAACCACTGCTCTAACATATACCTCAGGAATAACTCTTCAAAGTGGAAACTGGGTCTCATCCCTTTAATTACTCCAAACACCTGGTTGAGTGCCTTGTATGTGGTAGGTACTTGGTAAAATGATTGAATGATGAAAAGCTAATTCAGAGCAGGACCTGATCCTACATTTTTGACAATTGTCCCCACAGCTTGCTATTGACTGATGTTGACAGACACAATTGAGTTACACCCACAGGCCCTGATCTCTGTCTGTACCAGGTGTAAGGCAGCAGGCCTGTGGGCTAAAGAGGCCACTTGTGCTTACAAGTTGAGACCTGCCGGGGCAGCTCAAGTGATCCTACACCTTAGTTAGGGCCAAACAAAGGGAGAAGTTTCATTAGTAATAATTAAACTCAAATGAAACAAACCCAGGAGTTCAACATAGCTGCAGCTGTGGCTGTCATCAAATCATTTCTCTGTTGTTTTTACTCAAGGGATTCTAGAATTCATGGCCTAGTGTTTTGGGGATGTTTTTATGTTTATTTGAATTAATGATGTAAATGTCATTTTCTTAGTCTCCGTTTTCACTATTCAAAATCAAATCACCCTGGAAATATAAATCATATTGTAGAACTATAGAACCAAGAAGAACAAAATGTTAATTTGAACTTAAAGTCATCCTCCACTATAGCTGTATAAATTTAGAAGAGGGATTCAGATCACTAATCATAGTAGGACTTATTAAAACCTTGGCCTACGTGGGTCAACATATCTAGTAATAGGTTTTTAAATTATAAATGTAGGAAGTAAATAGAAGGGAGTCAGCTATTTGGGAGATGGTTTTTAAGAGCATATTTTTAAAAAGTATTTGTTACATAAAAGTATATATTATGTGTAAGTTACAAAGCATCAGTACAAACTGAATGCCCAGGAGGCAACCATTACACTTGAACAGTGGAATATTACCAGCCTTATTGAGGCTCCATGTGGGTTACTCGTTCATTGCAAACCTCTGATTGCTCTCCACCCTTCATCCAGGTAACCACTGTCTTGAATGTGCTTGAAAAAAGAAATTTCATACACATGTATTTATTTATAACTTACTTTTAGAGTTTGCTTATTTTTGAACTTACTTATAAGTGGCATATACTATCTGTATTCTGTGATCTTCTTTCATTCAGTGTTATTCACATCGTTGTGAATTCTTTAATTCTTTACCAAATTGTAGTCCAGTTTATGACTCCATTACATTTTATGCATTCTCCTGTCCAGTTTGGGGCTTATTTACTTAATTTTACATTTTTGATGGAATGATACCAATTGGAAAAGCTCTTTTGCATGCGAGTAAAACCCAGCATCTTCACCTGGAAAACAAAGTCATCCAGTCCTTAAGCCTTGGAGTACAAGTCCTTGCTTTCTGGTGATTTATGATCTTTACATTTGTCTCTTTTATCTACTACATTGTGAGTTCTTTGTGAGCAGAAATACATCTGTTTCATTTCTGTTTCTCTAATGCCTAAGATAGTGCTTGACCCATAGTAGACACATTAGTAGGAATGGGGTAAGTGACAGAAAATCAATTCAAATCAGATTTTTTTTTTAAGGGAATCTATTGATTGATTTACCTGAAAATTTCAGGGTTAACTCCAAGAAATTTCAGACTCCTGTCATCACTGCATTCAGCCCTGGAGAACAAGGACTGGGTTTTCTCCCACAGAAGTTCTTGGATGTGCTATTACTGGCCTGAATTGGTTCATTAGCTCATCCCTCTACCAATGATTGTGGTTCCAGGTTATGACATGCTATGATTGCCATATGCCTGGGTCACATATTCTACCCCTGGGACCCTATCCAAACTGATTATTTTAAGAGTAGGAATTAAGCTGCTCTCTCAAAGCCAATTTAGGGGGCCCCAAAGCGAAGAAATAGATGTAAAAGCAATAAATGCCTATTACAGTAGATGTTATATAAAATCTAGGTTGAATAAAAATGAAAGAGTAAACAAGAAAAGCAAATTTTAAAAAAGCACTCAAATAGGAACTGATCAGGGATAATAGGACATGAACAAGGATTTAGTTTATAAAATAATCCAGTGGATGTGTTAAAATGAGAAGTCTTTTTCTGATAGTATAAAGGGAAAAGGAGAATGGAAAAATAAAGAGTTATGGTTATTTCAGCATAAATTCTGTTGGCTGAGTACTTCAAAGATGCTAGAGGTAATGATTTAATGAAAACAAGTGGTCTGGGATGACAGGTGGACATTGGTGGTATTTGGAGAGGGGATAATCATAGGAAGCCCATGTTATGGGATCAATTTTAATGTCAGAAAAAAGGTTGAATATGTGAAGAGAGGAAGATGGAGAGAATGCAGGGGTTATCAATGCCAATTTGGAGTTGCCACATCCAATTTATGTTCCTTGAAGAAAAGGATTTTTCTCAACTTCATGTTCCTTTAGTTCTATAGACTCTGCTTTGGGAATATTTCTCATACCAGGAAGGCAGAAGGTTATAGTATAGGAAATACTTTCTTCTTGAGAGGTTATATTTAATAACTATATAAACAGATACATGTTAGGCATAGATAGTTAGCCTCTCTAGAAATTTCTATCTCCTCATCATCATTTGGTAATAAACTTAAGCCAGAGCATAGACAGTGATCTCTATGTCCTTAAGCATAAGTGTAAGAAATGCTTCTATAATTTAGTTTTCACAGGTTAAGAGTTTTCCATTCAGGGAAGGTATTTATGACTTCTACTTAGTGGAAAAAAAAAAGCCATGAAAACTGTATCGACTTGGGGAGGAATATTTCTCTTTTTCTTAAATTTATGAAATTTCAGGTTGGTAGGTTTATTTCCATAGGAAATAGGATGGTGGATAAAAAGGACTGATACCTGTCATGTCCTCTGCTCATGTCCTTGGTGCCTGCCTACTTTTGAGTTCTTAGTGCTCCTTACACAATGGGATTTCCCAGGGTTTCATTCTTGGGGTCATTTCTCTTTCTCTCTTACTCTTTCCCAGAGGTCTCATCTTTTCTTGTTTCTTCAATTATTATCTCTAGGCAAATAATTTCACATCATTATCTCCATACACACTGTTTTATGTGCCAATGGGGTTGTCTTCTGGACACCTTAAACTCTGTATATCCAACAGCTTGCTGAAAGTGTCTTTTATCCTGCCTTTCCTATTTTATTTAATGACATCAGTGTCTCCTAGATTTAAAACAGAGTCACCAGGGCACCTGGGTGTCTCAGTCAGCTGGGTGCCTGACTCTTGGTTTCAGGTCAGGTCATGATCACAAGGTTGTGAGATGGAGCCCTGCATTGGGTTCTTGTTTGAGCTCTGCATTCTGCATTGAGTCTTCTTGAGATTCTCTCCCTCTCCATCTTCCCCTCCTTTGCCTCTCCCCCAAATAAATAAATAAGTCTTAAAAAGAAAATAAAAGATTCATCGGTAAACTTTAAAAATTCTTCCTTTAAAAAAATTTTTTTTATCATGAACAGATGAGAGAATCTGTTTTCTCTTTTCCATCCCTTCTGTCATCTCCCTAGCTAAGTTTCTCATGACTTCTGGTCAGCGTTCTGTAATAGCTTTTCCTCACATCTTGTCTTCCCCACCACTACTGCAGCGTTTGCACTAAGGCCAGTTTAATCCTTCTAACATGAACTCTAATTTAACCTGGCTTCCAAGTTAAAGGCAAAAATGAAAACAAAAGCAAAACTTTACTGGCTTCCTACTTCCTACATAATTTAGAGTAAACTCTTCCCTGGCATTTGATGGTCTCCACAATAGACTATCAGTTTATTTTCTAGTTTTTTCTTTTATTATTCTCCTATTTATGCCATCCCCTTCAGCCAATTATTCATCATTCTATGCACATTTTCTTTTAACCATGCCTTTGCTTTGCACAGAATGATAATGACTGACTTTTTTGTGGGACTTAATGTGTCTCAGGCAATAATCTAAGCACTTTGTTTATAATAACTTATGACAATTACCTCAAGAGGTGTGTATTATTACTAGCTCCATTTTATAATAAGGAAATCAAAGGGAGAAAGTTTTTTTTTTAAATGACTTGCCCTAAATCACATAGCTGCTTGATAGTAGAACCTGAATTGGAATCTAGGCAGAGCCCATGCTCTTTATCACTATGTTCTTTTGCTTCTCTTTTTGTCAAATTCCTAACCATGCCTCGGTGCCCATCAAAATCCTCACTATCCATCAGGGCCCATATAAGTGCTGCCTTCAATGATGCCTATTTTGGTCTTCACAAATAGTGGTGATTTTCCCCTGCTTTGAACAGCATAGTAATTTGTTTTCTACATTTCTCCCACTATATATACCATGCATGGTAATTTAGTTTCTCTACTATTTTTATTCCTCAACTAAATAAATAAGGCCCTATTCTTGCTCTCAAGGAGGCCATAGTATTATCTCTTGAAGCATCTAGAAGAGATGTCCAATATTTAATTAATGTTTATTGGAATTAACCAACATTATTGAAAACAATAAAAACTCATTTCTAAACCCAGAAGTCAAGTCAGATATACTAAAATATTTAATGCACTTTAAAAAAAATTCTAAATAATTTGTGGTAGACTATAGTTGCTTTTTTTTTTTAAGATTTCATTTATTTTTATTTGAGATAGAGAGAGAGCATGAGTAGGGGAAGAGCATGGGGGAGAGGGAGAAGCAGATTCCCCACTGAGCAGGGACCCCACCCATGGGCTCAGTCCCAGGACCCTGGGATCATGACCCGAGCTGAAGGCAGATGCTTAACCAACTGAGTCACCTAGAGGCTCCTTATTGCCATATTTTAAGAAAATCCTTTACCATTACTTTACATTAGACTTCAGTGAATGTTTTGATTTTTAATTCCATGCCAGAGTTATTTAGCAGTTCAGAATTATGTGTAAAATATCAAGGGGGATTTGCTAAACCTTTTGAAACTCTACCCCTTCACTTGTACTTCAAATAAAGCATCCTGGAAACCCTTCCAGGAAGAGCTCTAAGGTAGATTAAACATTTCACTTGTTCTTTCCTTCAAGGCATTGCATTCCTTTGCTTCATAATGCTTACCCACACTTTTGTTCATAGTTCTAGTCTCTGAAATGTTCATTTTTAAAATGATCCAGTTAGGATCATTTTAAAAGGATCCTTTTAAAAGGATCCAGTGCAACAAGTATGTGCACTTGTTTTAAATTCATTTTTCTACTTCGGGTGTCTTCATTCATGTGATGAATACCTAGAAATCCATTACTATTCTAGGTTCCAGTTAGGTTCAGTTTAAGCCCTCAGTCTGGGACAAAGAGAAAATGGCAGAGAAACAGGAATGAGTTCTTTAGAAGAGAACTCCTAATCTCCCAAAGGATAAGCCTTCATTTTGTAGTCTTTGCCCCAATCAGATCTTCATCCTCTCTCCCTATGTCTTCCCTGCATTTCTCTTATTATGAAAATTAATTTTCTTCCTGGAGTTGTTTTCCTAGGTAACCAGAATATATACATGTATGTATATTTGTTACCCCATCTACAGTGAAAGTGGCAAATTTGGGGATGTTGCCAGAATTAGTGAGACCCTTTCCTCAGTCCTGTGTTCCACTTTGTGGGTCATGAAGTTAGCTTTAGAGGCACAGTGAGCCAAGAAGACAGTCACTAATGTAGGATGCACAGTCATGCAAATAAGATTGCCGCTAACATGAGTCGAAGTTGAGGTTTTGGCATATAAATAAAGTGAGAAGCAATCAGACAGCATCTACTTGAAATCAATTGCTAGAGGCTTTGGATACCTAGTAGAATTATGTTCTTTTGTCAGTGGATTTTAATTTCTAACTTTAAAAAATTCCTTTGCATAGTAGAGTATGTATGTATACTGTGGCTATAGTGAACCAGGCAACATTAATTACAGAGTGCCTAGAAGTTGTGTTACTAACATACAGCTTTAAAATAGAATGTTAGCTTATAGTCTCAGCCACAGAATTTTTTTTTTTGAAATTTTTGTTTGAAATTGTACTAATTTCTGTATTGGCAGGAGATGGGGGAGATATTTAAAGATCAAGACCTGTAGGAGATAGAATCAAGGGGTAAATTTATGGCCAGGAATAGATGTTTGTTGAATAATCCACCTGACTGGGGCAGTCGTCCTTCACAGTGGAGTCTATTGGTTTCAGTGTAATATCCAACTAATTCTGGGTAAAGGACTCCCCTTGGCCAGCTAGGTCAGTAGAATCAAAGTAGATTATCAGTAAATGACAAATGTCACACCTGGTTCAGAATGCCATTTGGTTGATGATCAGTATGTTATTTTAATATATGAATACTCTAATATCTTACAGTGGAGTTTCGTGTTATTCTTTGTTATCAAATTAAATGTGTCAGTTTCTTTACTAATTTAATTTTATTAGTTTATTTTACATAGAAATTATATATATATAATAATAATGTCAATTCCTCTCTTTCCTAAACAGATATTTGTTTGAAATGAAATAACATAAGAAGAAGAGGGATACTTTAAAAAAAAAGTTATATTGATCCAAAAAATTACCTAAATATTTTAATCATAAATACTAATGCTTCCTAGGAACAATGATTCTATTTCATTTAAGTCAATCTAGCAATATTTATTGAGTTCCACCTAAGTGTAAGAGAGCATATTAATTAGATACTGTGATGCTGAGCAAGTAAGGTAGGGTCTACTATCAGCAACTTTGCAGTAGTGGGGGAGACAAACATTTATAAAGCATGGAAGTGATGCACATGCATAATGTTTTCAATGTATATAATTGAATTGAATATCCATTAGTCTCTGAACCCCTCGATAATGGAAGGGGTGTTAGGCATCATTGCAGCCAACATGAAGTTTAGGACATGGCTGGTTCTTGGCATTTGCCAAATGAGAGAATGAATTAATGTCAATTAACTATTCAGTGGACATATTTAGCTTCAGTCATTTGTAAAACCAAACATTCTCATATCTTTGTGATCCCTGACACTTTATGGAAAAATAAACACAATAGTTATTATTTATTTGGTGTTCATCCAATTCCAGACACTATTCTAATAGCTTTAGATATATAGTCTTTTTTTTTTTTTAAGATTTTATTTATTTATTTGACAGAGAGATCACAAGTAGGCAGAGAGGCAGGCAGAGAGGGAGAGGGAAGCAGGTTCTCTGCTGAGTAGAGAACCTGATGCGGGCCTCGATCCCAGGACCCTGAGATCAGGACCTGAGCCGAAGACAGAGGCTTAACCCACTGAGCCACCCAGGCGCCCCTAGATATATAGTCTTATTTAATCTTCACAATAACCCTGAAAGGCAGATGTTATTTTCCAAATGATGAGATTTAGGAAAGTCCAGTAACTTGTCTAAGATCTCATAGCAAATGAATGCAATACTTAGGATTTAAATCCAGAATTGTCAAACTCCAAAGCCCATTCTCTTGACTGTATGCAGAATAGTGAATAAGACTCTTTTAAAAAGGCCAATAACTTTAAAGAAACAGTTTATTAAGTTTTCAGAGTTTTACTTGTATAATAAAAAAATTACTAAGAATAACGTAAGTATTTTAGTTCATGGTACAAAATAGTATTGGTGTTGACAGAGACTCCCAACCCATCTGGTCAGACAGGACAGGCTGTGGTCTCATTCCCAGAGTGCTGGACAGGAATGTAATTTTAACTGGGGAGGAGAGGAGTTGTGGTGGGGGTGGTGAGCTCAGGCACACTGCTGAAAAGCAGGGCTCATTGTAGGCGGTCAGGTCTGTGTGGAGACATGAGACCTCTGTAAGCACAATGAAGACAATTGCCTTTTTTTTTTTAAAACTTTCTCCCAGCCTTGTCATATCTTTTCTTCTTGCATACCTCTTCAAGTGAGCTCCTTATGCATCTGGAGATGCTGCTAGGGCCTAGAATTTCATGGAGGTGATGAGATGGGGGTGGTGGGTGGATGGTGGATGCAGGATTATTTATTTCCTAAATACACTTGCATCTTTAGCATCATGAGGAGAAGCCCAACAAGACAGTGTAGGACTATTGTAAAATGTGGTCACACCCAAAGACTTGTCCCTGGGGTGGAATTCTAAGGCAATGGATAACCAAATCAATAACATTCTCTACTTTCTCTCATAATGAGATGCCCTCAAGTTGAATTAATACAGTTTAGTAAAAATGATCCAAAGACCAGAGAGCTTTGTTTTCTGGGACTTTACCACTGACTGGTCAATAACCTTGGGTTAGTCACCTCTGTGAGGCTCAGTTTCTTCATATCTGACATGTGGGAATTGGATTAAGTGAATTCTAAAATCCCTCATGGCCATTAGAAAGATAAATAGCATGTGGAAACAAACTTGACTTAAAGTAATTTTCATTGGCTTGCCACTTCATTAGCTGTGTAAATCAGGACAGTCATTATACACACACACATAATAAAAGAAAATGAACCTTTCTCTATAAGGTTTTTGTAATAGTCAAATTGAAACAATATTTATGAAAGTATTTTATAAATTGTGAAATCCTATAAAATTAAGATGCTATTAAAGTTTTACATTTATTCTAACCACATATTCATATTTCTTAGATTATCTACTTATTTATTTAGAGTGAGTGTACAAGTGAGGGCAGGGACAGAGGGAGAGGGAGAGAAAGAATTTCAAGCACACTCTGCCCTGAACGTTGGGCCTCACATGGGGCTCAGTTTCATGATCCTGAGATTCTGACCTACGCCAAAATCAAGAGTTGGCCACTTAACTGATTGAGCCACCTAGGCTTTTGCCATATTCACATTATTGTGTAACCTAAGTGGAATGTTAGATAGTATTTGAGAAGCTAAGATTTAACCATTCTCACTCTTTCATATGTTCATTTAAAACAAGTTCATGGAAATATTAGGATGTCAAGCAACCCCTTCCAAATAGCAAAATACCACTCCATAAGGTGCAATAAATCCATTTAAGGGCTGATGAAAGAGATTTAAAGAATTTCTGAGGGTTTAGCAGTAGTATTTTATTTAACTCTGGAAATCATAAAAGAGTGTCCATTTTTTAAAAAATAAGGCATTATGTTAGAGGAAGGAGAAGTAAAAAAGTCATTTGTGTAGGTTGAAAAATTATTTGTGCAGGTTGACAGATTTGCAGCTCAACTCACTTGAAACTGAAGCTTGTGCAGATGATCTGTTTGTATTTCTTTCACTGTGTTGCACATATTCTTGATTTTTTTTAAAAGAATTTATTTATTTATTTGACAGAGCGATCACAAGTAGGCAGAGAGGCAGGCAGAGAGAGGGGAGGAAGCAGGCTCCCTGCCGAGCAGAGAGCCCGACACGGGGCTCGATCCCAGGACCCTGGGATCATGACCTGAGCCGAAGGCAGAGGCTTTAACTCACTGAGCCACCCAGGTGCCCCCATATTCTTGATTTTATATTGGCTCAACAACATGTTTATTTGCTCACTTTTATCATAAATCTGTATGTTATTTTATTCATGCATTAAAATTAATGATCCTGATGGCCCACAGATTAATTTGGCACATGTATGTGAGCATGTTTAAATTGCAGGTCTCGGATTCTTGACCATCTGCCATAGAATCTGCTATCTTCTTTTCTAGGAGGCTCTACCTTGCCTTGAGGAATAGTCAGAGTGCAGTCACCCAGAACGTGGAGGTAATCATGGAGGTCAGCACTTAGAGTGACTGATTATCAACTCCCTCCTAGGTTTTGAAGGAGACAAGGCATTATGATGGTGAGAAACATGGCCTGAGAATAAAACCTGAACAAGACTCTGAACCTCAGTTTTCACATCTACATAGTGAGGGAGTCATTGGTCAAAGAAGTCTTTGATCTTGATTAGAAAATGGGTTAAAAAGAGGGAATGTCATGTCAGTAGCTCAAGTGAGGGGATGGTGAGGCTGAGGTTGTGAAGCTGCCTGGATTTGAATCCTGGCTCTACCCACTTACTACAGTGGGGTCTTATCAACTTCTCTTAACTCTTCTTGCCTTACTTTAAAAAGGGATAAAGCAGTAATTCCTTCAAAAAGTTGTGGTGCTTGGTAAAGTAAATAAGTCAGCTGTGTAAACCAATTGGCTCTCAACAAGTGGAAGTCATTATTGTTCTGTTACCTTGAACACGTTGTTTAACCTTGCTATGTGTCAGTTACTTAAGCGATGAAATGGGAGCAATCTGGGTACTTATCTAAAATGGTTATTTTAGGTACTTGTAAAGGATTTAGAACAATGCCTGGCACTTAGTAAATGTAGTAAGGAAGAAGTAAGAAGAAGGGAGAAACTTTAATTGGCAGCATCAGGTCGGGTGGCAATTAGTTAAAGAAGTTAAAGAATGATAAGGAATTCTGATAGAAAAAAAGGACATTCAACACACCAGGAATGAGTACTAACAAAAGAATTCCATGAAAATGCGTGGCATGTTCGGTGGCTCTTTCATTTTCATGTGGTGGGAACATAGTAGTTATTAGCACGTGGAGTAGGAGGTGAGGTTGGAAACAGAGCTTGAGGGTGGTGGGGAAAAATTTTGAGTGTCATGCTCTTATGTTAGCACATTTTGAACTGTTTCCGACTAGTTTGATTTCCAGCATCATCATATGATGTTGGGCAGCATCTTTCAATGTACTCTCTTCTGTCCTCTCCCCTGAAGATAACTCTTCTTCTGTGCATTTTTTTTGTACACCCATATTGTACATAGAATATTTTAAATTATCTGGAATTGTAATAGAGTATTTTAGTTATTTGTTTTACTGCATCTGTCTCCTCCACTAAACTGTAGATGACCTAGGTATAGGAACTACCACTGTCATATTTATATAGATAGTGTGAAGCCAGCATCTGGCCTAATGCTTACTGTTGAGTAAGCAACTGCTTTCTTGAAGCAGTTGGGATCCTTATTATTCTTTAACTTCATCTAAATGCCACCCTACATCTCAGCAAGACCTCTGTACTGATTGAGGCCTCATACTGCTTTGCAAGATTTCAGTGGGAGATTATGCGAGTTAGGTTTTCAATGTTTGATCACTAGGTAGTGAATAAACACATTTTAAATTGGTTGGGACATGCCTGATCTATACCTACATAGTTTTATTGCTTCATATTCCTTTAAATATTTCCTTAATTTGAAAAAGTCTGTGCCTTATTTATTAAGAGGAATATTAGTTTCTTAAATGCAAAAATATAAAAAGGTATTGAAAATATGCTCTCAATCTAGCTACTGCTGATGTTTAAGAATAATAAAAATTGTAGATGTACATTTAGACATTTCCTAGTGACCAGAAGGGTACAAAATAAAGAAATGATAGCCTTCTTCCCAATCATTTCTTTCCAAATTAACTACTAATTTTGTGGTGGTTCCTTGATTTACTTTAAACCATAATGTTAAAGATGTGTAATTTGTGTTTCGATAGTATGGATTCTGTTATTTTAACAACTATTTTTCTAGATAAAATGCGCTCAAAATCAAAGTGTGCGTGACTCTAGTTAGGATGACAAGCAGATCCATCAAGGTACATAAATTGTCTTAACTGTTGAGCACCTGCATGCCATTACTTGGTTGGAAGAATAGTCTCAGTTGGAAACACGTTTCTTCATTGCTTTCCTTGTAAATCCAGACTATCCAGTGGGTACAGTGGACGTCTTTCTAAAATCCTTATTACTCTGCTTAAACTAGCTTTAAAAATAACATGGTATATTTTAGTTAAATATGATTTTTATAGATGCAGACAAATTGGAAATATTGAAGACGCTATCTTGAGCCAAATCAGAATGGCCTAGTTTGAGCAGGTGGATTTCTCTGGAGGTGAACACAAGTGATTGCTACTGGTAGGGGCAAAAGAGAGTTAGAACCCAGGAGGCTTGGGAAAAACTCCTTCATGTGGAAACTTGGCTAGTCAGTAATCTAGGGTAGCCAAAAGTAGAGAGATGAGAGGAACCAGAATCCAGAGAAAGATGTCACCATAAAATACCAAAACAAGCGGGCTGCATCCTAGGAATCATGACAGGCAAGCAAAGCAAAGAAGTAGGAAAGTAGGAATTAGGAAGGAGGTAGAAGAACTGTTGCTGAAGCTTGAGGCCAGGTGAATCCTTCATGGCAGTGGCTCAGGATTCCCTGGATGACAAAAAAGAGTAACAAAAAAAGAGTAAGTAGAATGTAGTAGAGATATACTCTGGTAATGATGTATTACTTCAGTAATCCATTCATACCAAGCATGGGGAAGCAATGGGTCTCTGGTGGGTAGATATTAACCAAAGAAATATGACATTGGATACTTAATATTGTGAAGAAAAAGTATGCAACTCTACAAATATATGTTACAGAAATCGGATCTAGGTTGATGAATCAGGGAAGGCTTCTCAGAGAAAGTTGACATTGACATTTCTTATTTTAGTCAAATGTTCAACATAAACCCATGTTTGATCATTGCTTTGTAAATTGTAGTGCTGTAAGACAGTAGTGTGCACTAAGATAAATGCAGCTAAGTACACATCAAATTAATCTAGGAATTAATCTTGACAAGAATGTTTTCCATTAAGATAACATTGTTTATTTTTTTAAGTTTTTACTTAAATTCCAGTTAGTTAACATACAGTGTGATTTTAGTTTCAGGTGTACAATTTAGTGATTCAGTACTTACATACAATACTCAGTGCTCACCACAATAAGTATACTTCTCAGTCCCCATCACCTGTCTAAGCCATTCCCCCTACCCACCTCCTCTTTGGCAACCATTAATTTGGTCTCTATAGTTAAGAGTCTGTTTCTTGGTTTGCTTCTCTTTTTTCCCCCTCATGATCATTTCTTTTGTTTCTTAAATCTAATATGAGTGAAATCATATGGTATTTGTCTTTGTCTGACTGACTTATTTTGCTTAACATAATACCCTCTAGCTCCATCTATGCAATTGCAAATGGCAAGATTTCATTCTTTTTTATGGCTGAGTAATATTACATTACAGATATAAAAGATATATAAATATATATAAATATACATATATATCCATTATTTCTGTGTGTGTGTGTGTGTGTGTGTGTGTGTGTGTGTAATCACCTCTTTATCCTTTCATCATTTGATGGACATTTGGGCTATTTCCATAAACTGGCTATTATAGATAATACTGCTACAAACATTGGGGTGCATGTATCCCTTCAAATTAGATTTTTGTATTCTTTGGCTAAATATGTAGTAGTGCAATTGCTTTGTCATAGGGTATTTCTATTTTTAACTTTTTGAGGAAACTTTACACTGTTTTCCCAAATGGCTGTACCAGTTTGCATTTTTATCAACAGTGTAAGAAAATGTTCTCCTTTCTTCACATCTTTGCCAACACCTTTTGTTTCTTGTATTACTGATTTTAGCCATCATGGCAAGTGTGAGGTGGTATCTCATTGCAGTTTTGATTTGTATTTCCCTGATGATCAGTGATGTTGCACATCTTTTCACGTGTCTGCTGGTGATCTGTATGTCTCCTTTGGAAAAATATCTGTTATGTCTTCTGCCCATTTTTAATTCAATTATTTATTTTTTAGGAGTTAAGTTTTGTAAGTTCTTTATATATTTTGGATACTAACCCCTTATTAGATATGCCATTTGTAGATATCTTCCCCCATACAGGAGGCTACCTTTTAGTTTTGTTGATTGTTTCCTTTCCCGTGCAGAAACTTTTTTATGTTGATGTAGTCCCAGTAGTTTATTTTAGCCTTTTTCCCCTTGCTTCAGGAGATAGATCTAGCAAGAATTTGCTAGGGTCAATGTCAGAGAGGTTATGGCCTATGTTCTTCTCTGGGATTTTAATGGTTTCATGTCTCACATTCAGGTCTTTCATCCATTTTGAATTTATTTTTATGTATGGTGTAAGAAAGTGGTTCAGTTTCATTCTTTTGCATGTTGCTGTCTAGTTTTCCCAAGGCCATTTGTTGAAGAGGCTTTTTTTAACATTGGATGTTCTTTCTTGGCTTTGTTGAAGATTAATTGACCATATAGTTGTGGATTCATTTCTGAGTTTTCTATTCAGTTGTGTTAATCTGTGTGTCTATTTTTGTGCCAGTATCATACTGTTTTGATAACTCTAGCTTTGTAATGTAACTTGAGGTCTGGAATTTTGACACTTCCAGCTTTGCTTTGCTTTCCTTTTCAGGATTGCTTTGGCTATTCAGGGTCTTTTGTGATTCCATACAAATTTTAGGATTTTTTTTTTCTAGCTCTGTGAAAAATGCTGTTGGTATTTTGATAGGGAGTGCATTAAATGTGCAAATTTCTTTGGGTAATATAGGTATTTTCACAATATTTGTTCTTCCAACCATAAGCATGGAATGTTGTTGCATTTCTTTGTGTCATCTTCAATTTCTTTCATTAGTGTTTCATAGTTTTCAGAGTACATATCTTTTAGCTCTTGGTTAGGCTTATTCCTAGGTATCTTTTGGGTATTGGTGCATTTGTAAATGGGACTGATTCCTTGATTTCTCTTTTTGCTGCTTCATATTGGTGTATAGAAATGCAGCAGAGGTCTATACACTGAATTTGTATCCTGTGACTTTATTGAATTTGTGTATCAGTTCTAGCAAGTTTTTGGTGGAGTCTTTTGGGTTTTCTATATAGAGTATCATGTCATCTGAAAATACTTCTCCCTCACCAATTTGGATGCATGTTATTTCTTTTTGTTTTTCATATATGGCCTTTATTATGTTGAGATATGTTCCCTCTAACCCTACTTTGTTGAGGGTTTTTATTTTTATCATGAATGAATGTTGTACTTTGTCAGATGCTTTTTCTGCATCTGTTGAAAAGATCATATGATTCTTATCTTTTTTTTTTATTAATATGGTGTACCACATTGATTGATTTGTGACTATTGAGCCACCCTTGCAGCCCAGGAATAAATCCTACTTGATTGTGGTAAATGATTCTTTTAATGTACTATTGGATTCATTTTGCTAGTATTTTACTGAGGATTTTTGCATCCATGTTCATCAGGGATATAGGCCTATAGTTTTACTTTTTAGTGGAGTCTTTATCTGGTTTTCGTATCAGGGTAATGCTGGCCTCATAGAATGAATTTGGAGATTTCCCTTCCTTTTCTATTTTTTGAAATATTTTGAGAAGGATAGGTATTAACTCTTCTTTAAATGTTTGGTAGAATTCCCCTGTGAAGCTGTCTGGCCCCGGACTTTTGTTTGTTGGGAGATTTTTGATTACTGATTGAATTTCATTTCTGGTTCTTGATCTGTTCAAGTTTTCTATTTCTTCCTGTTTCAGTTTTAGTAGTTTATATCTTTCTAGAAATGTGTATATTTCTTCCAGCTTGTCCAGTTATTTGGCCTACAGTTTTCCACAATATTCACTTATAATTGTTTGCATTTTGGTGGTGTTAGTTGTTATTTATCCTCTCTCATTTGTGATTTTATTTATTTGAGCCCTTTCTCTTTTCTTTTTGAGAAGTTTGACTAGGGATTTGTCAAGTTTATTAATTTTTTCAAAGAAGCAATTCCTGGTTTCATCAATTTGTTCTGTTGTTCTTTTAGTTTCTGTATCACTTATTTCTGCTCTAATCTTATTTCCCTTCTTTGGCTGGCTTAAACTTCATTTGTTGTTCTTTTTCTTGCTGTTTAGGTTTCTTGCTCTTTTTTCTTTAGGTGTAACGTTAAGTTATTTATTTGAGATTTTTCTTTATTGTTTGAGTAGGCTCGTATTGCTATGTAATTCTCTCTTAGGGCTACTTTTTCTGCATCCCAAAAGTTTTGGACTTCTGTGTTTTCATTTTCATTTGTTTTCACGTATTCTTATCTCTTCTTTGATTTCCTGGTTGACCCATTCATTGTTAAGTAGCATATTGTTTCACCTCCATGTATTTGTGGTCCTTCCAAATTTTTTCTTGTGGTTGCTTTCAAGTTTCATAGTGTGATGGTCAGAAATTATTATTTTGATTTCAGTCTTTTTATATTTGTTGAGGCCTGATTAGTGCCCTAGTATGTAATCTGTTCTGGAGAATGTTCCATTGCAGGCGAAAAGAATGCATATTCTGTTGTTTTAGGTTGAGGTGTTCTGAATATATCTGTTAAGTCTGTCTAGTCCAGGGTGTCATTCATCAAAAGGAACAGTGGCTTTTGATGAATGATACCCTGGACTAGACGGACTTAACAGATGACTTGATTTTCTGTTTAGATGATCTGTCCATTGATGTAAGTGGGGTGTTGAAGTCTCCTACTACTATTGTGTTATTATAGTTAAGTTCCTTTATGCTTATTACTAATTGTTTTATATATTTCAGGGAGCCCATGTTGGGTGATAAATATTTAGATTTATTAGATTTTCTTGTTGGATTGTCCCCTTTATTATGATATAGTACTTTTCTTCATCTCTTGTTATACTGGTTTAAAGTCTCGGTGGTCCGATATAAGTGGTACTGCTCCAGCTTTCTTTTGACACCCATTTGCATGATAAATATTTCTCTGTCCTCTCACTTTAAATCTGCAGTTGTCTTTAGATCTAAAATGAGTTTCTTACAGACAATATATAGATGGATATTGCTTTTTAAATCCATTTAGATTGGTGTGTTTAGTACATTTACATTCAGAATAATTACTGATAGGTATGTATTTAGTGACATTTTATTAAACATTCTGTCATTGTTTTTGGAGATTTTCTCCATTCCTTTCTTGTCTTTTTCACTTTTTGTCTTTCCTTTCCACTCAAAGACTCCCCTTTAATATTTCTTACAGGGCTTATTTAGTGGTCATGAACTCCTTTAATGTGTCTTTGTCTGAAAAACTCTTCATCACTCCTTCTCTTCTGAATGATAACCTTGCTGAATAGAGTATTCTTGGCTTCAGCATTTTCCCATTCAGCACTTTGAATATAACTGTCACTCTCTTCTGGTGTGTCAAGTTTCTGCTGAGAAATCTGCAGCTAACCTGATGGGTCTTCCCTTGTAAGTTAAGGACTTCTTTTGTCTTACTGCTTTTAAGAATTTTTCTTTATCTGTATTTTGCAAATTTAATTACAATGTATTTTTGTGTTGGGTTGTTTTTGATGGTGGGAGTTTTCTGTTCTCTCCTGGATCTGGATGTCTGTTTCCTTCCCCAGATTAGGAATATTTTCAGTGATTATATCATCAATTAAATTTTCTTCCCCACTTTCTCTCTTTCCCTCTTCTGGGACTCCTATAATACAAATGTTATTATGTTTGATGCAGTCACTGAGTTCCCTAAGTGTATTCTCATGATACATAATTCTTTTTCTCTTTTGTTCAGCCTCATTATTTTCCATTGTTTTGTGTTCTATATCACTTATTTGTTCCTCTGCTTCTTCCAGCCTGTGTTCATTGAATCAAACTTGTTTCCAATCTTAGTTACTGCATTTTTCATTTCTTATTCTTTTATCTCTGTGGTAAGGATCTCCCCAATGTCTTCTATTCTTTCCTCAAACCCAGTGAGTATCCTATGATTTTTGCTTTAAATTATCCATCAGGCATGTTGCTTATGTCTTTTTTGCTTAGCTTTCTGACCATGACCTTATCTTGTTCTTTCATTTGGGATGAATTCCTTCATCATGATATTTTGTCTTAGTCTCTGCGGCCTTCTTCTTCTTCTTCTTCTTCTTCTTCTTCTTCTTCTTCTTCTTCTTTTTAAGATTTTATTTATTTATTTGACAGACAGAGATCACAAATAGGCAGAGAAGCAGGCATAGAGAGAGGAGGAAGCAGGCTCCCTGCAGAGCAGAGAGCTCGATGCGGGGCTCGATCCCAGGACCCCGGGATGATGACCTGAGCCAAAAGCAGAGGTTTTAACCCACTGAACCACCCAGGCGCCCCTGCCTTCTTCTGTATGTTAGAAAAGCCTGTTATATATTCTGCTCCTAAGAGTAATGGTTTTATGAAGAAGAGATCATACAGTGTCCAGGTCCTAGTGCTATAGGGAACATCTCTTATATGTGCTCTCTGCATTCTGCTGTTGTGTTTTGGCAGCTTTGTCCTTCAGGCCATTCATCTGCAGCAACTCTCCTTGCCTGCAGTGAGGAGAATTTTGTCCTTGGCCAGAATGTGGTGAGTTTTAACTATGTGTGCTCTGGTTTGCTTGTTAAAAGAGACCTGATACTCCTTCCACTAGAACTGAGACCCTGCAGAGCTCTCTGGTCAGGAGATGTGGTGTGGGTGGGGCTTTGTGCTGGTCTTCTGCAGAAGGGGCCCACCACACTAGGACTGAGGCAAGCTTGATTGAGAGCAGCAGTCCTGCCAAAGTGCAGGGGTGTGGGACTTGATGTAAGCAGGTTAGGCAGCCAGTGTTGGTGCTGTACTACTTACTGAAGGTGGCTCTGTGTTTGTTCTGAGGGGCAGGGGAAGGAAATGATGAGAGCCAGTTCCTTTGTTCTCCAGAGAGGCATCTCCCTGAACATTGCCTCTCAGAGAGACACTCTGAGAAGAGCAAATACTCTTCTCCCTGTGTGCCCCAGGCATTCTTCATATAAGTGTTTCTACCCCATTTGCCTTTTGGGTTGCTTGCCTGCCTTCTTTCCAGGAGTAGGGCAGTGCCCTCTCAGCTCTATCTCAGTCAAGCCTGCTGACCTTTAATATTCTAGTCTTTAAGCCCCTCTGGTTGTAAGAACTCATGAAAATCAGCTTCTCTCATTTTTCCAGCCAAGGGGAATATTCTCCATGTGCATTCCTTCGTGCACTCCTCTCTCTCTCTCCTTTCTCCATAACCATGGCTTCTTCTCCATAGAACCACAATCTATTTCTCCCCCAAACCACATCTCAGTACTTCTACTTTCCTTGATGTGTCTTCTTCTCTTCCTTTAGTTTTGCAGTTTGTCGATCTTCAGGTTGATTTCTGGGGTGTTTAAAATGATTTGATAGTTATCTACTTGTGTTTGAGAAACAAGACAAACCTAGGATCCTCCTACTCTGCTGCCATCTTAGCTACTCTCCAATATCACATTGTTTAAGTAATTCCATTAAGTGAAGAGATTTGTTGTTTTTTTTTTTTAATGATAGAGATAATTAAGTGTTGGAAAGCAAGTAATTTGTTTAACTTTAAAGGAAAAAATTATGCTGAGTTCTGAAATAATTAAGTAACACATTTATTGGAGAATTCAAAAAATATTTGAAATAGAAAGGCAATATCATAAAGCAGACAGTTGCTTGAATTAACCCTTAGAAAATTTTCCTCTCAGCTTTAAAACCCTATATAGTCATGTTCATAAGATCTTGTTTCATAACCTGAAAGCTATGAATTTTATCATTGGAAGAGATTTTATAGTTGTGTTCTTTAATCCTCTCAATTTACAAATAATGAAACAGAGGGGTAAAGATTTTAACAGACATGTTTCTTGCAATAATAGAAGTCTAAATATATTTCAGGAAAAAAATTGATGAGTCATTCAAAAATTTATTTCCTGCACAGCAAAGTAATTCATCAACATAATGAAAAGGTAGCCTATTGAATGGGAGAAGATATTTGCAAATTTCATATTCAACAAGAGGTTTATGTCCAAAATATATAAATAACTCAGATAACTCAGTATCAAAAAATCATGGGCAGAAGATCTGAATAAATATTTTTCCATAAATGACATACAGATAGCCAACAGGTACATGAAAAGATCATCACTAATCATGAAAACGTCACTAATCATCAGGAAAATGTAAAATCAGATCACAATGAGACATTACCTCACCCTATTAGAATAGCTAGTATCAAAAAGATAAGAAATATTTAAGTGTTGGTGAGGAAGTAGAGCAAAGGGAACTGTCATGCACTGGTGGTGTGAATGTAAATTGGTGCAGCCTCTATGGAAAATGGTATGGAAGTTTCTCAAAAAATTAAAAATAGAACTACCATCTGATCTAGGAATTCCACTTTTGGGTATTTATCTGAAGAAAATGAAAACACTAATTTGAAAAGATATATGTGCCCCCTTGTTTATTATAGCATTATTCATAATAGTAAAGACATAGTAACAACTTAAATGTCCACTGATAGATTAATGGATAAAGAAAATGTACAATATATACACAATGGGATAGTACTCAGCCATTAAAAAGAGTTAAATCTTGCCATTTGTGACAACATGGATGGACCTTGAAGAAATTACACTAAATGAAATAAGTCAGAGAAAGACAAATACTGTATGATCTCACTTATATGTAGAACCTTAAAAAAATTTCAAACTCATAGATACAGAGAACAGATTTGTGGTTGCTAAAGGTAGAGGGAGGGGAGTGGGCAATATGGGTGAAAGGGTCAAAAGGGATAAACTTCCAGTTATAAAATAAATCAGACATGGGGTTGTAATGTACACCGTAGTGACTATAGTTAATAATATGTTACTGGATATTTAAATGTTCCTGAGAGTAGACCTTTAAAGTCCACATCACAAGAAAAAATATTTTTGTAATTATATGTGATGGCTCATGATAATTTTACTGATTATCATGATAATTTTGCAATATATACAAATATTAGATCATTATGTTGCACACCTGAAAATAATATAATGTTATATGTCAATTGTGCCTAATTTTTTAAAAAATTGAATTTAGGTAAAAAAAAATCTTTAGCATTTAAAGATGTGTAGAGGTTGAGTTCTAGCTTTTCATTAAAAATAAGGGCACTTAATTTTGAAGAAAGTTTTCATTTATCTATCTTGGAAATTAAAACAAAACCCTTTTCTGTATTAATCATGAAATAACTGATTATACTATAACAGAGGAAAGGAGCTGATTTCATCAACAATATTTGGCAGATATACATGAAAAAACTTGATATATTTTAGGAGAAATAAACAATAATCTCTTTGCCTAAACCTTTGCATTTTCTAAAGCACTTCTCATATTTACTCCCATGAGTCTCATAGAGAAGTGGAAGAAACCAGACTGGTATCTTCAAATTGCAGAAAAGTGAGGTTCAGAGTAGACCCAAGAATGAGAGGGATAGCCAGGACTGTGTTATAAGACACTCCAGTATTCTTTTCCTCACAACCCAATAAACTGTTGCTGTTATATATCTGTATGAATATTGTAGAATTTGGAATGCTAAGAATTTTTTTAAGACTCTATAAAAATGAACAATGTTTAGTTATATTTGTAAACATGAAGACTTGATATATTAAGATCTCAAAAATATGTATTGTGACTAGAATATTTGGCCAGACATTGGAAACCAACAATTA
Organism: Mustela erminea; assembly: GCF_009829155.1. Classification (NCBI taxonomy): domain Eukaryota; kingdom Metazoa; phylum Chordata; class Mammalia; order Carnivora; family Mustelidae; genus Mustela; species Mustela erminea. The sequence continues at coordinate 81,198,310 of NC_045618.1, read as the reverse complement.
ATGTCGTAGTTAATTGTAAAAGACTGAAGGCTTTTCCCCAAGGTTAGGAACAAGACATAGATGTCTGCTCTTGTTATCCTCTTCAACATTGTGCTGGAACTTCTAGTCAGTGAAATTAGGCAAGAAAATGAAATAAAAAACATTCAAATTGGAAAGAAAAAGTAAAACTATCTCTAGTTGCAGGTGGTATATGATCTTGTATATGGAAAATCCTAAGGAATTTACAGAAAATTATTAGAACTAGTAAACAACCTCAGTTAGATTATAGGATATAAGATCAATATACAAAAATCAATTGTACTTCTGTACACTTGCAATAAATAATCTGAAAATAAGTTTGAGAAAGCAATTCCATTTACAATGGCATAAAAAGTAAGCATAGTAAAGTAAATAAAATAAGTAAATATTTAGGAATAAATTTAACAAAATAAAAATGAAGCTAAATTCTGAAAACCACAGTCACTGTTGAGAGAAATTTTGGAAGGAAATTAAGGAAGACTTAAATATATGGAAAGATATCTCATGTTCATAGATTGGAAGATTTAATATTGTTATTGTTATTCTCTAAGTTGATTTACAGCTTCAATACAATTATTATCAAAATCCCACTTCAGTCCTTAACAGAAATTGAGAAAGTGATCCTAAAATTCCTTTTGCAAATTCAAGGAATCTGGAAGAGTCAAACACTATTGGAAAAGAATATCAAAGTTATAGGTTTCATACTTCTTAATTTCAAAACTTACTACAAAGTTTTAATAATCAAGGTTGTGTGATACTGGCATAAAGTTAGACCTGTATATCAGTGGAATAGAATTAGAAATCCAGAAACAAACACATATTTATGGTCAATTGAATTTTGACAAGGTTACCAAAGCAGTCCAAGTATAGTCTCCTCAACAAGTGCTGTTGGGAAAACTGAATATCTCCAGGCAAAAGAATGAAGTTGGATCCCTACCTCCATATAAAAAAAATGAACTCAAAATGGATAAAACGCCCAGTATGAAGCTAAAACAGTAAACATTTAGAAGAAAATGGAGGGAAATCTTTTTGATCTCAGTTTTGGCAAATCTTTCTTTTTTTTTTTCCGAAGATTTTATTTATTTATCAGAGAGAGGGAGAGCGAGCGAGCACAGGCAGACAGAATGGCAGGCAGAGGCAGAGGGAGAAGCAGGCTCCCTGCCGAGCAAGGAGCCCGATGTGGGACTCGATCTCAGGATGCTGGGATCATGACCTGAGCCGAAGGCAGCCGCCCAACCAACTGAGCCACCCAGGCGTCCCTTGGCAAATCTTTCTTAAAGAAGATGCCAAGAGCACAAGCAACCAAAAAGAAATAGATAAATTGACTTCACTAAAATTAAAACCTTTTTTACTTCAGAGGATACCATCAAGAAAGTGAAAAGAGAACTCAGTCATTGGGAGAAAATATTTACAAATCATTTATCAGATAAAGGATTTGTAGCTAGAAATATGTAAGAAATTCTTACAGTTAGACAACAAAAAGGCAAACATCCAAATTAAAAAATAGGCAAAGTATCTGAATAAACACTTCTTTAAAAAAGATAAACAAATGGCCAATAAACACTTAAGAATATTCTCAACATCATTAGTCGTCAGGGAAATGCAAATAAAACCCAGTGAGATACCACTTCACACACACTAGGAAGGTTATATTTAAAAACAAACAGAAGATAACAAATGTTGTGGAGAAATGGGAACTTTCTACATTTTTGGAGAGGATACAACATGGTTCCTCCACTTTGCAAAATAGTCTGGCTCTTTAAACATAGTGTTACCATATGACCCAGCAAATCTATTCCTAGATATATACTGAAGAGAAATGAAACCATATATCCACACAAAAACTAGGTGAATGTTCATAGCATCATAGTAGCCAGAAAGTGAAAACAATCCAAATGTCCATCATCTGGTGAGTGGATAAATAAAATGTGGCATATCCATACCATGGAGGATTATTGCTCAATAAAAAGGAATGAAGTACTGATACATGTTACAACATGGGTGAGCTGTGAAACATTATGCTAAGAGAAAGAAACAAGTTACTGAAGTCCATATACTGTATAATTCCATTTATATGAAATGTCCAGAGTGATCACATCTATAGAAAGATGGATTAGTGATTGCCCTAGACTGAGTGGAGTCAGTGGTGGGAGGAAAAATGGAAAGTGACTACTAATGAGTATGATATTTGTTTTAGAGGTGATGAAATGTTATAAAATTAAGTGTGGTGATGGCTGCACAACTCTGTGAATATACTAAAAACCATTCAGTTATATGCTTTTAATGGATGGATTGTGTGTTATGCAAACTGTATCTCAATAAAGCTGTTACAACAACAACAGAAAAGAAGACAATACTGAACCATTCTGCCAATGATTAGCAGAGCCTTCTTCATGGAAAGGAGATGTGTAAAGCTTAAGCAGTACTTCAGTACATCCAGTCTGGATCCTGATTGCTTTCTGGCATTGGGAGGCTAGGGACAGTGTCTTGTTTCAAGTTTCTCCTTTATTCCCTCTTCTTTTGCTTTGATTCTTTGGATGCATGACAGAAACCAACTTAAGTTGACTCAAGAGAAAAAGGGGAACATTATAAGGATATAGATGCATCCTGCAAGACCCCAAAGAAAGATTACAGTTGAGTCTGAAAGAGCCATGAAACATAACTTGGAAAACAATTAGGGTTTTAGGAAAATCGTATTTATATTTATATTCGATCTCTCTGGTGTGATTTTCTCTGTTTTCAGTCCACAGGGTGAAATTTGGACATCTTTTAGGTCTTTTCTTAAGCCAGTTTCATTATAGTTACACACAGAAATGAATTCGTTTCTCTTTTCTCCTCTATTCCAATTAGCTGTGGTCTAGGAGTAGGATCATGTCTTCTGGATGTCCACTTTAATGAGTCTGAGGGCATTTGGGGGAAGGGTGATGACTTCTGGCTTGAACAGATATTCAGAAGAGAGTCTAGCATGGTTAGGCAGTACTAATAAGGATAGCAATGATAACAGTACATGTTATACAGAATCTGCCTGTCTTAGCCCTGTGTTAGGTGCTTAATGTCCTACAGTTCATTAAATCTTCATAGTCCTTTCAGGTCATATTATTAATCCCATTTTATAGATGAGGAAATTGATACTTGGGGAGGTTAAATAACTTGCTCAAGATTTCTCAAGACTGATTCTAGTCCTTTATACTATTCTGCCAGTTCTTAATAGCCCTGTTCTTCTAGCTTAGCGTAGTTCAGCCCAGCTTCTATTTTTCTCTTATACCGTGAAGACACAGGGGAATGGAGAAGACCACATTGATAGTGGTTATTCTGGTTAGCTAAATCCACCCACTCCAAAACAGTGGCTTATAATAATAATTTATTATGATCTCATAGTTGTGGGGATTGATTCAGCTCAGCTAGGTTCTAACTTGGGGATCTCTTGGATGATTGCCATCAGGTGGTGGCTAGGGATGAAGTCATCTAAAGGCTTGACATAGTTAATGTCCAAAATATCTTTTGTGTTTACTCGCTTGTCCCGTGCCTCAGTGCTTTTCCACATGATCTCTTTCTCTCTTGCAGAGGAGCGTAGACTTCTCACATGGAGGCTGAGTGCTCCATGAAGGAGAGCCCCAAGAGTGAACATTCTAAGAGAGAAGGAGGAAGCTGCTAGTCCTTCTGAAGGCTAGGTCCGAAGCTGGCATAGCATCACTTATTCTGTATCTAGTGGTTAAAGGCACTAGATGGCAACCCAGATGCTAGAGATCACATCAGCATAGAAGGAAGAATGGAAGTGTGGGACCCATCTTTGGACTCAAGCTATGATACTGTTAAGTGAGAGAGTAAATATAGAATCAGCGTATTAGTAGGAAACTAATGAGTGTGACAGAGTAGGATCTTTCAAGATAAACATAGTCTTATACAAGGGGTCTGCTCGGTACATTTACTTTGGCATAACCAGGGAAGTACATTTCCAAGAAAACCTTTAAAAAAAAAAAAAAAGGATTTATTTATTTATTTATTTGAAAGAGAGAGGGAGCGAGCATGCTGGGAGGGGTAGAGGGAGAGGGAGAGAGAGAGCCATATGCAGACTGTGCACTGAATGTGGAGCTCTACATGGGAATTAATCTTGCAACCTTGAGATTACAACCTGAGCCAAAACCAAGAGTCAGATGCTTAACTAACTGTGACACCCAGGCACCTCCCTCCAAGAAAACCTTTTTAAAGACACAGTTTCCCCAACTATCCTTTTATAATATTTCATGTTAGCAATACATGATCCCTTAAGGTACAGATATTAGTTTTATCCTCTGATTTGCAGCCTGCTCCTAAACTGTCCTGGGGGCATAAATGTCCCAAGAATATATAAAGCTAGGGCTGTAAGAGCTGGAATAATTTACTAAGTTCCTCGCTCTGCAAGTGAACCACAACAAAGTCACAACTAAAGCATTTCAGTAGGGGTCCAAGCCAGTTTTAAAGACATGAAGAAGTTTCTACAAAACCCTTAGGAAATTCATTCTGAGATATAGTCATTCTTTACATATGGCCTAAGTCCTTCATGCCATGTGTCAGTCACCTCCCAGAGCCTAACTCTCTGCTTAGAAAACGAAGCATTCATGTGCTTCAGAAGGAAGTTATATGGATGACCTAATAAATGGTTACATAGGGCTTTGGAAATATAAATTGCAGCATAAATACTTAATGTCTATATAAATACGTTTGGTTCAGCCTGAGGAGGGCTCAGGCTTTTTGAAAGATTTCAGCCTTATGGAGTACCTGAATAGCGAAGACAAAACTCCTGCTAAGTGAAGATAAAATGATCCTTGCCTCTATTATGTATATTATTTATTGCAAAGGCTTTTCTAAAATAGAAACATGGCAAATTTCAGGGAGGAAAAAAAGTATTTCATGGTTCCCTTAAATTCCCTAAGCTCTTTCAACTAGGTCTGTGTTCAATACACACTTTAAAATATATATATAATTCACAGGTATTATTGGTGTTGAGAAGTAATGTGCAAGTGCTTTCTTGCATATGATTTTTTGGGGGGAGTGGAGAAATGGAAAGAATATTGGCACTGTATTTTCACATGATTTGCATCCCTCCTCTTCTATTTTTCAGGCAGTATTTTAAAATGAAAGAGTTGATTTGGAGAATGTCTTATTAAAAATACTTTTTAATACTTAGAAATTGGAAAAATGTTTAAGGATTACATTAGATAAGATCTGCTTCTTTAAACAAATTATTTTAACCCATCCCTTTTTGCTGATGAGGGTTAAAGGTGGAAAAGGGTCTGTCACACATACATCTGGGGCTTACAGCTGCCCTACATCTCTGCTTCATGGTCTCCTTTCCCTGAAATTATTAGTAGGTCAATAAAGATAAAGAATTATTTAGGATCTCAAATTCAGAGGAATTAAGAAGTAAATAGAGGAGGCCAAGGATCCATTTGGGCAATTGTGAGGGGAAAAGACAAAAGACGCTTCCTTGTAGGGATACCATGCTGCTCCCTTGATGCCTATACCAATTGATAAAGGATACTTTGAGCTTTATGAAAGAGTAAAAGCAGCAAAGATGGACAGATGGATTCTCTCTGAGGTTGAAACTGAGCACAAGAGATTTTCACATCCTTTGAGATTCTGTCTGAGGAAAGAGAGTCTGATAAATCTTTGTTTATTTTTTCTATCCTTTTGTACATTCCATAGTTGAGTCCTGAGTTGTTACAGTCCAAGATGGTGGTCAGAATAAATTAAATGAGTTGATGCAGCCTGCAATCAGGTGAACAGTGTACTGTCTGTAGGAACTATTTTGGAAAGCTGTTTTGTAATTAACCTGCAAAGGACATATTCAGATTTGATTAATCTCATGTGGTCAGTAGATAAACTTGAGTTGAAGGTTACTGTTTTTTTTTTTTATAATCAACAATAGGCCTTTACGATACGTTTGCAGGAGAATGTTTAAATAATAGAAGTGACAAAATATTGATCAGTGTTGAGATCAGAGATTTTTTTTAGTTTCATAAATAAAATGTGTAAGATCTTTTATTATATTTGATATACTGAAATTGATTTAGATTCATGCTTAAGCATTATGAAATCATATCTCTATGTATAAATGTATATTATATGAAGATTTTATAGATATATGTGTGTATATATAGTGGTACATATATACACATTTATGATAGAAAGTCATATAATTACTTAATCAGAAGGACCTGCTGTTCATTTGATCTCTAATTTGTTTTTTTAAATGATACATATATGTATATATTACTTATATTACATATATATTACATATATGTATATACATATGTATATACACACATACGAGGTTGGTATACTTTTTTGTATACACATATAGATTATATTCTAGTGCACTGGTAGATCACAACTCAAACCAAAAGATTAAAAATTTAATTTTCTCTGATTCTTAATGAAATAACCAAATAATAGCTTCCTGTGGTGGGATATGAAAAGTAGTGTATAGATACCTACTAAAACATTTGCAGACCTCCTCAGTTTTCTGTTTTTAATGTGATGAAAATTTATACAAATAACAAAGAAAGAATGTCATGGTAATGAAAACATTTCCTATACATGTATTTTAGAGGGAAGCTAAATCAAAGGTCTTCAAAGAATTACTAGGGTTCTTTCTAGGAGGTTATTGACAAATATGTAGTTTGTCTCTGGAGTTTGTGCCTCTTTCACAGATTGGTGTATTTGTGATCCCACCGGCAGAATAAGTGTCTGTAATTCATTTCTCCTTGTTAACTAGTGTGCCTTTGTGTGTAGGATGATTGGCAGCAAACTCGGCTGAGTCCCAACGGATGAGCTTGTTAGCAAAACCCTAGCATCCTATCTCTAATAAAGCATATCAGCAGTACATTTTGTCCTATCTATTAGCCTCTCTGTTTCTTTTTTTGTGAAAAGCTGAGTGTCCCTTTGAAGCAATGACAAATAAACCCCTGAACTGAAGTGCTAGGCTGCCTTACGGACAGCTGGATAGTAAATGTCACACCGTGTAGAGAATGCCTATTATCAGAGTGAGCCATTTGTTCCCGGCCTTTCAGTATCTTAATGTAATACAAAATTGCTAAATCAAGCCCCATGTCTGTGACAGAACATAATTAATGAGAAAGCAGGAGCCAATTCAACACTCTTTATTGGGACCTAATTGGCTCAGGCAACAGAGTTGTCACTCAACAAGAGACTTCCTTTAAAGCAATTTTGTTCTTGGTTGTATTACAGAGCCTATTAAATTGTCCCCTCCTTGATCACACAAAGAAGTATCTGCATGCAATAATTAGCTTTTCCAGGGGGAATTTTTTTTAACTCATGCAATACTGGATCATTTTAAAACTGTCTGAGAAAACACCCAGGCCATGGGGATGTGCTGCCATCCTGAGCAGCACTGTAGGCTGTTTTCCAGTCTGTGGAGGCACCAGGAAGCTGTTCTGCGGAGGAAAGAGAAAAGAGCCCCAAGGAAAAGAGAATCGTGTTCAAATGCGGAGAGTGGGAGGATGATAGAGGGAGTGGGTAGAGGAAATTACTTTGATGGGTAATCATAGCTCACTTCATAATCTGCAGTTTAAAGGAACAAAAAAGGAATACCTATGTGTACATATTTAAATGTATACCTTTTTGGGTTTTTTTTTTTTTGTTTTATAGGCATACCCAACTCACTTAGGCATGTAAATTATTACAAAGCTATGGCAGGGGGTGGAGATTAAGCATAATGGGATTGTCTGGAGCAACATCAGTTTCTTTGGACCGTATCTCAGAGTTTTATGGGTTGCCCTGTTTCCAAACCAGGACAAATATTTAATTGCATGTGATTATTTATTTTAATCCAAGATTTCACTTTTGGGGATGGTGCCATTCCTCCCCCTTATTTAACAAACCTCAAGATAAATTTGTTCCTAGTATTTATAGTGTTGCTTCAAAACTGTTTTTTTCTCCTGTCACGATATCATAGACTTCAAGTACATTTGCACCTTCTCCTGATAAGTTTTAAGACAACGTGACATGCGATGACTAGAGACCACAAAGAACCGAGCTTACAGTTTACGCTGGCATTTGCCTGGCTTTGGCAAAAGGGACACAGCTGGCCAAGCTTGAGGTAAAGCAAATGGGAAAGTTATAGAAAATATACTTTAAAACATCTAGAATTAGGCAATAATGAGTATAAGTTTGAAAAAAGCAACAGTTGATTATAGAAAAAAATTATTAAAGGTTGATTTAAGTGACACTTTGAGCAGTCTAAATAAAGGCAAGTATGTGGTCCCTTTCTTGAAATAGCTGTCAATATCTCCCTTCTGTGCCTTCAGAAACAACGCAGACTGTCTAGCTCGCATGGCAGCGGCATTTGGTTGGATTTAGAGAGAGCTGTTTTCCACGGCATTGTTACTTTCCTCAATGTGAAGTGCCAGATACTAGGAAAGGAAAGAAGGCAAACCTCTGAAATAGAGGAGAGCTGTGCTGTTCTCAATGTGCTGTGTGGTTTAGGGAATGTTTGCAGCTGCTGAAATCCCGGGACCGTACCCCAGCGAGGACGGTATTATGCGGCAGGCTCTCTCAGGGTCGCGTATTTTGGATTTTCTAGCATCTGCCGACATATTAGCTGTTATTGGTTAATTGTAATTTACTCGAGTAGGTAGAGAAGTTGCTGGGCTCCCCCACCCCCCAACTGCGTTCTCAAATATCCCTCTAAATAGTGAGAAAAGTCAGACTCCTGAATATACTCTAAATGTTTGAAAAATATTAGTTGTTATTCCATAGGGTAATAGAATATAAAACTAACAGCGATACAAAATATTAGTCAATAATGTCCTTTCCCAGGTGACTTTTGAACCTCGTGAAAGCACACATTCTCAACAAAGATTTATTAGTCGAGTTGGGGAACACATGATAATGATAGCAAGAGCTGCCAGAATCTAATTTGCTTTAATTAATCATTTGCTTCATAACACGGCAATTCTTCCTCCTCCCCCTGCTTTTTTCTAAACTGTCTAGATTATTTTAAAACATTAGATATTACACTGTGGATGGCTGATGAAACTGAAATTGAATGCTATAAAAGTTAGATTAAAAATTCATTTAACAGGATAAACATTTTAGAGTGCAGAATGGTGCCGATTAGGTCAAATGAGTAAGGAGTGATAAAACAGTCATGGAGTTGAGAGAAAAAATATTGTCAGAGGGCACTCAAACAGCTGAATTTAGTCTAATTTAAATGTTATAGCAGACCAAAAAATCGTTGACTAGAAATCCTATTATAATTATTCTTTGGCATTTTAGCAACACAAACTGGTAAGAAGTCACAGTCTAGGTTTAAAAACATTTATTCATTTAACTGTACAAACAAGCCTTGGTTCCGAGTGGAATTAGTTCCCATGGTTAGGGCCAAGAGCCTTCAGTGGAGTGCTGAGGCTGAGTCAAAGGGCACATTGCCTGGCTCTCTTGGAAGAATTAAATGGTCTATCTTAGATTCGCAGGACAGCCAAGCCTTCAGATATTCATTGTGTTCTTCTAAGCAAACACTTGTGTTGAGAGGTCTATCAGGCTTACTCCATTTTGTTGATGCCTCGATGGACAATTTTAGCACTTAATTCTTACCTTTGTCTTTGTAAGTCTCACCCATTAGTTGGTTGGCTATTGAGGTGGGACTTGGCTCAAATAAATGTTCAAAATTCTCCCATTAATTACATGATAATCCTAACCTCTTTTGGGTGTTACTCAAGACCCTTGATGGCCTGGTTCTTTATATATATATATATATGTATCCATATATATATATATATATGTATATATATACATATATATCACATTATAGATAAATAGATAAAATATATACCCAGCCCCATTCTGTCTTTCATCCCATTTACTCACTACCCAGCACTTTACTCACTTATGATATATTACTTTTATTTCTGAATTGTATTCCACCAACTCAACCTACCATGCCTCAGCTTGAATGTTATTCCTCAGACAACTCTTCTTGCCTCTTTCATATGCATAATGTTGCAACCTTATATGGTTGCTATGAGTATTAAATGAATTAATTTATTTAGTATGAGCCTGACACATAGAAAGGACTATGTAAATGTTAGCTGTTATTATTCAGCACTCTCTACTCTTTGTATAATTCTCCCATATCAACCATGTTATGATATTGTTTGTTTCCATAGCTTTATTCTCATTAGACTGTAATCCTCTTGATACATATTGATCATGTTTGGATCCCCGGTGTAACACAACGTCTGGCCGCCATGTAGTAGGAGCACAATCAATATATCTCGCATGTTGTACACTCTTCTGTTATCTGGGTACTGGCCAATTTTTAATAAGTATATAAGACCTTAAATGAGTGTGTTTCAAAGAAGCAGACATTTTGTGTGGGTGCGTAACATTTTTTTCCTCAAGCAAGTTTTCATACTGCTTTCAGAATCATTTCTAAAACCACATAAGAAAATTAGCACTAGAATATTATAGTCCCATGTCTCTTTTTTTCCCAGATAATAATAATATTCTCCAGGACAATCGATTCATTACCTAAGTCATTATAAATGATTATCAGTGAATTAAAATTGTTGCAGAAAATTCATCCCCTATGTATGAAAATTGGCTCTCATGAAAATATTCAAAGATCTCTCCCAAAATGGATTCCGTATTGACAATAGGCATGGAATGAGTTTGTGTTCTCTCACTGTGGTCCTTTGATGGACACTGGATTCCAATATGCCATGAAACTTCTAAGTTCTACAATGTCCTTAAAATAAACATGTTGTTTATCTCCTTGCCTACTCCATAGAGCTCCCTGAAATACAGTTATAATTATGATTGTTGACTGATACATCATAGCCCATTAAGATGAGAAAATGAGAGAGGTGAGAGCCTTATTCTGATCCTCAAGGATATTTCAGACTAGGAGAATCACCTAATTTGGCATTTTGTAAGGAAAGGGACATGGACATCTCTTGCTTCATCAATAGTGGAAAGCCTTATAGACTCTTACAGTTCAAAAAAATCCATGAAGTCACATAGTTCTTTTTTCAAGCCTGGATCCTGAGAAGTTGGAATGCCAACTGCAGCTCAAGGCACTTCTTCACAATGGAATCTAGCAAGTTTTATGCCAAGAAGCAAGGCAGAATCAGATTTGTGGGTCTTCTTGCAGTTTTCTCCCTTAAAATGCAAGGGGAAAACCACAAACCGGATTGATTTGACTAACTTTATATTTCACTGAAGTGACCCAAGCAGAAAGGAATGCAGTGTCACTTGGTTCAGAATTTCTTAACATGAAAAATGGGGGCTGGGGAGTGGTGAGTAACTCTTGTGGTCCCACAGGGAGCATTGTAATCAAGGAGAGCTCTGTACAATGTTAGAAGGGTCTTTACATCTCCTCTAGCTCCCTGCAATATGCACTTGCAGAATTGGTTAAATGAGCCACCATATTCTGGTCAATATGAATAGGCTTGTAAGATGCTCAGTTTGATTTAATGGCCACCCATGGATACTTCCAGACGCAGAAGTTCAGTCTGAATAAAGCTCTAAAAAATCAACCATTCCATTTGGCATTGTAGCTGTATTTTAATGTCCTCTTCAGAATTCTCCGTTACAGTAACATCTCTGCAATCAGTCTCGCATAAAAAGACCTGTTTATAATAAATTGGTCAGCCTCTTATGTGTCTATCTTTCCTGATGGGATCAGAAACTGTAAGCTTGTTCCTTGTAGACTAGGCTGTAAGATTTTCAATATTACTAGTCGTATTTCTCCATTTGCCCAAATGATTTATTTCAGGGTTTATTTCTGTTTCAAGTCTTTGTTTTCATCTTATCTCATAATTGTCCTGAGGGAGGAGGAGGCAAGTGGATTCTGCTTGTGAAATATAGGTCTCTGAGAGCCATTTAAGTGAGATGTAGTTTGGAAGAAGCCAGTAAGTGAAAAATAAAATTGTTCAGGCTTTTGTCATTCTTTCAATTAGGAGACCTATGTGACAGTTGTGAATTATAGTGCCCTGGACAGGAAATGTTGGCAGAGGTAGAAGTGTGCCATTGATTTATGTGAATATTCTGAGGTAGAATAATCACATTGCCTTGTTAGTACATAATAATCACCCAGTGCACAAGACCCTAGACCTTTGGAATCACTCAAAGTTTTCATTAGAGAATCAGCAGTCTTTTAGACTCACTATGGTGTACCTCAATGTTGAAATTGCATATTACAGGTTATGCTCCTGTAAATAAAGGACATTTTGTTATGCCCACACTCAGCTGCGTTTCCTGCTGTGATTTCTTTACCAGACCCTGCTGTGACCTATTGCCAAATACAGTGCAATATTGGTGAGCCTTTTTTGTCTGAACTTGATGTCTGTCCAGAAGACAAAAACACTGATTAGGTAGAAGGAGGATGGAAGTCCTTCAGGCACAGAGTGACTATGGACGTCGCTATAAACTGCAGCTTATTCATAAATGTCAAGAGTCAAAAGGTAAAGACTAGTACATCCTGTCTTGATGGATGCCTTACCACTCGTCTCCGGGAAGCATGACTTCCCTATGGATTGAAGTTTAATGGGAAATGACCAAACATGACTGCTGGGCTAAATTTGTGGAGGCCATATTCTGATTTGGTTTTATTTTATTTTTTTCTGATTTGGTTTCTTAAGTCTCTCTCTTTTTTTTCTGATTCAGTTTAAAAAGAAATCAATTCTAAGACTGTCTTTTGCCTAAATTTATCTTGGAGTGTTTTATGAGGGACTCAAGGACAGCTCACTTTCAGAAATACTTGTGGGGTTATTAAGGAGTAAGCAGTTTCCCTAGATCTTGTTCCTGTTTCTCAGTGCTTCTCCTCTCTATTCGGAGTGCTCAGAATAACAATCTCTTCAATACATTCAAGACATACTGGTATTCTAAGTTGTCATGTAGACGAGGAAACTTGTCCTCTTAGAAATTTCTTTTTTGTGGTCCTTTGTTGGCCTGTAGGTATAGAACTCTACTAGTAAAAGGTGACTGTTGGGAGACTTTCACTCGAGTCTTTATTGGTGAGGCTAATCAACAAATATTTATAATGATACTAACAGTTTATAGTTTCATTTATCAAACATCCCCTTTATAAACATTCTCATGTTATCTATCCCCTTTATAAACATTCGCATGTTATCTATACTTGGGAGATAAGGAAATGCAAGTTCAATAACTTGGCTAAATCTTCTTTGTTGACAGTAATTGAGAACAAGCTTTTGAGTTAGGCAGTCCTTGTTTGGCTACTTACTAAGTTCATGAGCAAGTTGCTATTATTCTTCATCTGGATTCAAGTTCAGTGTTTCTTCCATTTTACTGTGCTACCAACCTCATTTCCTTACAAATGAACTCAATAGAAGGGTATTGTATTTTCCTAAATACTTAGCTCAGGCAGTGAATTTTAGACCCTGTTTTGTAAAGAATGGTAGAAATTATAACCAGTTTTTTTTTTTTTTCAAAGCTAGAAAAGTTGCTTGAAAGACAAGCAGTTGTTCTGTGGGTGCTTTCTGTTAGGTGAGGGTGCAAATCTTATCCTTTTATTCCACCAAAAGAGAAAGGCACTGTTATATACCCTCTGTATGTGAGTCATCAGGGAATAGTGATGTTTCTATTTAAAAGTCAACACTGGGGCACCTGGGTGACTCATTTGGTTAGGCATTTGACTCTTGATTTTGGCTTAGGTCATGATCAGTGGGTCATGGGATCAAATTCTGCATGGGACTACATGCTGGGCATGGAGCCTGCTTAAGATTCTCTCTGTCCCTCCCCCCTCACTCTCTCTAAAAATAAAAGCGTCAACATTGTCTAGAAGAAGAGTCTGGAAATGACCAGTTTTAGACAGTCATGCTTAACACAGAGCATGGACTTTGGAACAATAAGCATTCTCCTTTTTTGTTTTATGGCAATTCTCTGATTAAAGGCCAGGAAGATTCTGTGGATCTGTGAGGTAAGCAAGGATTGAGAAATAAGAAATTGAATATGACCAACATATCTAGCCATACCTTATAGGATATATACACATTCAGCACACACATATTGCAAAACAAAGCAAAACAAAGAACAGTTGACTTTCAGTTCTATTCATTATAAAGATCCATTTATAATTGCACATGTGCAGAAGGGCTGCGAGACTGAAGTGATACCTGAAGAGAGGCCTGGGAATATGTTTGCACCACATTACTTGGACTGCATGATAATTGAGAGCCATTGTGGCTGAACACTTTATGAGTTTGTTTAATTTGTCACAGTAAATAAAGCTTTTTTGATGCAAGTTAATTAGCTCACTTGTGTTACTGCACATCAAATGTAATTAACAACCAACTGCCAGTGTGGGGTTGCCCTTGTGTAACTTGGTAATAGGGGGAAAAACTTAACTGGAGCTGGAGTAAGTAAAAGATACACTGTTGAATCAGTCATCCTTCTGCCTGCTTAAATTCAGATGGACCAGAGTCTAAGGGAAAATGCCAGGTCTCATAAAAATATCGGCCCTTTAATAGGATTTCCTTAAAATCTCATGTATTATACCAGGCTCATATTTGCTGCCACATTAAGTAAAATTCAGCTAAGTAAAATTCCTTCTACTGCTCAGAGTCCACTTTCTTCTTGGTTGGCATTGACTGTGTATCCCCTCTGCTTGGATCTTTCATTTCCAGCCATTTACCTTTCTTCAGCTTTGACATTTTACCTCCCCTGTGATAAGTGCTGCCATAGCTAATGCAGAAGGAGGGCTATTAAATAATAACTGAGAAGGAATTTGTTTGAGTGGACAGAAGAAGATAGTTGAAGAATCCATTCAAAGAAGAGGTTGTTACTTCCACATTCATAATGGTAGTCTCAGTTTATATTTTGAGAAAATATCCTGCCTTTTTCATTTTTTTCCTCAGGCAATGTTAACACAAAGACATCAAACAGCCTTGGTTTAACCCTATTTTTGGTCATGTATCAAAAGAAAGGTGGAAAAGCAGAAACCTCTTTAAAAGGACACAGGAACAGTAGAGATGCTCCAATTGTCTACTATTTGCATTATAAATATTCACTTGGAAAAAACAACAATTTAGGTTAAGATAAAATAAACTGATAAAAGTATATACTTTTACTGGAGTAAACTTTTCCCTCTTACTACCACTGTCACCTTCTTCATAAGGAACGAAGAATCTGTGCCAATTTCTCTAAGTAATAACCGTCTTCTGGGCATAACAACCTGGGTACGAAGGGAAATTGAATCAAAGTGGAAGATCTGAGTTAGGTCCTGACTGAAACTAACCTGTGATTAGACCACCTGGGGTGACTTAACTTTTCTGGGACTCAGTTTCCTCATAGAAATAGGAGTTAGATTGAATAGTTTCATCTTTATTTTCTAGCTCTAAAGTTCTCTGACTGTATATTCTCTCCTGGTCTTCCAGAAGATCCTCTGGATTCATTTCTTTTTACCCTGTTCACCAGATATCTTTCCTGTCTAGTTTTGGCAACAGAGACATATAAGTCCAGCTACTCAGAAGTTAAAAGAAGTATGTTTGATAGCCAAGACTCTGCCCTCACTCATTAATTTAACAAATACATGTTGAATACTTTCTATAAACTAGGTTCTGGAAATCCAAGGATAGAAATGATCTGGATAATCATTCATTTATATATATATATATATATATATATATATATATATATATATATATACACACACACACACACACACACACACGCACACGCACACACACACATAAATGAAAAGTAGGAGCTAGCTTAGAAAATTAGATCTCTCTACTCATATTGAATTATTTAAAAATATTCCTATGTATTTTATATAGATCTATCTTCCCTGGTTTTTTATTTCCATGCTCTACATATTGAATACACTGCAACAAGCTAGTAGGTCTAAACTAAAGAAGAGGGAAGAAAATATAAAGCTCCTTTTATACCTGGGCATTTTATCTTGAGACAATTGTCTTTACTAAGAGTTGGCAAGAATATAGACCTTATTTTCTTTTATTTAGTTCGAGATTCAGTATAAAGAAGTATATTACATTTGAATTCATTTTTACTTTCAAAATAATTTTTATTAATTACAGAAGTAACACATGTTCAGTGTAAAAACAAAATATTTCAAAAATTTGTGATGGAGAAAAAATTAAAGTACCTCATTTTTCCACTTTCCAGGGATAATCACTGTTGATATATTGGTTCATATTATCTCAAAACATACTAGTAAAAATATATTATTGTGTCTTTTCACATAGGTGGAGTAATACTAATACCAAAACCTGATTTTTTCCAGAGTATATCTTGGCTCTACTTCCATATAGTTTGATATTTTTTTAAATGACTATGTTGTATTCCATTGACTGAACCTAATCATACTTAACTAATACCCCAGTTGATAGATGAGAGTTGTTTTCAGATCTTTGCTATTATAAATGATGCTGCATAATATTTATAATAGTATCATTACTTCAAAGAGTAATAAACACCTCTTAAGTACTTATGAGGTATGAGGCATTTTGTAACACACTTTATAAACATCATTTCATTTAATTCTCAAAATAATCCTATACGAAGGCAGTGAAATCTAGACATGCTGTGTAACTTGCCCAAGCTCACATAGCTAGAAAGTAATGGAGCTATGATTTCAACTCGTCTCTCTAATTCCAGAGTTAAACTCAACACTCACTTAGCAAATATTTTTGTATGTATGCCTTGGTGTACATGCATGGTACCTTTATAAAGATTAAATTGCTGAGTCATAGGATATGCGATATTTGAACTTAAATGTATATTTTCAAATTGACCTCTAAAAACTTTACGAGTTAACACCTCCATTTGCAGCAAATAAGAGCAATAGTTTCTCCACACTCTTGCCAATGTTTGGGTAGTATCTTTTTTCCCCAATATGTTCAACAAACTAATTATATCTTAGTATTTCTTCAATTTGCATTTCTTTATTAATTTCACCCTTTTAGCAATAAAATGTATATATTTAAATGCCATTTTTGCCATTACCTGTTGAATTATGACTCCTCTGCCTGTAATCTCTGTTTTAGAGAAAGTACATAAAATTCTCAGTTAAGTTTTATTTTTCATTGTAATACGTTACTCATTTTCTCTATCACCATATATATCCAAACTCCTTCTTTTGTCTCTATCCCTGATGCCTTTGGAGTTCCTTTTTGGGCTGAATATAACCAGGTACCATGCTACCAGCAAGCTCTAATTATTCAATTCAATAATCAGTCAAGGTTGTAAGACTTGGGCAGGTTAATTGACAAGAGAAGGATGGGAATAGACCACTTAAAGGTGGCTTTTTCCAGCAATGGCCACGGTCGCCAAACTATGGAAAGAACCAAGATGCCCTTCAGTGGACGAATGGATAAGGAAGATGTGGTCCATATACACTCTGGAGTATTATGCCTCCATCAGAAATGATGAATACCCAACTTTTGTAGCAACATGGACGGGACTGGAAGAGATTATGCTGAGTGAAATAAGTCAAGCAGAGAGAGTCAATTATCATATGGTTTCACTTATTTGTGGAGCATAACAAATATCATGGAGGACAAGGGGTGTTAGAGAGGAGAAGGGAGTTGGGGTAAAATGGAAGGGGAGGTGAATCATGAGAGACTATGGACTCTGAAAAACAATCTGAGGGGTTTGAAGTGGCGGGGGTGTGGGAGGTTGAGGTACCAGGTGGTGGGTATTATAGAGGGCACGGATTGCATGGAGCACTGGGTGTGGTGCAAAAATAATGAATACTGTTTTTCTGAAAATAAATAAATTGAAAAAAAAAATAAAGGTGGCTTTTTCTCATAAAAATGACGGTAGTTATGGGAAGAGAAAATAATGAGTTTTTTAAAAATAACATGATATTTTTATTTTATTTATTTTTTAAAAGATTTTTAAAATTTATTTGTCAGAGAGCAAGAGAGAGCAAGCACAAGCAAGGGGAGTGGCAGGCCGAGGGAGAAACAGGCTCCCCGCTGAGCAAGGAGCCCCATGTGGGACTCTATCCCAGGACCCTGGGATCATGACCTGAGCTGAAGGCAGACGTTTAACTGACTAAGACAAGCAGGCATCCCATAACATGATATTTTTAAAAAGATAGCAGAGGGCCTAAGGGGGAAACTAAAAGAATAACATTAAGAGAATAGATGTTGAAATAATTTAAATAAAAAAATCTTTTTTATTAACATACAATATATTTTTTGCCAGGGGTACAGGTCTGTGAATCATCAGGCTTATACATTTCACAGCACTCACCATAGCACATACCCTCCCCAGTGTCCATAATAAATAAAAATTTCAAGAATTCTTCAGAAAATATAAATGAACTTCTTTGAAACCTCAGGATTAGTAGAATACAGATATTTGAAATGATGAATTTGGGATGCAGGTTTAGATCAAGATATGTATAATCACACTTTAACTTTTACAACTGAACACATCTTGCTTAAGATTTTTCTAATTGAGATATATTTTGGAGGGATGACAAAGAGAACACTTATTTGACTTCATTAAGAAAAACAGGTTTATATTTCATATTTGTTGTGTTTGAAAGCCACCTCTGTCAGACATGTCCTTGTGGAGGCAAAAACTTATTTTCTGTAAAATTCTAGCTTCTCATGAGTTTAACAAAAAAGAACTAAAAATGCTATTTACATAAGACCTTAAAAATGCAGACAGACAGAAAGATGGCTAGTCAGACAATCAGATTATACTGGCTGAATTGTTAAGGAATGTGAGATGAAGAGCAACACAGAAAGGCATAAGGAGGTGTGCAACTGAGAGCAGGAGACAGTGAAAGATAAGTGGAATGTGCTGTGCTGTTGGGCTCAGAATGGAAAGGGATGGCTTTTTACAGGTTATCCCTTTGTCAGAAAGCTCTTGCAGGAAAGCAAACTTAAAAATGTATTATCCACTAAAACCCACATCTCGAAGAAAGTGATTAATGCAGTTTGGCCAGTGTATAACAGAGCCATAATATATTGTTGTAAGGGACCTGCTGAGGCAAAATGTAGTGTTGAAAATGTGCTGGTTCTTAGTAATAATAGAGGCTACCAAAGTAAGCCTTAAAAAAGAGTAGGCCTGGCCAATGATTAAGCTAACATTAACTAACACCTTCTCCTACTTGCAAAGACTCCAACTTTCTCTAAGAGCCATTAAACTTTTTCTTCATGTTGTTTTGTCTGGCTTGGATATTTCATTTTCTGGTTGGCATTTTGGAAACAAATAAAGGGTGAAGAGATGGAAGAAAATCTTGGAGAAACAGAAGCAGGAAGTTGTATTCTGTTTTGATTTTAATAATCCTATCCTCTTCTTTTTCTAAATAGAAATATCCTGTATATCGAATCCTGTAATGTATCATGTTTTAGGATATGACTCAGTTAATGGTTATGGAATGGGGTCTACTAGGAGGAATGGAACTTTGGAACTAGACTGCTCACTGGGTATGTGCAGTTCTGGAGGGGAATCCTGCTGCACGTGTAGGTAATAATTTAGCCTGGCCAACAGAGCAGGTTTCTGAAAGTTTTAATAACAAACAGGTGGTAATTCAAGTAAGAAGGATGTGTTGGAGAGGGCATTTCTTATGAAACCTGATGAAACCCTGGCAATATGAGACAATGGGAAATTCTGAATGCTAGTTTGTAAGCAGGTATGGTAGGTGGTGTAAAGGTTGGGAGTGGCAGTGCTCTGGTCACTGAACTGAGGATAAAGCACAGTGCTGAAGCCCCCAGGAGAGAAACTTGCATGAAATAACCCTTGCCCCATGGGATATTATTTTCCTGGCACTGATAAAATTCCTGTTTGGATAGTGGCTGAGTTGTTACCAAAGAAGGGAAATAAGGAAATGAGCACGAATTGTTGATTCTTCTGAAGTGGGTAGCAAAACAGCAATAGCAGGTTGATGTCACAAACTCTCATCTCTAATGTAACAGTGCACAATTCCCTTGACAAGAGACAAAGCAACTGCTAGGTTTAATATGTCTTTACATGAGCAAATGATCTCGCATAATAATACCGCACCGTGCTGACAATCCTTTATGAATACAGCAGTGTAATGCCGACAGTTAGCTAACAACAGAGCTGCCTGCCCAGATAGAAGGTTTGGAACTACACAGGAGGGACATATTCAGCTCAAGGTACTTCTGAGGAAATGTGGAAAGGCTGACATCTGGACTGTCATGCAAAGCAGACACATTCTCAAACACAAGAGAAATGCAGTCTGAGAGGTCTTAGTGAGGCTTCCAAATTGTCATCAAGAGGCTGTTAAATTTTCATAATTTTAATATAGAAACAAAAAAGATTGCTTTAGAGAAGTAGTGGGAGGGACCAGTGCTTGAGATGGATGCAGTTTATTCATTTACTAAATATTTCTTTACTATTTTCTGTAGTCTAGGTTCCATGGTAGGTGACAGAGATACAGATGGGAGTAAGATTATCCATGCCCTCAAGAGCATTATTATCTACACTTGGAGGGAGAAATATGCCACCAATTATGATATGCTGTGGTAATAAGTAGGAATTAAGTCAGGGTTGTTATGGGAGCTGAGATGAAGAGTTTCTAACTGTGTGTGTGTGTGTGTGTGTGTGTGTGTGTGTGTGTGTGTGTGTGTAGGATAGTATTGATCAAAGAATGCTTCCAGGAGAAGGGGCTATTTGTATTAAATGTTTTAGAATGAATAAGGATGAGTCAGAAGAATGGGTGAGTGGATGGATGGGTGAGCATTCTAATTGGAAACAATATATGTAAAAGCTTAGATTCATAAAATGGACACTCATGGAGTACCTGGTGTAAATAGTACTGGGAGATAAAGTGAAGACATGGCAAGCAAGAACCACCAGATCCCTTATTCAGTAGTTTCTTTAGGTCTGTATTAATAATAGAATATTGAGAACTGAAAGGTAAAGTTCTTCCATGGCAAGAAAGAATCAGAGCACATATAAGGCATTTCCTCATACAAAACTGGTTAGAGCTTAGAGGAAGTTATGGGGAAAGATTAAGAGATTTCCTTCTCTGAAAGGTATGGTGTAGAAAACAAGGAAGTGGATCAAGAGTTCTTTCAACTTTGAAACTTTTCTTTATTTCCAAAATTACCTAAAAGGAATAGGAAAGATTAATGAAGGGGAGGGCTGCAGCATAGAGTGCAATTGTGAAGTGCTACTAAATATTAGTGGCAGGCAAACATTACAGGATCTTATAAAGGGGTATTCAGCGTTAAGGTAATGATTGTGGCATAAGGAACTAAAATTATTTAATAACCCTAAAGCATTTGAATTATCCATTGTAAATTCTAACATGCCATCCTTGCAACCTTTAGAAGCAAGAACTCATTCAGGTCAGGAAATTGTGCATTAAGAAAGCCTAGATTTTTATGGACATTTGGTTGATATTTCATGATAGATACTGAATTCAAATACTATCCCTATCTTATAGATTGTCTTCAACCATTTGTGAGCTGGAAAGTTCAGATCCAGCCTGTGTGTGGTTGCCCATTCACTAGTGTGATGGCCAACTTCATGTCTATTTCTCAGTTTAACCCAACTACTTGTGTGTTAACTTTATCAAGCTCTTGCTTTGACATTTACATCTTGCAAATTGCATGCAAAGTGTAAACAGAAATTTTCCTGTTTGAAATAAAAATGTTTTCAAAGCACATTTCTCCATTTCTTCTTTGTGTGTCACATCCCATCGATATTTGGAGAACCAATTTTAGGAGCGTCAACAGCAGAGCTGGCTGAAAAGAGAATGCCATTAAGTGTCACTTTGTCTGATAATCTGGGGGAAGCATAGGTAATTTCATAGAAATTGTCAAATGTTAGAACTGGGAAGGAGACTGGACATGATCTTGTTCTACATCCTCAGTTGACACATAGGGAAACTGTGGTCCTTGTTCAGAGCCCCAGGATGATGATAGACTAGAATTAAGATTTTTCTAAGTGCCAGTCAACACTTCCTTCTAACCTATGGTATTTCTCCTTTCATCTTAAAGTATATAACAGAATACCTCTTTTCTATTATGGGTCAACTATTTTAGAAATCACTTAAAAATAAAAATGCCATAAAAACGTGTTATTTAAAAATTTTGTATAAGAAAATTAGGTCTTAGCAATATTTCTTTTTTTGAATCTGTCTACTAGGGCAAGCAGAATAAAAGGAAAAATAAGCAACTGGGATTACATCAAACTAAAAAATTTTTGTATGACGAAAGAAACCATCAATAAACCGAAAAGACAACCTACTAAATGGTATAAGATGTTTGCAAATGTTATATCTATCAAGAGTTAATATCCAAAATATATAAAGAACTCATACAACTCAATAGCAAAGAAGTAATTCAATTAAAAAGTGGGCAGAGGACCTAACTAGACATTTTCCAAAAGACATACAGACAGATGGCTAAAAGACATATGAAAAAATGCTCCACATCACTCATCATCAGGGAAATGCAAATAAAATCTGCAATGAGATGTCGCCTCACACCTGTCAGAATGGCTAAAATAAAAAACCCAAGAAACAACAAGTGTTGATGAGAATGTGGAGAAAAAGGAGCCCTCAGGCGCTGTTTGTGGGAATGCAAACTGGTGTAGCTACTATAGAAGACCTATAGAGGTTCTTCAAAAAACTAAAAACACAAGTGAAACCATATGATATCTCAAGAACAGCATAGAGGACATTAGGAGAAGTAAGGAAAAAATAAGGGGGGTTGGGAATCAGAGGCAGAGATGAACCACGAGAGACTATGCACTCTGGGAAACAAACTGAGGGTTTTGGGGCAGGGGTGTGGAGGGGATAGGTTAGCCCAGTGGTGGCTAAGAAGGGCATGTATTATATGGAGCACTGAGTGTTATATGCAAACAATGAATCATGGAACTCTATATCAAAAACTAATGATGTATGGTGACTGTATGTTAACTAACATAATAAAAAAATTAAAAATAAATAAAAATAAAAAGCTAAAAGTAAAATTGCCCTATATCCAGTAATCACACTACTGAGTATTTGCCCAAAGAATATGAAAACACTAATTTGAAAAGATATATGCATCCCTGTTTATTACAGCATTATTTGTAATAGCCAAGTTATGGAAACAGCCCAAGTGACCATCAATAGATAAATAGATAAAGAAGACGTGGTATATGTATACAGTGGACTATTGCTCAGTCATAAATAAAGAATGAAATCTTGCCATTTGTGACAACATGGATGGACCTGTATGGTATTATGCTAAGTGAAATAAGTCAGAGAAAGATACCATGTGATTTCACTTATATGTGGAACCTAAATGACAAGAGAACAAATGAAACAAAATGGAAAGACTCCTTACAGAGAACAAACTTAGTGTTTGCCATGGGGAGAAGGATGAAGGATGGGGTGAAATAGGTAAA
The DNA here is from genome assembly GCF_009829155.1 of Mustela erminea. NCBI lineage: Eukaryota > Metazoa > Chordata > Mammalia > Carnivora > Mustelidae > Mustela > Mustela erminea. The sequence goes on along the minus strand of NC_045618.1, from coordinate 81,174,919 downwards.
GGGGATTAAGTGGTACAGAATTCCAGTTATAAAATAAAAATGTCATGGTGATGTAAAAAACAGCGTATGGAATCTAGTTAATAATATTGTAGAAATTTTGTATGATAACATATAGTAACTAATAGTGATCATTTTCTAATGTATATGAAAGTTAAATCACTATATTGTACACCTGGAACTAATATAATATTATATGTCAACCATATTTTGTTTTTTTTTAAAGGGTTAATTTAATTAGGACAGCAAACTTTACACTGTTTAAAACTTTACATATTTGCTTGCATTTTTCACACAAAGTTCCTAGAGTTGAACAGACTCTGCATATGGGTTTTTCACTTCACATGATCCCATCTGAAAGCTAGCAACCTGGCTAGCAGTTCCTCAGGATAACTTGTTTGGCAAAGGCAATCGAGCAAATCTGCACGTTAATTATTTAAGCACATTGCCGATTACAGAGTGATTCCATCTATTTCTTGCTTTGCCTATGTAATAACCTTAAGAGGCACATAGAGAAGTGTTAATTTTCCCATCATAGAGATGAGAAAGCAGTGTCTTAAAGTAATTAAATGATTTGTTCAAAGCCATGGAGCAGGTACATAGCAGAGCTGAGCTAGTACCGGGCATTCTCACTTTTGGTTGTATGCTTCTTTCACCCTACCAAATCATTATTACATTATTATGATCACCACCAGGACCATCATTATCATCATCATTATCATCAATTTTCCTTTTCTGATTATTGTAACTTTTCTAAGACCAACAGATCTCAATGTATAACCACATCTTTCTTACCGTGCCATTATCCCGATGTATTACCTTTATATTCCCCAAACTTGCCTCTTGGTTGCCTACCTAATTCAGTGATGAGTCTTCAGGGAAGCCAGCTACACCTAACTATATTTTAGGGACCCCATCCTACCATTAACTATTCAACAGCAGCAAGCAGTAAGATTGACATTTTAGTGTGCTCCCAAATCATACTTTCTAGAACATTTGAAGAAATTGCTGACCTTTTTTGTTCCCAAACACAACAATGGAAATTTTAATGGCAAAATTAATAACTAAAAATAGCTGGTCTTAAGCAACTATAGCACTACCTCTGATAGTTTTTCAAGTGGTCCCATTACTCACTCCTTAATACTGTATCTCATAGTGCCCTCTACACTTCTGAACAGCTTCCCAACCACTGGGCTTACCCATTTTCTATGGCATACCTTTAGGTTTTCTCTTTATCATTTTATAACTTACTGATACTCATGGAAAAGCAATAGAGGAAGAGGCTTTCCTGCCCAGATCAGGGCCCTTAATTGTCCTATTCAAATTAGGGTCACTCTTACACTTTTATTATTTACCTCATTAGTGATTCCAGTGACAAGAGAAATATATGGAGAAGTTAGAAACTTTTATAACCTTCATATCACTAGTATCCACAGATTTGCAATAGTTGGGCTGACTTCAGATAACATATTAAGCAGGAATACATGGTTACTGAGAATCTATTTCAAAAATAGTGTATATGAAGATGGTTTGGAGTTAATAACTTAGTTGGAAGTCGTACACACCGGGATAGGGTCAAGATGTGGGAGAGGAGGATTTTGTTATTAAGTAAGTTTGGGCATATTAAGTTAGCAGGGATTCTAAATTCAGATGCCTTTAGAGGCCAGGGGTGATCATATGTATATATTGTGGTGTGAAGACAATAGGGAGACAGATCTGTATCTGCAGGCTGCAAATTTGTCCTTCTAAGTTTAAAAAAAAAAAAAAAAGCAAGCAAGCAAGCTACTAGGAGCATTAATATTCTGAGACAAAGAATTTTAGAAATGTTCTAGAAAGTGGGGAGTCATTGAAGAGTTTGAGATGGATATAACACCATTAAAACCATATTTTGAGGAGGATTGAGAAAAAGACAGAGGTGTCAGTGTGAATTAGAGACAATGTACCCCCAATAGCATAGGGCAGTCCTGGTTTAGGCCTGTAATCCAGTATAACTATTAATAATGTGCCCTTTCGTTCTCGTGGGTGTCTGGATTTGGAGAGTAAGTAATACTTGATCAGTGGACTACATTGGCTATCTCTTCAGTGAATAGAAATTCATTCACAGGATTCCAGCTGGTTCCTGTAAACATTTAAGATTTTTTTGTTTGTTTGTTTGTTTTGTTTTGTTTTTAGTAGGAGGCCATTTATCCAGTTGTGGTATATCATAGTTGAGGTGTGGGTAGAGAGAGTGCTCACATACAAGAGAACATCAGAAGTTGACATTTCCAAAGTACCTTGTTGCTGCAGTGATGGTTGACAAGTTTAGATATTAGTATAATTGTAGGAAGATATGGGGAAAGACAAAACTTAAACAGAGAATACTGATTTTTTAGGAGAAGTGGATTGAATGGGGGGGAAGGGGAAGATTATGTGTTTTATTTATATATTTCTATGTTGGTTGAGTTGGTAAAATTCAATTGTATTTTAAATTTAAAAATTAAATAAAAGTTTTAAAATCTTAAAATCAAATTTGTAAAATTAGTTAAAAAAACAAGACCCAATAAAATTATTTTGTAAATGTTAGGGAGAATGGTAAATCGGTTTTAGAGCTGGTGATAAATCTGGTGAGCAGATTTAGAAGATCTTATCTTCTTGTGCTCTTGACTGCTTTATGAAGAGCTCATGTTTTTCATACCTGGTAAGTAAGTAATATACATTTCTGTTGCAGTGTACTTAATTTTTGGTTCTTAAAGAGTAAAGAAATGGATTTCTGTGTCAAAGATTACTGAGCAATAAGGGGACTTTAGTTATCAAGATAATAAAAACAATCATAGTTACCAGTACCATCTGTGAGATGCTATATCAGATGACATCTCCGTGCCCTAGCATAATTCTGCAAGGTGGATATTATAATCCTCATTTTACAGATGAATAAATGGCCTCAGAAAGGCTCACTAACAAGTCCAAGACCACACATTTAGTGTCAACCTGGGATTCCCACTCAGGTCTGTTGGTTTCAAAACCTGTGCAATTGTAAGTAAACAATAGAAAATGTATGTAGCAATATTAGATTTTAGAACTCTCAAACTTTGGATCTAAGCACAGTTATTAGTCATTCCAGCCAGTTTCATGGGGGAATACTAAAAATAGTTTCACAATTTCTCTTTAGAGGATGTTCTCTAAGAAGACCTACATTTTTTTAAACTTTTATTTGCATTTATTTATAATATGCAGAATTTACCTCTAGGCCAGAAGTTTTTGTTTCTTCAATTTCTTCTGGGATATCTTTAACTTCTGTGCAACATCTTGTGGCTTAGGGACAGTTGGCTCTTTCTCAGTAAGGAGCATCTCAGTATGGCAGGAGAGCTCCTGTTGGGTTAATCTGACCATGAGCCCTGTAAGTTCTACGCTGCATCTTGGGGGCTTTGTTCACCTGGCTGTGCTCAGTGACCAGAGAGTCTACATCTAAACCCTTAAGTTCAGTGTGATTCTTAGCATTTTTAAGCATGTGCAGTAAAAAACTCAGCACTCTTTGGGCCATCCACTCTGCATCCAGCTTTGGCCTGGGCACACCTACCAACTCCACCACTGTAGTGACAGAATGGTACACATTGCATCTGCAAAGTGACATCCTTCAGATATTTGGTGGCTTTTCAGATACACATACTCTTGATGGCCTGGGCAGTTTCACATATGCTCTGAAAGTGAACATGAAGATTTGAACTTCTTGATTTGCATGATTTTATAAGACTTTCTGGATCATGTGAGTAGCAAACCATTTTCAGAGATCACCTTAGTCTGCTTATGGGAAGAGCAAGACCTACAATCTTTGTCTAAGGTAGAGAGGTAGTGGACTATATATAACAGTATTTAGTCATTGTCATAATAAAAGGATCTTTTAGTAAAATAGTTATATTGGGACAGCATTAATATTTGTATTTTTTCCTTGTTATTAATATCTCAAAGCTCATGGCTATTAAGTAATTCTCATATCAGTGTTAGAAAGATAGGTTTAAGATAATGTTTGAGGGGCACCTGGGTGGCTCAGTCAGTTAAGTTTCCGGCTCTTGATTTTGGCTCAGTTCATGATCTTGTTTTGTTTTTTTTTAAGATTTTATTTATTTATTTGACAGCGAGAGATCACATGTAGGCAGAGAAGCAGGCAGAGAGAGAGAAAGGGAAGCAGGCCCTCTGCTGAGCAGAGAGCCCGATGCGGGACTCGATCCCAGGACCCCGAGATCATGACCTGAGCCGAAGGCAGCGGCTTAACCCACTGAGCCACCCAGGTGCCCCCATGATCTCATTTTTGGTGCGATCAAGCCCTGCCTGGGGCTCCAGGCTTGGCAGGGAGTCTGCTTGAGATTATCTCTCTCCTCTCCCTCTCTCCCTGCCCCTCCATCTACTTGTCCATGTTCACTTTCATCTCTAGAATAAATAAAAAAATCTTTTTAAAAAGACATAGTGTTTGGTAACATTATAGCACACTCTAGGAGGTGACCCTCTTTTCCATTATTTTGTTGATTGCAAAACATGTCATTCACAGAGTCAGGATTCATGGACTCTTCATGGTCACACATGTCTGTGAAACTCCTAGTGACTTGTATTCTTGGTTTGTCTACCTGGGTGACTGTAGAAGAGTTCCTTATATTTTTGAGGAACTTACATTTGAGTAACGACAACCCTTCAAAAACTTTCTCTCTTCCAGCCATTTCTGGGAACGCCCAGGGGAAATCTTGTTTGCTTGTGAATCAGCCTGGACCACAGCTTGCTTTTTATACTTTTTATGTGTGGTAATAGCTGGAACTCTGATGCTATTGTTCCTCTGTCCATGCTGCTAATGTTTCTCCCTACCTAGAACCTATTTTTCACCCTATGTCAAGGCTCCCTGCTTGTCATAATGAAATAGTCTGTGTGAATGGCTTCCCAAAGTTAGGAAGTGCATAACCTGTGCAATGTATGACAAAGCCCTGGTTAAGCCAAACCCACTGGTTTACTAAATATGCCCAGACAAATCTGAATCTCCTTCTAAGAGAGCAGAAGCAATGACTATTTCCTATATATAGAAATATAAGTTGTTACTATTATAAATATTAATTTGTGACAATTCAGAAAGAGACTTGAGTCTTATGCCCTTGTTGAGGAGAAAGGCTTGGTCATATGTGGCGTAAGTGATATAACTCACATGGTAGGCAGGTAAAAAACCTTTCAGTGCCCTTTAACAACCTTGTACTCTGTGATTATAAAATTACATATGTATCCACATAGATAACCCAAGAAGGCTATGGACCTAAAAAGGTTGTCTCTACAATAATAGCAATGCAGTTCTATTTTCAAATATTCTGAGACTGAGAAAGTTTAAGTTCAATGACAACAATTAGAAAAGAGCAAAAGAATAGAAAAAGCCTGGTAAACTTTTTTAATATTTTACATATGTATATGTAAGTGTACACACACATATAAAGATTAACTCTAGAGTTTGCTTTAAAGAACTAAAGAGTTATTGCTGCTTTTAAAAATAAGAACAGAAAAGCAAATGTGAAAACTTTTAAATTTAATTCCAACATTTTCAAACAAGTGCTGCCTGGGAGATCACGCAAAGCATCCAAAGCCTAAATTGAATGTATGTTGGCAAGAGCATCTTCACATCTCTCTAAATAACTAGCTAATACAGTCAGTATTTTGCACCTCATCGAGGCCTGGCACTTATTTGCAAAATGTTCCAGTCAATTGTCAACTAAAAAGAATGCAGAATTTCAATCCTTTTTGGGGTGGGGGTTGGGGGGACCAGCAAAAGTTTTCTATTCTTCCAAAGAATGTTGCATTGCAAAGACTGAAATTCTCTAGGGGCTGCCAAGACTGCTGTCAGGTGTAATCTACCCCGTCAACATTTTTAGGAAAAAGACAGAATCAACACAAAAACAAAAGATGAAGCTATTTAAAAAGGAGATATAGAAGCACCCATCTTTAAGCTGCTATAATTAAGCATTTTATCTATTCTGGTAGAGAGCAAAAAATATACTCTAAATTGTTTCTTTTTTCCTTATTCTTTTGCCAGGCCTCTATCTGACCACAGCAGAGGTTCATCAATCACTTGGCCTTTCATTTAGTTGTTTATTTAAAAGCAAGGCAAGTGATAGCAAACAAATACTGGCTGCACAGCTTAACAGTCAAGGAATGTATATCTAATAGGGGAAGAGACATGTTCTGAAACTGTTATAATACAGAACAGAAAACAAGAGGCATCATGAAAGAAGACAAAGGGACTCTTAGCGTCAAAAGAAAGGTGCATTGGATGGAGATTGGTGTCTCTCAGTTTTTGAACCCACCTGCATTACAGGCATTATGCTTAGTGTTCTATGCATTAAATCCTCTGACATTAAATCCTCTAAATCCTGTGTGATCGATATTATCCCCATTTTACAAATGAGGAAATTGAGATTCAGAAGTTAATATACTTGATTTGGTTTCCACAGTAGATGGTAGAGGTGATGTTAGAATCCTTAGATACCTCTAACTCCAATTTCTGGCAGGAAGGCTTTAAGATACACTTCACAGAGATGAGCCATTTGCATGGATTGAGAATTACAGAGATTTGAACAGTGTGTGATAGGAGAAGTGCTCATTTCATGAAAAAGTAATAGTGTTGGCTTGGGGGTTAAAGTTTGGTTGGAGCCTGTAGGAGCAGACTTTCTCTATTGAGCTGGGGCTTGTAGCTAGTCTGTAGATTAAAAACTTGATAAAAGTGGGGAAATAGTTAAAAAAAAGTGTAAGCCTTCAATTTAATATAAAATGTACAAGTGTGTATTTATTTGTCAGTCATCTCTTGAGGAACCATCTCTTAAGGAAAATAATTTTCTTGGAATATGAATCTGCTGATGGTAGTCCTTACCCATAAAACACTATTTTATGCCTGATATGGTATCATCCAGTTTTGTTTATTGAAACACAATCTGAGTGTGGTATCCTGGACTTTTATTGTTTTTTTTCTCAATTTATTATTGCTGTCTTGTCCATTTCTGGTTTGACATCATTTTTTTATTGGCTTGTTGGTGGTTGTTTTTTAAATCAAGCATATAACTTAGTGTTCATAGAAACAATTTTCTTTCTGTACTCATATTTTATCAGTTTTCATATTTAATTAAATCACATAATTGCAAGAACAAGTAAGACTGGCATAAATAGGTTTGGACAAGCATACAGCTAATTGGTGGGAGAAGGGCACAGATGTACTGTATAGCTTGCTAGCCTGGAGTGTTTAATCATCCATGTTTTACAGAGAGAATGGAGAGCATTGATCTGATGAGTCAATTAAACAGAAATGTGTTGAAAGAACTGCTGTCGCAATGGAAAAATAGGAGATAATATATATTAGGGTCAGGTCTTTCAGGGCCTTGAATGCCAAGCTAAGTAGTTTAGTCATCATTGATGAGCCATTGTTGCCATTCCCACAATTGTGGGATCACTGTGCTCAGAGTTGTGGACAGGCAAGATTAGTTTAAATACTGCCTAGAGAGATTTGGTAAAGAAAATAGTGAGAGGGAACAGTGTGTGGCAAGTATAAAAGGGGATGAGGGGATGGATGTGAAAGATATTTTGGGTGTAGGGAAGTAGGACTTGACAGTGGACCGGATATGAGGGTGGTATTCAATGTACCTTTCTCATAAAAATGAGTAAGTAGGAATTTGCCCTCTTGACATTATATGAAATTCTAGGGATTTTACAGTACTTTTGACTTCTTGTTTCCACTTAGCTTTAGTCATTCTGCACACCTCCCAGTGGTTGCAGCGGTATCTATTACATTAGCCCTCTGCCCATCACTGTGTGTATAACCTCCCCGGTATTTAGCACTGTTGCGTATTATTTCCTAGTTGTTACAGTATATACCCTATTGCACTGATGCTAAGATGCACTTCTAGTTTTTTCTTTTTTTTCATTTTAGCATCTCTAAAATCAGAATGCATCATAAAATGTCAGGGCATCTTGACAGATGATGATGTGTCAAAACTTAATTGATTGCATGTTTTTCCTTTCTTATGGGTCAAAAAACAGCTGTGTTTTGTAACATATAGTATCTTCCCTCCTCGACCAGGTTATAAATTCTAGAGCAACCGTCAGACCCCTTTTCTTTTGCATCCTTGATAGTATAATGCCAGGTACATAGTATACCGTTAGTAAATATTTGGTAATTTATTGTTAACTTGAGTTAGAGTCATGATAGGTCTGTTTGCGAATAAGGCATTGTGTAAGTATTTGGAAACTAAAGTATTCTGAGCTCCAAGGAGACTTCCACAATCTCCTAAAGAGACTCTAAAAAATGAAGAAATGTAGAAATACAGATTTGCACTCAGAAATCACAACGTGAGCAAGAATTAACTTGGTTGGCTTGATATTTAAGAAAATAGTATCTGTTGTTATTAGCTCTCATGACACCAAAGGAATTTTTGAAGAGGACTATTTGATTTTCCTTTTGTTTGTATTCTTCTTTGTGAATGTACCAATTATTGGGCAAGAAAAGTGAAGAGAGAAGAAGGAAAGATTCAGGTCATAAAGCCATCTAGACTCTATAAGACAAAAGTATTTTTGATAAAGTTGATTGTTTCCAAGATTTGTCTTAGTTCAAAAAGCCTGAAAGAAGGAGCCAGATATCTGAATACACGTATGTTTGAAGGCACGGTGGCATTTAGGCAAAGGAAACAGGCTAGTTTAGCAGTATTCTAAGGAAGATGGTCAAAGTAAGTGAGCATTATCTGGTAATTTCTTCAATTTTCTATGAGAATGTAGAAATTGCTTTTCTTAGAAAAATTAATGAGTGATGTAAATATATTTTCAAATGCTTTGGTGATATAAATCATTAATGAAATTATAGATAATAAGAGTTTTGAATGAAAAGATATTTGTATCATCTACAAATAGAAGGTGAAAAATGAGGGTTTAGTGCAACATTTCGGTGAGGTGTTTGGAGTCTGAAGACAAAAGTAAGAGATTACAATTAGTATGATTTGAGTCTTCCTTTCTTACATCACACAGCCCAAGCCATACTGGAAAACTACAAAGTGCAACCTTGCTGAAAAAATCTATTCCTTGTAGGGAAAGAATATACCTCTCCCCATGAGTTGAGTCTATGTCAGCCCTGGTAGGAAAATGGTAGAAATAAAACTGTAAAATAAAGTGTTTAATGAGAAAGTGTTTAGTGAGGCCATAATATGGTATTGATTTATAATAATGATAAGTAAAAGAAGAGATGCTTTGTCCTATTTATCCTGACGGCTTCCTTTCAAATTGACTTTCCCAGGGTTATTAGAGATTAAGTAATGCTAAGAAATTAAAACATTGCCAACTCTTGGTTATTGGTGTGAAGAGGTGGTTTATTGGCATGTAAGTAATACCATGCTAATGGTATTTTTTATATATATATATGTATATATATATATATATATACTATAATATTTCCCATTATATATACTATAATGTTTCTCAAACCTTGCTGCACATCGGAATTGTTTGGGAATTTTTAAAAAATACTGTGTTTGGCTCTCAGCCCCAGACATTCTAATTTCATTGGTGTGGAGTATGACCTGAGCATCAGATTTTTAAAAAGCTTTCCAGGTCATTCTAATATGCACCAAAGTTTAGGAATCACTGTATTGCCAGTGAAAACAAGTATTGCCTATTTTTTGTTTTACTGACATAGAACTCCCACTGTTCACTGCTCAGATAGAGAAACCGTTTGTTCTCAAAGCACACACCCTTTGCAGAAAGGGTAGTTTGTATAGAGAGAGGCACTTTTGCCTGAGAGGGTAATAAGGCATGGAGTAAAAGGAAAATATTCTGAGCATAGAAGGTTATGGGAAAGAGTTAAAGTTTCTGGTACATAATAAAGAAAAGGGATATTTCTCCATTTCACCTGAGTTTGGACTTAAATGAAGCCTCATTAATTTGCTTATATTAATTTTCTATAAAATATATATTCATATTCAAATGTCAGTTCAAAATATATTAAAAAGATAAATTTTGATGATTTACTATTCTGAATTATTTAAGCCTTGGGGAATAATCAGAGGTCTATTTTTCTGAAAGGGAAAAACACTTCAGATTGTTGATCATTGCAATCACGAGTCTAGGTAGATACATATTATATCTTTGTTGTCTTTAATTTCAATGATTCCCTGAACTAAAACTTGTTGTAATACTACCCTTCATAATGGCCTGAACTATTCTTTGGCTAGTTCTGTGACAAAAAGAGCAAGATAGTAATTTCAAGATGTATTACCTATATGACTCTGCTTTTGTGACTTTATCGATCCCAACATTATCTGAACTCTCTCCCTCCTAGTTTTGGGATATCAGATGAGAAGGAGTTATTTTAACTATCTCTTGGAAAATAACATCGATGAACTATTTTCGTCCAGTGCAGCATAAATTGTTTTTGTCCACAGTGGATTCCACCCAAAGAAGGCAGACTCTGATTACTGGTTATTAAGCTCTTTTCCCCCGGCCATATGCCTGAATGGAAACGTGGCAGATTTTCCTTTGGGTTTCAACAAAGTGTTTTCTCAAACCGCAATGAAATGAGTTGATTGAAATGCCATAATAACAGTGGTGGTGGTAGATTGTTGCTACTTCTTGATAAAACAGAGAAATGGGGCTATTTGAAATCAGGGTAACTTTTGAGTGAAAGGATAAGGCTTGGAAGCCAGAGATCAAATATGCTAGCTTATAATGAAGACCTTTTGCTTATTTGGGATCTCTGCACAGAGATTAGTTCCTCATCTCCCGAGACGTAGAAGAAATACCTCAGAATGAAGAAGAAAATGCCAGAGCAGCACTCAGGTTGGATGATGTTTATGTTGGCTGTAATTATGCAGGAGGAAAATGTCTTTTTTTTTCCTTGTTCAGTAGCATTCCCAACCCCTTTAGGATGATATTTAATGGTACTAGTTATCAGACCAGAAATGTATAAGGGAGAATGCATTACCCACAGTTTGTCTTTATGATGCTGTCTTTGCTGGCACAAGTTACAGATACATTCTAAAGAAGATCGCCTTGCTAGAAGTACCGATCGCAATGTTGTCATTAGATTCCCCGAGCCACTGAAGTGGACACTTTTGTTAGTGATATGAAGTAATTGTTTTATTGTCAAGTCTGAAGCCAAAAGAGTTTGCCTAAGATTAATGATGATAAAGTAATATTTAAATCAAAATCTTAGAGTCTTGGACCTGAGACTCTAACTGACAGTAAAATTCGAATATTAAAACCCGAACTGAAAGGAAAATCAAAATATATTATTTGACTAAGTGCCACAAATTATGGATAAGGGGTCATTTTTTTTTTTTTAACCTCAGTGTATTGGATTGATTCTGCGTTTTCCTTTTTCATTTGTCCCCTCCCCCAATGTTTATTGGCCATTTATAGTTGTCTTTTTAAATGATGATAAAGTTTACATCACATAAAATTTACCATTTTAACCATTTTTAAGTATTAAGTACATTAACACTGTTATGCAACCATCACCACCTTCCATCTCCAGAAAAATGTTGTCATCCCAAACTGACACTCTGTATCCATTAAATAGTAACTTCCCTTTCTCCTTTCCTCTTCCCCCCCAGTAACCACTATTCTGCTGTCTGTCTCTATGAATTTGACTAGTCTTGGTACCTCATGTGAGTAGAATCACATAATGTTTGTCCTTTATGTTATAAATTCTTTTTTAAGCATCTGGTTTCCCATCCAAGTACTAACCAGGCCCGACCCTGCTTAGCTTCCGAGATCAGACGAGATCGGGCGCGTTCAGGGTAGTATGGCCATAGACAAGCATCTGGTTTCATAAAGTCATATAGTCATCATAATTCAGGCGAGGAAGAGATCAATAATGCCAACCTACTTTCATGGAAAATAGAGCTGATAAGTAAAAGTTAGTTAATTTGCTCTCTTGGCTTCTAGCCCAAAAAATATTATATCCAGTTTAAAATACTTCATTAAACATTCTTGGTGCCTCTGTTCACTTTCATGATATTTGTGCTGAGAAAGTCTTTAACATCTCTCTCCCATCATCTCTCTACTGGCCCTGTATTTAGCTTTCACTAAATGAATTGATATTAGTTGTAATCATGATGAGAATAGCTAGTATTTATTGTATGTTTACTATTCAACAAGCTTAATACTAAGCGTTGTGTATGTATCAATCTCATTCAGTCTACACAACATTTTAGATACTCCAGTTATCCCCATTTATAAGGTGAAGAAACTGAGGCATGAAAGATGATGTTGCCTTTTCCAGCTTGTACAGGTAGTAAATGGTAGAGCCAGGACCCTGAATATCACTACCTGGTCAAAATCAGTACGTTAGAATGAACTGAGTTTGGGCAGTCAATTAAAATTAAGGAAAGCTGTGAAATTTTTTTTTTTTTTACTTTGTCAATTATTTTATTTCATTGGCATTTCAGTTCCTTTATACATAAAATGATCACCCTTTCAGCAGAATCAAGGATAATGCTAAGTTGGTTAAATAATAGACATTGCAATAACATTTTCATGTATAAAAATACTTGTAAAAAGAACTGTCTTTAATTCCCCTCTGTATATATCTGTAAATATTATTACACATATGTGTTAGGCATTTAATTAGTGACAATAAGACCTATGAGAGAGAGGTAGTACCAAGTTAACCACCAATCTGGGTATACCAATACTCTGATGATGCATTTAACCTACAGGAATTTAATGTTCTGTATGTTAAGTCCACATTCTCCAGTAGATCAGCAGCACCTACCAGGCTAGGATTTTCTGTTTACTTTATACTAGTCCTAGTCTTGATTTGCTCTTCAACAGAAACCAAGTCTGTCTTCTGTGTCTCTCTCTTACGGTTCTCTCAATCCCATCTAACAGTTCTAATAGAATGGGTTAGTGGAATACCTGGCCAGTCAGGAGAGCAGAGCTGAATAATTCCCAGCCAGGAGGTTGTGGGTTATTCAGTGATTGACTATATTTTTTTGATAGAGAGTCAAGTAATGGCTTTTTTCTGTCTTCTACATCACAGCAATCAGTAATTAGAATTCTGTTAGTCACTTCCTCTCTGGTAGCTCAAATGCATACACAGCATCCCCCAATACTCACCATAGATGCATCCTATATAACAGGTCGTTGGAGTGGCTGCTGCTACATGACCACAGATGATCTTTAAATTTAGAGGAAAAGTCTTTTAATTTCTATTGCTGAGGTAAAGGTTCCTCACCACCCCCTTACTCTAAACATTTGCTTTAAGACTGCATCAGTCCAGGTCCAGAGGAAAGATATAATGTTTACTCCTAGGTTCTCCAGAAATTAGCCTAATGCTTTAAACAGATCATCATTGGATAGAACTTTAAACTCTCAGTTTCTACTACCTATTTTCATTCTATTACTCATGGTTATGTCACCTATCTCTACCCCCATGCATGCCTCCATCTCCTACTTCGTAATTACTTTATTCAAAATATTCTTGCCTGATGATTACATCCCCCACTAAGTCATCATAAGTTTTATATAATGTATATATTGTTTGTAATGTGTCATTTTCCTTTATATTGTTACATTGTAAACATGCTGTGTTAAAATATGTTAAATTGGTTTAAACAAGTTTCCTTTTTAGATGCCTTTAATTTAGCTCAGATTGGTCTAAATCCATGAAGAACCATATATTAAACACTCTTGAATAGCTTCTATGAAAAGAAACTTAATTTATGATGTTTAGTATTATACATTATACAGTTTCTTTATTTTTCACTCAGTTCATCATGCTGTGAAAATTCATGAATATTTAACTATTAAATGAAATGCAAAATTTTCATTATCATTTTATTGAAAACTTGACATCTTAAAATACCATACATACCATTAGTATTCTAATGCATTGTCACCTTATTGAAAAATGCTGCTAAAAAACAATACAGCCATTCAGAAAAAAAAATTTTGTCCGCCCAAGGCTATTAACTATAGTTCTACACATACATTAGTGACAAATAAGTGAAGCAGCCAATGCTCACAAAAGATGTCACTAAAATGCTAGGAAACAACTGTAACCATAGAAACCATCTCACACTGCAATCTGAACATCTTTTGTCAGTGTGTGACTAGAAATGAGATGCTTAAAATCATTAGACTATCAAAAAATCTGAACATCTCTCCATTGAAATTTACATATTTAAATATTTTGAAACCTGCAAAAACTTCAACATGATACTTCTATAAAATATTGTTTCAGCTCCTAGCCCTCAACTATCAGTTTAGATATAACAACAAAAATTATACATGAAGACTTACAATTTTTCCCCCTCTATCTTTAGGCTCTATGCATTGTCTAAGGAGCCTAAACAAACACCCCAGAGAACAGAGGTTAGCTCCGAGGGCTGTCTACCTTCCTGCTCTAAATCTTCACAATGGTGCCATTCTTCACCTTTCCTTTCTCTTTTGAACAATCACTGGCTTAAATTGTACCTGCTCCAGCAAGACAGGTTTGCAGGTTTCATAAGCCTTCATGACAGTAAGTACAAAATTGTCTTAGATAATGAGATATTTAAATAAAGGATTTGACAAACCAGTGTAGGAGAGCATGAGTTTGGATGAATGTGGAACAGCCTTTGCAACCTTGGATATGGAACTGACTTTTTTCCCTTGCCTTCATCTTCTCAGAAACTCCTGAAAGGTCTGGTTATTTAGCTGAATGCTCTACATTTAAGGGGCAGTGGAAGCCATTTTCCTTGAAACCTCCATTTGAAACTAAAGGTTAAGAAGCTTGTCTAGCAGCCTGGATTATTGAGACTTTACTGCTTCTAAATCACTCTATCTGCTTCAGTCATCATTCTGAAAGCATTTATGAAGCAACCATGATGTGCAGGCACCGTTCTAGGCATGGGACACATCAGTGAACAAAGCAATGTTGACTGCCTTGTGGAACTTGCATTTTAGCAGGAGGAGACAGGTAATAAATAATCAACAGAACAAATGCAGAACAAATACGAAATCTATTGTATGGTTTATAGACTTGGTATTTTTTGAGCACCCACATCATGCCAAGCACAATTGTAGGCTTTTAAGATCCAGCATGGGACAAGATAGGCACAGCCGCTGCTCTCCTAGAGCTTTCATTCTGGAAGAATCTCATGGAAGGATTTAGTAAATACATGAATACATAGATCGGATGCTTAATCCTTGAGGCTTTATCACTGGAATCATCCAGGAGAAGCTCCAGCCATCTATCTATATTATAGGCAATCAACATGACATAAAAAAATTATATAGAACTTTTAATGGTTGACCATATCTACAATATAGGGTGCTCAGTTCTCTATTAATTTCTTCTGCTTATACTTCTTTTTTCTGATTTCCAAATCCTCTTTTCCACAGAAAATGAAAACCCGATCCTTCATGAGTTGTTTCTATTTTTCTACTGCCAAATAACAGTGGTCCTTCTTCCATAAATCTCCATATATCGAGTGTACCAAAGATTTAATAATATATAATATGTGAAACATATATTGATATATGCATATAGATAGTCCCTGACTTAAGATGGTCTAACTTAATGATTTTTTAACTTCATGATGAGGTGAAAGTGATATGAACTCAATAGAAACTGTGGTTTGAATTTTGATTTTTTCCTGGGCTAACAAGATATGGTATGATCTTCTTTTATGATGCTGGACAGCATCAGGTGCTGTAGCTCCCAGTCAGCCTCATGATCATGAACATAAGCAACTGATAACATTTAAAACCATTCTGTACCCATAAAACCATTCGGTTTTCACTTTGGGTACAGTAATTGGCAAATTACATGAGCTATCCAATACTTTATTATAGAATAGGCTTTGTGTTAGATGAATTTGCTCAACTGTAGACCAGTGTAAGTGTTCTGAGCATGTTTAAGGCGGGCCAGGCTAAGCTATGTTCAATAGGTTAGATGTATTGCATTTTTGACTTTAGTATTTTCAGCTTGCAATGGGTTTATCATGTGAAATACACATACGCAGTTTTTTTTCTTTTGAATACTTATGAGCTGAGAACTATATTAAAACATCATCCCCATTCTCATTTAAACATTAAAGGAGGTTGTTGGGGGGGGGCATTATGACCTTTATTTTCTGTGGAAGGAATAACTGAGGACTAGAACAGTATAGTAATTGGACAAAGGATACACAGTTAGTGACTGGTATTGCTAAGACTTAAACATGAAACCATCAGACTCTGATCTATGCTTTCAACCACCATTGCTGAGTTAGGGAAAAAGACAAACCCCGCTTCCCCACCCACCATGTGCCCCAGTTGGGGGACATGGCTTGTACTTTATCATAGTGTTCCTGGAGCTTCTTCAGCTCTCCTGTGGGTGGCTCCTATCTACTCACTGCATTCCATCATCTTCTCTACACAGCTACATGATCTCCACTAACCACAGTGTCCAAGATAGTCCTTCACAGCTGCGTATGCAGGTGTAGCATTAGGGATCAGATCAAAGGAGAAGGGTTTCTTGCGATTGCTTAATAATGACCTTCTGTACACAAATGTTTAGAGATCTTAAAGCTGTAAAGGACCATGAGGATATCTAATTCCCTCATGTTACTGATGACTAAATGGAGATTTAGAGTTGACATGAGTTGCCTAATTACTTCACTGGACAGTTAGCAGTGGAACCAGGTCTGAATTTAGGAATTCTGTCTCTTTTAATAATAAACTGGCTCCTACAAATATCTGTGTTTGTATGTGTGCACACAAATATGGAGATAACCAGCTTGAATACACTTGTATATATGCACTTCATATATTGAGAATTTTCTGTATGCTTAAATTTGATTTTCAGTTTAAATTTTACTCTGGGATATCAACTTTGTTTCTCATTTAATTTTTTTTAAAATGAGTATTTAAACTGCCAACTGTAATGTCACAAGCAACCTTGATTCATGTGAGGGCACCGGAGGAGGAACTAGAGAACTGATTTGAGTCTCACTCATCAAGCCTCCATCTCTCCCCACCTCCTCAGTACCTCCCACAGAGCCCACAGTGTAGTTACACTTTGCACCAATCCAAACCCCTATGTCAAGTATGAATTCATTAGTGTTTTACAATATATATTATATGTATCCATACATGTGTATATATAGAAAATATATACATCCAATAAGAAGACCCACACATGAAATTTTCTTTTTCTTTAAAAGTATAGAAGAACTAGAAAAAAAAAAAGTATAAATGTGCTGCTAAATAGTTACTATACCTTTTCAGATAATAGAGAGAACAGTGGTTCTGAGTTTTAAAAAGGTCTTTAATGATAAATGAACAAATTAATAAAAAATTAATAAAAATGGCACAGCGGTTTAATCTTTGCCATGCTAAGTCAAGTGTAAGCTTTGATTCCATTTCTCAATCACCAGAATGATATCGAATCTAAAATGTAAGTGATTTCTGTCCACATTGCAATGTAATATCCAGCTGTTTGCTTTTCTTCCGGCACCCTGCTGCCCACCCCCTCTCTAACTGAGGGCAGGAAGCACTATTAATCATTCTTTTGCTCATTATTGAACTGGATTCTTCTCAAAGTCACTGACCCCCCAGGGCACGGGGAAACCTGTTTAGTCAGACCACCCAGGATTCCATAGAAAAGTGGTCATTCTGAATGCAGGTGGTTGGTCTCCTGCTCAGGTTTCTGTTAAGACCCATTAACTCTGCCTTGATGGGCACTTAAGAGCATTAACTCCTTCATTCCCAAGGCTTCTAGCCTCTAAAGTTTTTGAATGTTCCAGGAGAATTATTGCACCTCATAGTCCTGGACACCAGGAGCTCCAGTTCTGATGAGCGAATACCACCCCAGGAAAATTACAGAGTAGGATCCAAATGAGAGCCAAGAAATTCCAGCAGGTATCTCTTAGAAAACTGAGAAATGTTCTATATTATGGAATTGAATATACAGATGTTTTTCAGGGAGCTTGGGAAGAGTCTTTTGACATCTCAATGGCTTCCTCCATTAGATTTCCAGTGATTGAAAATTTACCATTACAGCTTCAGTCCTTTTTACTTAAGATTTTGCCACCTGTAAAAATGCGAATACTCTTGGGAAAGTCTTCATATTAAGCTTTATGAATAACGTGAACCTTTTAATGAGAGAACTGATCAGATTCATCCTAAGTACAGGCTTTGATAGAAGCCAGTGACAATACTAAGAGGAGGGGTGTGGGAGTAAAGGCAGGTGGAGGGGCTAACAATAGGAGGAAAGGAAGAAGGAAGGAAGACTGAATTTGTGGAAAACATTTCTTATTATTAGTAAAGGCTATAAGAATTCAAGAACTGTAGGAGGAAAAAAGAGAAAGGCGGAGGGGTGAAGGAGAGGAGATGGGGGTGTGGGAGATGAGTGAGTGTGTCTGGGAGTCAGAAACTAGTGACAGACTGGTAAGACAAAAGATTAATTTACTTTAAATGCAAACATTGGGCAGAAAAGAAGTGATTTTTGTAGAGCAGACATTATGAAAGCAAAGAAGCTGATTTCATCATAGTAAACTGGTTAGAAGTACAGGTAGAAATCAATACTTCTATTTTTAAAATCATCCAATTTCTTTATTGGTATCTTTTACTTTTTTTCCACTAAAGCCTTCAAAGATGTATACGAAGCATGGAGACTTAGTAAATATTTGTTGAATTGAATTGAAACTGAAACGCTGCTTAACAATTTTTCTTGTCTACTCAGATAATATCACTACCCTGGCAAATAGGCCTGGGGAACTCTGAATCCAGAATTGAATGAAAACGAAACTTGTTGCACTGGGTTTAACCACCTGTCAGATGTCGGTGCTTTCTCCTCTACACAGAGCATGGTTGCCATTGCAGGGGAGGAAAACAAAAGACATATTATCAAGGGAAAAGCATACAAATTTATTTAATTTAACTTTTATGTGTCATGTGAGTCTCCATAAGGAAATGATAACCCAAAGAAGCAGTTAAACCTGAGTGGTTTTTTTGCTGGGCTTCATGAAGCTTGGAGAGTCATGGAAAAATGTGATAGGACAAAAAAAGCTGTGAGCGGGTCGTAGTAAATTGGAGGAAACTTTCAGGGCCCATTCATTCAGATTCCTTTTTGCATCCCTCTGTCCTTGGAGATAAGTCTGCTCCTTTCCCCTGAATATAGGAAGGGCATTTTTCACCTGCCGATCTTATAACCAGCTTCATAAGAAGGTTAGAAAATCTTTCAGGTACTTGCTGTTTCTCAGATTCCCCAGCTCAAAATATTCATTGTGCCATGGTGCCGTATTTGGGTGTGGCATGTACTGAACCCCATCACCATCAGAGTACAGTTTCTCGACTTCTCACTTATGAACATCTATACATCTGCTGTGTCATGTGAAGCCCTTTTTCTTCTGGCCTTCACACTTGCTTTTCAGATTTAATGTCCCCTATGAGACTTTTCTTAATGGACACAAACTACTTCGTCATCCCTGAGCTCTACACCTTCCTTTGAACTTCCATTCAACAGTCTTGAACACATATGCTGAATAAGACTTTGATAAAGTAAGATCTAACTGATAATGTGTGGATGGTAAGAAGGAGATGTAAATACTACTTCCATAGTAACTTTTGAAATAGTACTATAAAATATGCTAGGAACTTTCTCTAAATAATGATTCTAAGATCTAAATTATGGTTCTAGCGTAACCCACAGGAGTAAATCCAAACACTCTAGGGACAAATCATCATATTTCTTTTCTTTTCTTTCCTTTCCCTTTTCTTTCTTTCTTCAGTATTTCTCTTTCATGTGTACTCTTTGGAAGTTTACACAGCCCACTTGAGGTATAGGTTTGAATTCTATATCCATTTAGGGTAAATGTGGGGTTTGGTTCCTATGATGCTATACAGTGTGGTTATTAATAAGCCCTACAGAGACCACAGTACTCTACCAACCAAGTCTTAGCACTAGCTTTCATGGTCCTTGGAGAGAAGATGGTCATCCTGGAGAGAGGCTAGAGGGAAGATGGAGGGAGAATGACTAAGCTTAGTAAAGAATGCCCAGGATTGGAGCGCCTGGGTGGCTCAGTGGGTTAAAGCCTCTGCCTTGGCCTCAGGTCATGATCCCAGGGTACTAGGGTTGAGCCCCGCATCAGGCTCTCTGCTCATCAGGGAGACTGCTTCCACCTCTCTCTCTCTCTGCCTGCTTCTCTGGCTACTTGTGATCTCTGCCTGTTAAATAAATAAATAATATCTCTTTAAAAAAAAAAAAAAAGAATGTCCAGGATTATCTTGGATCATCCTTGCTCTTAGAGCTTAAGCTCTTTCAGTCCCATACTTATCGCCCTCCAAGGCACTCACAACTCCAGGCACACTGTGTCATAGATAATCTAATTAGCCACTTCTGCATAGGGCTTGAAACACCTGTTATGTGGCTCTCTTCTCTAGTTCTTGGATAATTTTTCCTTCTCAGCACTTGAAACACTGAAAGTCTCCTTACATACATTTTCTTGACAATAAAACCATCCATCCAGTTTCCAAGAGGGGTTCCAGTTTTATCCATCTTAACCATTTCTGAAGATGAGAGGGTAGAGATAAATTTTATGGCTCAGAGGTGAATTATCCTCATAAGAATCTTCAAGGAGACTTTTCAGCATCCCTTCTCACTACAGCTTAGGGAAAAGGTCCAATTTTTGGTAGGCTCTCCATCTAATTTAGGTATCTCCAGGAGTAATTTTTATTAGTTCTACCTTGAAATCCTTCTGGTGGCACTTGAATATACATCATATTTAAAGTGCTTCTGAGAAAAAAATAAAGTGCTTCTGGAGGCGTGGTGTGAGGAAGTATTTCTCAATTTTAGTGGATCTCAAAAGAATTGTTGATAGGATTTTTTAGTTGGAAAACACTTAGAGATTATCCAATTCAGGGCAGCAGTTAGATTTCAGAGTGACTCCAGTTTCCTCTCTCATGTCATATAACACTGATCAGTCATAGAACTCTTTCCTGATGAACCTTTATTCAACACCACAATCCTTCCCAACTTAGCTCTCCAGAAAGACACTCCCAACTGATCAAGATTGATAAGCAACATGAATTTGCTGCCCAGACCCAGCCTTATCTTTGTATGTGATAGAGAGAGGGAGGGAAGGACAGAAGGAAGAGAAGGAGGGAGAATAAATGTCTTGCTGAAGTCATATAAGTTTTTTTGGTATCCTTGAGAGTACAATTTGTGCTATGCCATCCTTTAACATTTTCATTAATTAATGTTAATAGTGTTTACTCCACAGAGCTCATATTACAGAATTAATTCTCCTTAGAAAGCAACCCTATGAGATAAGTTGTACAATGTAGAGGATCTGAACATCATTAAAATAAGGGACTTTGTAAGCACTTTAATTTCCAAGCAATCTCTGTATCACTGAGAGCAGAGCTAATAATCCCACAGACTCACTTCCAAGAATGATGGTATGATTGGGTTGCAGTTCTTTAATATTTATGAGTGCCTAACTGCCAAGTGGACTCAAATCTAAACTTTCCGCTGTCATTCTCATCCTTCAGTTATTTTGGAATTAATGGTCCACTTGGGTTAGATCAATATAATGCCACGTCAACTCATTGAAAATGAAAAATAAGGTCAATCACCTACCTATTTTGGTATCCAGTGAAAAGTCATTGATGTGTCCACTCTGAGTTTTAGGCATAAATCATTGAAATCCATTATTTGTAGTATGGGTAGACAACAAATACTACTAAGTTCTATGATCCGATAAAAATAGGTGATATTTAATGAGTATGTTTTATACGCTCGGCCCAATGCTATGCAAAGTAGTTTAAATATATTACTTTATTTAACCTTCACAACGGTATTCTGAGGCAAATGCTATTGTCCCCATTTCAGAAAAGAGCAATCAAAATTATATTTATCTTTCTTTTTTATTAAAATATGGATTACATATTTAATGAAAACAAATAGTCTATTATTCTGTGGTTAATTGTAGGCCTACGGAGTTTCTATTAAAAATGGATCAGATAATAGGGTCTCAGTATAAACTGCCATCGTTTTGGTTTCTAAAATTCTTCACAGTAAAAAGTGAATTTAGAAAAACAGTTTGGATATCTGGAATGTTGAGGCCTTTCAGGAGAATTGAGACTTTGCATTAAACATTTTTTTTATCTTCAGTCTTCTCTTTCCTGACACCCCATAATGAACTGAGGTCACGGTGACAGAATTCAAATCCTGTTTGCGTTCACCTAGCTCCCACGTAGAGGAACTATATCATGTTGGTGCCAAGGAAGGATACTGAGAAAGGCCAAGATCATCCAAAAAAAGTACATGATCCATGAAAGTTATGCTACTTATTGCCAACCTTTCAGCATTTTTTTATACACATGAAATGTCTGAAGTAAACAAGGAGAAAAACCTTGAAGGGAAAAAGAAGTCAATCAGTAAATAATGTAAAAGGAGGGACATGGAAGGGAAATAAGAGAGTACTATCATTTTGCCTCGGTGATGAAAGAGGAGGTGGTAGGTCAGTTGTGGGTATGCATATGAGCCTCACATAATTTTAATACCTGTATATAAACTTTCTTACCGTAATCAGTTGCTTACTTGAGTTAGTAATAAATTCTCATAGATGAAGCTTCCTCCAAAGTTTGGAGCTCAGATAATAGCGGAGTATACTTCTCCCCTTTCCCAGCTATACACTTTGGACATAGATCTACATGCCAGGATTCTTCCTTGGTCAGGACATGGGACAGTGCTCTGAGTGGAGACTTGTGTTAGCAGAGAAGGCTTATATGAGATGACATGTAAAGCAATCTCTCCAGGCCTGTGCCTTATACAGAGGGGTGAGGATGGTGGTAAGCATGTGTGCATGTGTGGAAAAATTCTCAAAGTCAGAAGATGCAACTGAAAGAGAAGAAAGAACAGGTATGCAGCAAAAGAAAGGGAAATATCTTAGGAAGCAGGAAATAGAAAAGACCCTTTGACATTGAAGTTGATACCCAAGAAATATTTGGTTGGCAGAATTGTTTGGTCAGGGGAAATGATATTTGACCAGGGTTGACAATGTTTGGCCAGGGAAAATGAGCAGAAAGCCTTCTTTTCCTTTCTAGATCCAAATCCAACTCTCTAGCATTCTGAGAGACACAGAAGGTACTGCCTTACAGTATGGACTTGTTTAGTGTTTGGGGAAATCTTATCTTCTGGTTGTATAGCATGGATGGTTGTATAGTTAGGGATCAAAATGTATCAGCATAATAAAGATGTTGAATGCAAACATAGATGTTTAAAACTCAGGTAGAGATTATTATACTGATGCCCATTAATCATCCTGCAAGTTAGAGAGGGCTGCTGACTCAAGCCTGTTCAAAAAATTGTACGTCAGCAGCCAGTTTATCTCAGATTTAGCCCCTGGCTAATGGAAAAACAGAAAGGAAGTACAAGTAAGTTATCAAATAAAAATGTTTCAAGTGCTTTTTCACTTAAAAAGTAGCTAAATGATCTATAAATTGACTGAACTTGGCTTGGTTTAACTTTGCCAAATATTGTCATCATCTTTGACTCACTGATGCTATACGAAGCTGCAGTTTTTCCATCATGGATACATGTTCTTTTGGTAGAGAAAGATGTTCTTTTTTGGTACTCTTCATCAGCTCCCTTTTCTCTAGCCTTTCTTTCTGCTCACTATTTTTCCAGGCATTAAGTTCAACCACTGGAGATTTCACTGACATCTAACTGCAATCATAGTCTTTGGAGGATGGAAATAATTAAACTAGATTATATTCACATTTCATATCTTTTTATAACTTCATATACTTTAATACACCCACAGCGACAGGTAAAAGTGAGTCAAGATTTCCATAAAGAGACATTTCACCTTGTGTCTAATTGAAAATGCAAAATAAGAAGTGAGTTTCAGAGATGAAGCCACATTGGAACAGAGGCTTTGGCGTATGAAGGAGTTAGTGCCTCAGAAAAATGCACAAACAAATCCATTGTTTAATATAAAAATCTTTCTACTTTTATTTTTGTTGGGAGAAAGAAAGGAAATAGATATTTACTAGCCACATGAGCTTGGACAAATCTCTCAATGTTCCGGGTTTGAGTTTTCTCATCTGTGAAATGAGGAGGTTGAATTAGATTATTTTAGTATTTCCTCTAGTTTTCAATTTCATGATATGGACCTGAAAATCATAAAAGCAATCTACATAAAAGGTGAGTGCTCTGGGAGGAAGCAATTTTTTCAGAAAATGCCTGAAATTAATTTGTGATTTTTAAATTTCCCTGTTCTGTTAACTGTGACTGGAATATCCATGTCTAAGGGGAACAGAGTCACTCTCCCTTGGACAGAGCTTGATAAAGTTCTTATCCTTTATATTCTCTAAGCAGCATTGTATATGACATGTGAGAAAATTTTAGCTTTCTTTGTTTTCCTAAGGGTCCCCTTGATCCCCTTATTGGGTATTTTGTGCAGACAGAATGAGCAGGAGTGAGTTTAGAGAGTTCAGCAAAAAAGCAAGGCCAGCTCACAAAGAGTCTTAACATGCTATAAGAAAGGCTTGGTCCTCTCAGCACCTTATTAAGTAGGTGGTGAAAAGCCATCAATAGCTTTTAAGTTTTTAGTTGTTTTGTGCATGTGGAAGGTCAGGAAAAGAGGAAAGTTGATGATGATCCTTAGGTTTCTGTCTTGGAAAACTGGGAAGATGGTGGATGTTTGGATAGAGAAAATAATGGGCTCATTTTTATACATGGTGGACAAAATTACAGCAGAATGGTTGCAAGAGAGGAGTAGAGGGAGGAGTGGAAATGGCAGAGGGAGAAAATGGAACCCAACAAGAGAAAATGGAGGCCTTACTGGCACAGCTATGGACTTCACAATACTGGGGCCTCTTGTCACCTGCTGCCCTTGGCTTGCTCAAGTCATTAAACAAACACTTTATGCCTCAGGAGATATATAGTATAGGAGAGACAGAGACAATTACACCATTGGATGAACTAGCATCATGCTTCTTTCTGTATTCCTGATGCTAAGCATGATCCCTGATGAATAGTAGGCCGCTTTATGCTTGTTGAATAAATGGGTAAATTAATTAGTGAAGCTCTTTAATAAAAGTATATAAAACATGATATGGGATCATCAAAGAAACAATGAGTTGTTTTTGAGTGGAGAGTGAAAGATTGTATTTAACAGAGAAGGTGTCATTCAATCTGAGACTTGAAGGCAGTGAATGGCTGAGAAAAAGTTGAGGTAAAAGAATGACATTTTAAGTCATGTTATTATTAATGTGAATCTCTTCTTCATTTTGAGCTCTTGTCCTTTTAAGACAGTGGTGTTGCTGTGTTTTATGGATTATCGCTAGGGGATTTTTAAAAAAATTCTTTGAAAAAGACATTTAATCTTGAAAGTATGCTCCTACTTCATGGTGTTTAAGATTGCTAAACTTTTAGGCTTTGTGCATAAAATAAGCAGAAATGGTGTGCACATTTTCTTCCATTTAAATGAAACCAGGAAAATAATTCAACAAGCTGTTCCCTCAATCAATGGATGAATGATGTAGGAATGCTTTTATGTGAACAATAGCATCAATATTGATGAGTAAACTCTGATAGTATTCAAAGACCTTAGTTTTGGAATGATTAAGTATGGACTGAATTAGGTTTAAAAACTACTATTAATTTTTTCAATAAACTATAAAGATGAAGTCATAAATATGCATGTTTCCAGTCTTTCTCCTTTCAGTCTTCACAGACTATAGTCTAGAACCCTGTCCTAAGGTATGAACATTCTGATACATTGTTGTAATTTATGCAAAATAAGAGAAACAAGCTTTCCTAGACTATTTGTCATATATGTCTCCTTCCTTAATCAAATACTGCTTAGTATGTTCTACATGTCAAGTGTAATATATGTATCCTGAGAAATATTCTGGCTCCTGAGGATATGGCAGATCAGTAAGAGAGGCAAAATTTACATAAATGAAAAATAAAAAGCAATCAATAACCAAAATTTGCGATTCTGATTATTAAAGTTCAGTAAAAATCCCAAAGAAATAAATTCTCTTTTTAGCTACTTGCCTTGTTGTATGTGGGCAATAAATACCTCAGTATACACAACAGCCTGCGATGTACATCTGAAGAATTTATATTTTAATCACCTTCTGCTCAAATGACTCTGCTCCAGGCAGAGTAAGTTAAGAATCATGGAGAAAGAACTCAAAATGCTATGGGTGAAAATAACTGTCTCTCAAAGCATCAGAAAAAAACAAAACAAAACAAAACAGTTGTGAGAACCTTCAATATACCCCATGCTATGGGAAATAAAAAGGCAGGGGACATGGGTCTCAAAATCTTCTTGGAAATAAAAGAGCAAAAATGAGATTCAGTAAGTATATTTTACCTGAATGGATCATGTAAACTCACAAGATAATTCACTTATAGATGAGGAACCTGAGAATCAGAGAGGTAAAACAGATTGTTCAAAATCACCCACGTGGGAAGTTGCAAAGAGATTTGTCTAATAATGTGGTAGATCGTTATAATGATGTTCCCCAATGAATCATACCTCCCTGTGTCCATGTACTTTTGCAAATGAAGTTGTTGCTCCTCCCAAGAGAGAGTCTTTTTCTCTCTCCTTGGATTTGCACTGGCCATATGGTAGATGTGCCATTGTGTGAGTTCTGGTCTTAATCGACTATGGTCTGGTTTTAATAGATTATGCAGCTTCTAGTCTTGTGGTCTCTGAAACTTGAGACTACCATGTTGTGAAGAAATCCAGCCTAGCTTACTGGAGAATGAGGGGCCATGTAGAGGGAAATTGACTTTCCTCAACTGACAACCAACACCAATTTCACTACACGTAATTAGGCTATTTTGGATCTAATAGCCCCTGTCAAGCTGTCAGATGAATGCAACTACCTGAGTGACCCCCTAGAAATCCAGCAGAAAAATGGGCCAGCCAACCCTCAGAACTGCGAGAAATAACAAGTGACTGAGTTTTTAGGTGGTTTGTTATGCATCAGTACATAACTGAACCAGTCTTGCTTTTACCACTTTCTTAGAGAACAAAATATATAGGGTATTGCTTGGCACATGGTATGTATTTATTAAATGGTCAGTATTATGATTATCATTAGATTAGGAGACAAAGCATACACATTCAAATATCTCACTAATAGCAGTGATGGTAGATAGCAATGTGTCAAACAAACACATTGCTGTGGGAATTTAGGTGACAGTCACTCTGAAATGAAAGGGTAGGATAGCATTTGCTCTAGCCCTTTAAGCTTGTAGACACTTGATAAACCTGTAGAAATCCCATTGTCCTCTAAAACTTTGCCTGGATCAGTTTTATGGTCACAACTTACAACCACTGCCCACTTGTTTTTACTGCTTCTTATGTTATTAATGTGAAAGAATATGAGCTCCTGCTAGCACTTCCCAAAGTCACAGAATTCTATTAAAAAAACAAGAGAATTCTATTAAAAACAACTGCCACAGAAAAAGAAAGTTTAAATAGGCAATAGGCAATTACCTGAAGGCCTGTTCTCTGATTTCCCTTGGGCAGTTTTCTGGAAGGTGCTGTCGTATGAGTCAGTGCACAATTTCATGACTTGGAGGGAGGTTATCAGAAGCAGGATATTCCTTTTCCTTAGGGGAAAAATAAAACATATCAGTATAAAAGTCTTTTAAACTCTCTTGATAACCAGAATGATCTTGAATTTTTAGGACATCTTGAAATACTTTAGAAAACATTTCAAGTCATCACTGTTTTGATAATGCCAAGAGGTTAGTCTAAGTGTCATTGCCTTTGAAAGTGATTTTTTTTTAAGCAAAAGATAATTTAATCATTAAATGGCAATTTGGTCCAATAAGCAGGAGTAAGGCAGTATCAGCATGAATTTCAAAAACCTGCTAAGAGCTATAAATATAGCCTGCAATATTTTGCAATATCTAAAGTGTTTGGCCTAATGTTGAACATGCTCCATTGTTCGAACCAGCTGTGTTCTTTCACTCTTTCATTTCTATAAAACTAGGATAAAGGCTGTCAAAGCAAATGCGGCAGCAGCACCAGCAGACTTTCTTGCTGAAAAGTTCTGTGTACATAGTACATAGCAATCTCAAGATGGAACTTTGAATGTTTCAAACCAGAACAAAATCTTCATCTAATTATAAGTGAACTATATTAAGCACAAAAGGCAATTTCAAATTATACTGAACAAAGTTACATTTTACTCTTTGCTTTCAAAATGCATTTATCGCAATTTCGCAAACTAATTGCAAATTCATTTTGCTTAATTTTCTTAGGTTATTTCTTTTATTGCTTTCAAGTGCTCTGCATATTTCTGAACCATCGAAATCCATAAGGAAGATTTAGAGGAGCCTTTTTTGTTGTTGTTAATTTGTATTTAAAATCATAGAATGGGAAATGAATCATTCTTTTCGTTTCTAATTCTTGGATTAATGCGGTGACCACTAAACCAGTTCCAGTTATTATAGACCCATTCAGAATAGAGGGAGAAAAAGTTACCAGTGATAAGCACATTTGAAAAACTAGATTTGGAGAAAGACATTACATTTTGAGAGACAAACCCAAATGAAGCTGTATGTAACTGACTTCCATGTATACCTATATGATTGCAGATCTTTGTATAACTGCATGGTTTCTTAAACAGAGGCAGCTCTCCATTTTCTACCAAGGTTGATTATCTTCTGTGGAGATTAACTGCAGCAAATGGTTCATTTAAGGCTGGTTAATTCCAGTTCGTCTTCCCCAATTATATGCTGTGTCTAGGATTAAACAGTTCTCGACTCTAAAACTCTTGCATTCCAAAGTTAAGCATAAGTTGAAATTTGTTTTGTTATTGTATTTGTGGTCTACCCCTCCTTTTGCACCATTAGTAGAGATGGTGGATAGTAGCCAGTATGCAGCACATAAGATTTTGTTTCAGTTTTTTCACAAACCACATTTTTGTAAGGATTGAATTCATGTTTTTACATGGACTTTATTCATAGGTGACCTAGAGGGAAGTCTGTTCCTAAAGAGTCTGCATGGTAGTCTTAGGGGTGTGATATGTGTGTGTATGTCTGTCTGTGGAGGATCCTTGGGTGGAGGGGGGGGGGTCCAGTTCTGTATTTTCTCCCCTGAGATGAGATAGATAAGATAACTCCTAGAATTGGATTTCTAGGCTCACATGTTTAATAGTATTTATCTTCTGTGACTGAGTAAATTGTTTATGTGCTTGTTAATTAATTACGCCCAAATAATAAGTGTGTATGCTTCTATCTGTATTTGGTAGATGTTAGCAGTTTTTGCTTGAGGGGAATGTCATTAAATTGTAATAATAACCTACATTTACATAGCACCTTCAATACTTTCATACTAAAGAAACCTAAAATACTTTGAAATTTCCCTAAATAGTTTAAAGAGCTATAGATATCTTTCCTTAAATGTCCTGAAATATCATCTTGTCTATAGTTAAAATACAGTCATTCTTAAAACATAGCCATAGAAAATGAGAAGTATTATCTTGGTTGGAATTGGAATTAATCAAGGATTTGGGATATAGAGGATATAGACATCTAATTCATGATTATTTTAGTCTCAGCTCTGCTCTTACTTGGCTCACTTTCTTAAGACCATGTAGTCTACCACATAGCCTAGGAAAGAGTCCTTTCCTCCTTTTCCCACTCCTCCCCCTCCTCTAACAGCCTCCTCCCGCTTTATCTTCCTTAATATGGTGACTTGATCCTTTCTCCTGCTTAGTTGATAGCCAAAAGTATTCTTAATAAAGCAACTATTGGCTTTTCAGATTCTTGCTAAAATCATAATCTCAAATTTTCTATGGCTCGAGTCTTATTAAACTCTCAGCTGAAAGAAATAGTTGTCTCATAGAATGGCCCGAAGGATCTCCAGATGGCTTCTTTCTCCAGATATTTAAATATTTACCCTTAAGATAATTTCAAACCACAAGAGACCTGGGTAGTTTAAGCATTTTATGTTACTCTCTCAGGAAATTATTTTTTCCTGAATTTTATTTAGTAATTTATTTTCATATTAAAGAATGATTTTGGACAGGTGCTTTAAAAAAATATTTTATTTATTTATTCATTTGGGAGAGAGAGCATAAGCAAGGGGAGGGGCAGAGAGAGGGAGAAGCAGGCTCCCTACTGAGCAGGGAGTCCAACTCAGGCCTAGATCCCAGGACACTGGGATCATGACCTGAGCCAAAGACAGAGGCTTTAACCAACTAAGTCACTCAGGCACCCCTGGACAGGAGCTTTTATTGAGCTGTGCTTTAATATTGTATCATCCTCTAACTTAAGGGAAGTTGGGAGACAGGGTCACTTGAAAGTTGTTCTGTTTGTCACAGGAGTGTTACTACAAAATCCATGGTATCACACAATGTTCTCTTTATGTGGATCTGAGAAAAATATTTCTCTGGTCTCAGTACTGGGAAAGGCTTGGCTTCTTTATAGCAACTGTGTTATTTTTATATCATAGACACCACCAATCATATCATATTTTTCTTTGGCTGCTCACAAGCTCAGAGCCAAATTTGTAACCCACTTCTAGGAGCTGTGCAAACTTTATAGCCTACATTCCTCTGTGCTAATCTTTCTCCTGGCTTTATTTTTCTTCTCTCTCTCTCTCTCTTTACCCACCTCTTATTATTTTAACATGATTTACTGTACATATTTTTTAGTCTATCTCATATCCTTTGCAAAATAAGGAGCAGGAGATATAAACAAGCAAATAAAGAGCAAGAAAAAGCATTCTAGGGGACCCCAGGGGGGTGCCTGAATTATTTAACACACAGCCAAGACAGAGCACCCTCAGTCAGTGCTGCCAGGCTGTGTGGCATTCCCAAACTGCATCTCTAGGGACCGGGGGCTTTAGACATTGTAGCAGGATATTCTACTCGGGTTTCTAAGAGGAAAAGGTGCTTTGAGCCCAAGTGGAAATTCTAGTTTTCTCCTGTTTTTGTGTTGAATACCAAAATTCTTAAGGAATGTAATAGGATATTTGAAGTGAATACCCCAGTGAAGAGATCACAGGAAGTGCAGAACTGCCTGGTCTCTATGGCTTATGGCTCAGGTGTCTATATGGAAGGGAACCCTCAGGCAGGAGGGAGGAGGCAGAGCTAGACACTAGATGCCCACATTATGTTGGAACAGCCCCCAGTTTGGAAGAGTGAGTGGCGGACTGCCTGATAGAAGAGAAAGCTGGATGGTCACGATACTGTCTCTAGCGACTCTTTCTCATAATTTAAGCAAAACAGTTGCCACCAGAGTTTTCAGAAGTGTCAGAAGTACAAGATTGATCCAGGGACCAGCAGTATAGGGCAGGACATTTTAGAGGGCAGGGAGCTCGGGTAGCTGGCAGGTCCATCAGTTTCAGGACCACTGACCTTGGATTCAGTGAAATGATTCCATTTTCTCCTTTGAATGCTGGGCAAACAGTTAAGCCATTTGCACCAATTTTGCAAGTCGATGTATGCAGTTGTTGTCCTGTTGGAAAGGAAAGAATAATGATACCAAATGGCAAATATGAGGCCAGAGTGGTGCTCTGGCACTGCTCAAGTCCCAATCCCTGTCCTGTGCTAGGGTTTTGGCAAAAAACGGATTACGAATGATTTTTTTTTTTTTTTTGAGTATGGAAAATGGGCGACAGTCCAGGTAAACAAAAAGGAGCCCAGATAAAAGTTTTATTTCTTTACATTGACTCTGTTCCCAGGTGTGAAATTTTGTCCATCTTTGAGATCTTATTTTACTTAAAAGTAAAAGAAAAGAACTGCATACCATCCCTGACTCTCCTACCAGCTTCTGCAGAGGTAAAAGATAGAATATTTTATAGATATGAATGACTTGCTGGATCTTCCCCAGGAAGTAGAGCAAGTGGGATTGGGACATATGAGAAACATTTTGAATTTTCTGAAAGAAGATGATAAGGTAATAAAAGCTGAGATCAATTTAGAAAGTCTGACTAGAATTGAGGATCTCACTGCCTAGCCTGAGCAGCCACACTTTTCAGTCTTTGTGTGAATTCCAAGTGACAGCAGGGAGAGGAGTCATCTGCTCTCCAAACACCATACAGTTGTGGTA
Source organism: Mustela erminea (assembly GCF_009829155.1). NCBI lineage: Eukaryota > Metazoa > Chordata > Mammalia > Carnivora > Mustelidae > Mustela > Mustela erminea. The sequence continues at coordinate 81,142,881 of NC_045618.1, read as the reverse complement.
GTTGTAAATGGCAGAGCCCATAGATAATGTCACCCCAACTAGAGGTCAGTGAGAGGTGAATACAGACCTGCTGTCTGCACACCTGGGGCTGGCTTGAGGCCTTTGGCACTGTCCCCTGTTTACATGAGTCAGCCCTCAGAGATCCTTTGGCTTCCTACCTAATTTTTAAGTCATAGCCAGTTTGGAGAAGCCAACTAAATTGAACTCTCTAGTCTACACCAGACAAAGGAGACCTTTGGTTTTGACCACGGTCCCAGATCTCCTTGGGTCCAACCCCTAGCAGCATCATTCTACTTAACAGTTTATAACAAGATGTCACTTAAACCTGGTCCCCTAGTTACTTGAGATAAATAGCACAGAGGGAGAGAGAGAACTTAGGGAGAGTAATATTAAAATGTGTACTTTCAGCCAAGACTTTCAGCCACTTGTTTTGTTTTTCAAAATAGCCCCCATTTCTGAATTCTGAACTTCTGGGAGAAATAGGTCAAATCTAATGATTGTCATTTAGGTTTTCCAGTGGTTCACTGGTAAGTAAGTAAGAATTGGAATGTAAGTAAGAATTGGAATGTAAGTAAGAATTGGAATGGCAGACACAGGAATGCAGCTGGGTCAATTTTGGCTTCTCTTTTCCCCATATCATCACCACAGTGGTGCTATTTTGAATAGCTATGTATCTTCTCCACCCTCATGCCCTGCTTTAGGCTCTGGCAAGGGATATATGAAAAGTTTCTCCCTTCGCTTTGTTTAAAATTATTCAATACAGAGTAACATAATCTCCCATTGTACAGTCTTCCATTCAACAGATAACTGAGAACCTACTTTATGTAAAAAACACTGTCATATGAACCTTAAAAGGTGAGGGTCTTTGCCTTATAATTGAACAGGGGAGCTATGATATATATTCAACTGTAACACTTGACTTGCTATGACATGAATTGGAAAAGTTGGAAGGAAAGCTCTCGAGATGTTCAGAGAAGCTGGAGGAAATTTTCTTTTTTTTAAATTAAAAAAAATTTTTTGGCTTTTTAAATTTGTATTTTAATTCCAGTTAGTTAAAATACAGTGTTATATTAGTTTCAGGTGTACAGTGATACAACAATTCCGTATATTACTTGGTGCTCATCATGACAAGTGCACTCCTTACTCCCCATCACTTATTTAATCCATCCCCCTACCCTATCCCCTCTAGTAACCACCAGAGTTTGTTCTCTATTGATTATCTGTCTCTTTTTTCTCCCCCTTTTCCCTTGTTTTCTTACATTCCACGTTTGACTGAAATCATATGTATTTGTCTTTCTTTGATTGACTTATTTTACTTAGCATGCTACCCTTTAGCTCCATCCAGGTCATTGCAAAAGGCACTATTTGTTTCTTTTTTATGAATGAGTAATATTCCATCATATATATGATGGAATATTAGTGGGTGGATATATATATATATATATATATATATATAGAGAGAGAGAGAGAGAGAGAGAGGAGATAAAAAATATAAACGGTCAGATAATGTTTTTGTAAGACTGTAGTTTTTATGGCCAGAACTTGAGAGATATATATTATAGAATTCTAGAGTTAGAAATGAGGAGGAAAGGTATCATAGGAACATGGATAACTTCTTTATCCACTTATTAATTGATGGACACTTAGGCTACTTCCATAATTTGGCTTTTGTAAATAATGCTCTAATAAACATAGGAGTACATATATCCCTTTATATTAGTGTTCTTGTATTCTTTTGATATACCCAGTAGTGATATTACTGAATCATAGTTTAGTTCTATTTTTAATTTTTTGAGGAACCTCCATACATTGTTTTACACAGTGGTGGCACTAGTTTGCATTCCCACCAACAGTGCGTGAGTGTTCCTTTTTCTCCATGTCCACACCAATACCTCTTGTTTCTTCTGTTGTTAATTTTAGCTATTTTGACAGGTGTGAGGTGGTATCTCAGTAAAGTTTTGATTTGCATTTCCTTGATGGTAAATGTAGATGAGCAACTTTTCATGTGTTTGTTGGCCACCTGAATGTCTTCTTTGGAGAAATGTCTATTCATGACTTCTGCCAACTTTTTAATTGGATTATTTATTTTGGGGGGCATTGAGTTTATTAAGTTCTTTATAAATTTTAGATACTAACCCTTTATCAGATATGTCATTTGCAAGTATCTTCTCCCATTCAGTGGGTTGCCTTTTAATTTTATTGTTTCCTTCACTGTGCAAAAGCTTTTTATTTTGATGTAGTCCCAATAGTTACTTTTGCTTTTGTTTCCCTTGCCTCAGGAGACCTGTCTATAGAAAAGCTGTATGGCTGATGTCAAGGAAGTTACTATCTGTGTTTTCTTCTAGGATTTTTGTGGTATCATGTCTCACATTTAGATCTTTCATCCATTTTGAATTTAATTTTGTATATGATGTAAGAAAGTGGTCCAGTTTCATTCTTTCACATTTTGCTGTTCAGTTTTCCCAGGAGAAATTTTCATTAAATGGTCAGATAATGTTTTTGTAAGACTGTAGTTTCTATGGCCAGGACTTGAGAGATGTATATTATAGAATTCTAGAGTTAGAAATGAGGAGGAAAGGTATCATAGGAACATGGATGACATGGGCTATAAGGCCAAGGGTGGGTCAGGGAACAGACATTGGCCCAAGTGTAGGGTATATAATAATATACCTTAATAATAGCTTATCTTTATAATATCCTGTGGTTTCATATCTTTCCCCTACATGTTACCACATTTGATCTACGTAACAACTCCACAGAGTGGGCCTCTGTTTGTTGGGGACCAAGTTAATGAATTTCCTTTTCCTCACTGGGCAAGAGGGATCCACAAAAGATTATTTCTGAGATGGGCTTAGTGAAGGGCAAACCACCTGCAAATATTTTTTTCCAGGCTGGATTGGAGTGGGAAAGTCTGGAGATGAGATAATTTCTGAAGCTATGGTGGTTTTGTGGGTTGAGAATGACAGAAAAGAAAGGGAGGAATAAGAAGACATGTTCCCAAAGTAGAATTGCAGGTCAATTGAAAGTGGCTTGAATGTTTTAAGAGGTACTAAAAAACCAATATTTTATGAAAATTTCTGCTGTGACCATTTCTCAGAGTTAATTGTTCTTTGTATTTTCAGAAGATTGTGATAACTTTAGTATTTCTTTCTGCCTCATTTTATTGTTATTTACATATTTCATAGGCTTATTCAGTTGTAAGCTTCTGGCAGAGAAGAATAATGCTCTTCATCTTTATCTTTCCCGGGAGGAGGCATATAGTTTGGTCACTTGCACATAAGTATTATTTAATAAACACTTGCCATATTTAAATGGTTTGGCAGTGAAAGACAAAAAGGAAAGCTTAAAATGGCAGGGTTGCAGGAAAGGGGTTATTTATTTATTTTAAGAAATAAGTGAGATATGATGGAAAGGATACCCAAGGGGAGTCAAACTTGGTTTAAATCCTGGCACTACCCATTTGTTTTCTAAATGATCTTGGCCAAGATCACTTAATGTTTTTAAGCATTATTTTCTATCATATAACATACCAACAATAAAATCAACTTTCTGAAGTTGTTGTGAGGACTAAATGAAGCATTATGTGTCTAACACAGTATCTGGTGTGTTAGTTCATGTCCAGGCCTACTCCAGCCCCCTGACTTGAGTATGTTCCTAGAGGTATGGGGAGAAGATTAAGAGATGGAAAACATAAGAGAAAGGAGAAATTACAGATCAAGTTTTCATAAGATGGAGCACACAGAGGAAGTGTTTCTGAAAAGACAAGGCAGATACTACTTCCCTTAAATAGGCAGAAAGGAGAGAAGGAATAGCGAGAATTTAAAGAAATTCTGTCAAGTGAAGAATGCAGACTCTGGGAACACCAATCTCAAAAAGTTGGAAGATTATCTTCTAGGGTGAGAGGTGTGGGGAAGGGGTTTGTAAATGGGATTGGTTACTAGAGAGTAAATAAATCTGGAAGAGTTGCTATGGGTATTGGGTCAGGGAATCAACAAAACAAGAGAAGAGGATTGCTTGAAAGTAATGAATGTCAAGAAAGCCTGGATAGCATGAGGTTGCTGTTGACACAATCAGCAAAGCATTAAAAAACATGAATCCAGTGTTACTGGTCAATTCCATTTATGGAGCATTTAGTGCCGTATAAGGCGTTGGGCTGGCGAAATTGGGCTCTCAACTGGACAGGACAGAGCTGGAAAGATGGAAGGATGTGTGTGTGTGTGTGTGTGTGTGTGTGTGTGCGTGTGCGTGTGCATTTGTACTCTGCAAAAGAAGGATATAATGATATATTCTGTGAAAGAAACAGAATAGCTTGCCCAGTCTCCTGTTCTATCTGGAAAAGACTTTATATATTATGTAATTCAACCTAAACTTAAGTGTGGGCTGAGTGTGACTTGCCAGAAATTATTTTACTGGGAGGTAGTATGGAAGAATGGTTAAGAGTATGGCACTAGAATCTGACTTCTGCATTTGAATCCCAGCTCTGTGACTTTGGACAAGGTTCTTAGCTTTTATAAAACTTATCCAATACCTGAGATACAATAGTCACTCCATGAGCATTATCTAAACTCAGGGTTTCCTGATATCTGCCCACTGTTCTGTCTGCCACATGGGGCTGCCTTGTTGAGTGACAGAACACCCTGAGGATTGACAATGGGTAACTGACTGTAATCTTTTTTGGTACAACTCTTTTTAAAAACCATATTAGATGACCTTGCTTGAAATATTTGTAATGAATAATCTTTGTATATAATTTATGAAACTCTCTCATTTCTTTCAACCATATAGCTTTTACAACCACTCACTTTTGAAGACAAATCTCCATTTTCTTAATCAGAATCCTATTAAAAAGGGAACCCTATTGAACATATTTTTTGGACAAGGAAACCAAGGAACAAGAGAGTCAGTGAGTTTCCTGAGCCCAAACAATGACAGAAATGTGAGGCATGAAGCATGAATTATCCATAATGTGACTATCAGTGTGGCCTCTCTTTCCGTTATAACCTCAAACCAACATGTGGTGATCTAGAGGACTGATACGTTACATAGATACTTAAGGTAGTCCGTAATAAGGCACTAACCTCTCCTTTTTCAGAACCCAGAAATAATTATTTATTTTCCTTACTTCTCTGACTTCCATTTTTGTGGTAATGGTGAAAGAATTAAAAATCGGGCCTAGTTAAGACCATTTGGGCCTCAGGAAACAAGTCAATTGTTTGTGTTTCCTTCACTCCAGAGATATTCTGAGGGTTGGTACACACCAGCCTGGAAGAGAGAAGGATCCATGGACCATCTCATTTCTGACTCAGTCAGCCAGCTGGGTGTTGAGACTATTTCCATGGCTTCCAATCCGTCAGTGCTTGAAAACATTTACTACAGAAAGGATCGCTGGCTGAGGGAAGACATTTGTCTAATTCGGCAACAGCACTTTACACTGCATTTCCAGATTATGCCTCTCCTTGAAAATGATCTATTACAGGAGCAGTTTATAAAATTAAACACTTGTCATTATGCAATGTAAAATTCATGAAGCAACCAAATGTCAGGGATCTACATATTTAAAAGATGGGAGTTTTAGCATTTCTTCCCTGGCAGGGATTCTGAGCAGAAAAAGGCCCAGAGAAAAACATAGCTAATCACAAAGCTGTTTTGGAACAGACCAAACAACTCCTTTTTGGAACTGTTAGTCCAAAGGGACCCTATTTTCCTAATGAAAAAAGTAATTATTTCTTTAATAAATATTTACTGAATAGCTACTATATGCCAATCACTATGCAAAGCATGGGGCAACATCAGGGAATATAAGCAATGTTCCGGCTCTCAGGGAGCATACATTCTCCTGTGGGTGGAATGTAGGGAGATAGACAATACACAAGTAAACAAATGAACAAGAAAACAATACTTTCGTTACATGCATTTCCCTCCTTACCCATATACATTAATTTTTCTGTCAAAGAGAAAGATCTGTCTCTTTAAACTACAGCAACTTTTTTTGAATTGCTGGGGCCAAATCACTCATGTGAACAGTTACTAAGCAGTTATGGGGTACAGAATCCCATACTAGATTCAGAAATGATGGAATACTTAGGGGTGAACCATAAACTAGCTGTCTGTAAGGAACTTTCCTTTTAAGAAATACAAGCCGCAGTCTTGATAAAACTGAAGATCGTACTGTTAGGACCCTCTAAGCCACCCTCTCTCCCAGTGCAACCTTGCTTCTTGCTCTACAGGAAAGAAGTAATAAACCTTTATCCCCAGCTTTGCCCTATGATAGATGCAGGAGCATTAAGCAACTTAAACTCTTGTGTCGGGGCCCAATTACCCATCCATTTTATGCTCATGAAGAACACTCCCTGCCGGAGGGACCAGTAAGTTACAAGTCTACCTCTCATGACTTCTTCATATGGAACCACACCTACTGGCTATGGATTCCTTAGGATGGTGGTTGTACCAGCTTGAGACCCATAAATGTGCTAATGCCTTTCCCTCAGAGCTCTGTTGTCAGTTCTCATACCACATCACCAGCTCACCTCCAAGGCCAGTTGTGCCATGACACTGGGACCCAGCTGCTTTGTTACCTGCCAGGAATTTTCAACATGGATTCATGGGTTTGACATAATATTTTAACTTCTGGCTTTTAGTGTTTTAAAATATGCATCATGGTGAGAGTTAAAGGTGTAGTAAGAGTCAGGGATGTTGGTTTCACATGTCAATTAGTAATGACACAACAAAGAAAACAGTGATTTTGTACATTGAAAGTGCCATTTTTAATGTCAAAACAGCTACATCAAAATGATTATGTTAGAGTGGGTGCATCAAATCACAGTGTCAAAAGTTGTTGGATTGCCCTCTTCATCTTCATTACTCATCTAGGGCATGATAAGGGCCTATTCCAAGAAACTCTCAATCTGAAAGCAGGGTGAGTGTCCAGTGTCAGTAACAGACCACACTAAGCAGACATCATGCAGCATTCCTGCTGAGGCATAGTAACGTCATGGACCTATGTCAGAAAGCAGGGACCAGCAAATGTGGTAATCAACCCATCAGGCCAGAGCCTGTTGTCCAGCTTCTTATGAGCATCTGTATTTCCCTTAAAGTGAGACCACTTGAGGAAGGTCTCAAGGTAGAGTTTAGAGACAGGTGTGATCTGCCTTAGATTGTTATCCGGAGGCAAGTGTATTTTTGATGCGTTAATAAGACCTAATTTTTTGGAAGGAGTGAATGAGGCCTTCAGTGGGGAAAGACTGCTGTGTGCAAAATATTCCTGTATAGGTGATGCCAAAGAGATGAGTTTGAGTGGAACTGGGGACATGTGTTCAGGGAACATGCGTTCAGAGAAAGTAGGATGTAATTGGCAAAGGGCCTTGAGTATGTGAAGCTGCAGAAATTTGATGTGGTATTGAGAAGCAATAAGAAGCTATTATGGATGTTTAACAGGCGACTTCCATAATAGCAAAGTCTGAAAGACTGAAAGACTACTCCAGCTTTTTTGTGAGATGAACTGGTTCAGGAGTGGAATTAGAAGCCAGAAGAGCTTCCCTGAAGTTACTCTGCAACCCAGCTATAAGGTAATAAGGGCTTAAGCCCATTTGCAAAGGCAAATGGAAATGAAGATGCATATGTGAAGTAAATCAAGAAGGAATTTCTAAGACGGGGAAGAGATTAAATATTGGGGATAAAAGAAGGATAAATCCAAAATAAGTGCAAGGTACTAAGCTGAGTTGAAGATTTGGCATATTGTTGCTGTTGATAGCAATAGACACAGTTGGGAAGCCTGTCTGTTGGGGACTAGAGTCAGAGCCCAGGGTTCACTTACCATATAGTGTTGATGGGACAAACAAGAACTATACTGTTGTAAATGTAAGTGGTGATGTCAATATTGAGAAAGGCTGAAAAATGATATTGGAAATGGAGGATTTGGGAACTATCTTTGAAGAAGCAGGAGCTAAACTCATGAGCAAATTGTCATCAGGTACGGTCATCATCCCTGTCACTATTGTGAAACATTGTGTAAGGATGCAGTGGGAATAGGTAAATACATTTGGAAAATCCACAAACATGCATGTTTGATAAAGTCTCCAGAAAGGAAAACAAGAAATCAGTGAAAAATCAAAAACAATGGAATCCTTGAAAAACAGAATGAGCAAAGTAGAGAAGAGCAGAAAGTGCTTCAAGAAAGGGGCACAGTCAGGGTGTACTGATGAAGCAATGAATTCACAAAGGGGGAACAGAATTTGACCCTTTAATCTTCTGGAGAGGCTAACTTCCTTTTTAGAAAGTAACGAGTTTACAGATGGAGTCAAGTAGGGGGTAGCTGGCAAAACCGGGAAGATGATAACAGAACTCAGTTTGAAAAGGACAGAATCAAAGTTGGAAGGAACATAGATGTCATCTACTGTGACTTCCTCTTAGTTTCAGGAATCCCTTTTAGGATCTGTAGCCCTAACAGACATTCACTCCATCTTGTTGGAAGGGCACTTCCTAATTTGCCAGTCAATGGGCTCCATATTTGAGCAACAGATTAGTGGGTCAGTGACTTCTTCACTGAGATTAAAAAAAAAAAAAAAGCTTGAAGAGATACAAGCACAGAAAGTAGACATTTTCTGGTAGCAGGAAAGTACAGCAGAATCAAGTGAAGCCCCATATTTATTTTAACCAGAAGAGAGGCTTGAATACAGTCAAAGGAAGAAAAAGAAACAGTAGAGAAGAAAGGGTGAAAGAATCTAGCAGGAGAGGGAAGATAAAGTCTCTTAGAGGCCAGAGGCAGGAAGTGATCAGAGATACAGATGGAAAGGTTATTTTCTTTTTATTTATCCACCCATCAACCAGTGCCGGATACAGTGCTTTTAGCATAGCATGTGTGTAATAGAGAGACATGCTGATTGATTGAGGAGAAGAAAGATATTTTTGAAATCCAGGAATAGATAAAGGGAGGGAGTCAAAAGCAGATCTAGGATCTAACTAATGATACAAATCATGTGAGCTGAGGAGCAAAAGAAAATTCAGAAGCATTACTTTTGGCCACTGAAAAGAAAATGGCTGGTGTTTTAGTCAATTTTAAAGATAATGATTTAAAAAAAAAGCTGTCTGACTCCTTTGTACCTTCTCCCAAAACTGAAGTAATAGACAAGGCATTCAGATCAAATCATCCCTCCTGGAAGATGAGACATGCCAACAGAACCTCAGCCAGATGGGAGCTGTAGAAAGAGGCTCAGAGGGACATTTTGTTGCCCAGTCAGTTTGGATTTAAACCAGGTGCCTCCAGGGTAGAAGGCCAGAGCTTTGCCAGGCAAGAGCACGGATGTAAGCTGCCGTTGTGTGAAAACAAGTTAAGTTGCTTGGTTCCAGGGAATATGATCCAAGTGTCATAAATGCATCTGTTTAATAATGCATATCAGTAGCTGTTCCAGAATTTGGGCGCCTTGAGCTGCCTTTGTTTCCTCATTTCCAGAAATGTGAATAAGCCCGTGTCTTAACAAAAGCACTAGATGGCAGCATAGGACATCTATTCAACTGTCTCTCTCCACAGGCTGCTGGAATTTTGACAGCTACAAAACGGTACCTGTGGTTTTGTGTATAAAACTGGTATAACTGTTTGTACATTTAAAAAATGTAACAATAAATTAAACATAAGGGAAATGGGTTGCTAATAAATACAGTGTTAGACTGCATTTTTGTATACCAGGTGACAAGCTCGGGCATTCAAACCTGATTTGTGCAAGAGGATGGGAAGCAAGTTGAAGGAGCTGCAAAATGTACATGCTGGGTGGTTATAGCTTCCTTGAGGGTTGTTGTTGATTTACCCATATGTCTGTATGCATTACACAGAGGTGAAAATCTAGGAAAGTGAAGGGTACGATATGTCTGAAAGTCTGGTAACGAGGGATTCTAGAAAGAAGCACTGTTCTGTGATTCCCTAACTCACTGTTTGGATGAGTGGAAGCTGAAAGTGTGAGCTCATTATATCTGTTTTCCTTAAGAGGGACACAAATCATGCCTCTTCATTCTCTTAGATCCATGCATCATTTAGAAAATGGGGCTCTTAAACCTGCACACATCTATAGGACTGGGCTCAGTACACACTTTCGTTTTTTTCTCTGTCATCCAGGCTGATTCCTTTTTTTTTGGTTAGAACAAACTGTGATCTGAGATGGGCATAAGTTTATGGGTTTGACTCCAGTAAGGGCTAGTTGGTTTGCTGCAGGAGGTAGAAAACAAAAACTATTCTAAGGCTGTATATTGTAAAGCTTGATCAAATGACTGTAATATTCTTAAGCACTCCTAGAAAAAGAATTTGGAGCACAACTTTTATCAAGACAGCCAGAAGCATTATCTTTTTATTCTTTTCTTTCAACAAACATTTATTATCTACTAAGTGCCAGACATTGTGCTGAGCAATGAGAGAGATCTAAAGCAAAAACAAAAGAACCCCAAAACATGATACAGCATAACATACATCTTCCTTATTACACGGACAATAATTAGAGTTACTATTGTCATGATGGTTTATAGCTCATGACATATAGACCCACAATATCTTATTTGAGTCTCAAAACTGCCCTGTTGTTTGGATCTTTTTTACAGATGAGGAAGCTGAAGTTCAGAAATAATTAGTAATTTACCTAAGATCATAGCTAATAAGTGGTAGGAATGGCATTTGAAGCTAGACTTTGGACTCCAATTCTTGAACTCTTTCCACCACACCATACAACTCTAAAGAAAATAATTCCTTTTTTTTTTTTTTTTACCATTTTAAACTCCTGAAAACATTTTAATCTCAGAAATGCATGAAATTTAGGTAAAAGACTTGAATTCAAGTGCTGTGTGATTATTTACTTAGTAAATAATGTTAGAAATACAGAGTCAACTAACTGTGGAATAAAAAAAAAGTTAAGGCATGAAGAAGAAACATTCCACCTTGGTTTGTTGTTGTTCTATTGCTTATTTACAACTAGGACAAATTTTCTTTTCAATAGCAATCTTTTATAGGGTGGGCATACATATTTCTTCCGTTGAAGGAGTGTTTTTCCATATTTCTTTACTTCATATACCTTTTTCTTTCATTTCCTTCACTTCGTTTCCCCTAGGTTTCTATGCTATGCTCCATACAGTATACTCAGCATCTTGCTGACTGCCTGGCTTGTGGAGGTTCCTCATTTATTTATGGAATGAATAAAAATAGAGTCTGTGGGGCACCTGGGTGGCTCATTTGGTCAAGCATCCAACTCTTAATTTCAGCTCAAGTCATGATCTCAGGGTCCACTGAGTGTGAAGCCTGCTTAAGATTCTCTCTCTCTCCTTCTCTGCCCCTCTGCCCTCTAAAAAAAAAAAAAGTCTCCATTTGTTGTCCTCACTTGGTCCAGCCCAAGCCAGTCCTCAGCTTCTTTCCCAAGGATCTCTCCATTTTAAAATCAGAACTTACCTCAAGTCTTATTCACTAATTGAAGACATTTCTACGCTTCTGTAACAGCTGTTGCCACACAGTCTAGTGCTTGTGTTTAGGTTTTCTTGCATTGTTCTGTAGTTGTTTCATGGGAGCAGGTCAGTGCTTGTCAGCACATAATATCAGTTTACTTGCTTCTCATAACATTTTGCCTATTTAAATCTGTAAATTCTGTGTGGTCATGTCTTTCTGTGGTGGCACATTCCAGTCTAATCCCATCTCTAGGCACTTGCGCATGAGCAGGGAGGTGGAGACGCTACCTTTTGGGGGGTGCTGCACCAGGTGAAATCATCCTGTTTCAATGTGGGCATTCAAACCAACAAAGAGGCCGTGTTGCTTTATACCTGCAGCCTGCTGATTGCCCATTTTTAGTGATCTAGGTCCATCATCTCTCCTTTAGCTAGTCACAAAGGGCCAGTTGTAAACAACCACTGCCCAAATTGTATCACATTACCCATGAGATGAGCAAACGCCAGCAATAGCCTCGGTTAGAGTCTGGAGGGCTTGAAACTTACAGCCTGTGATGTAAATCAGAAGCAAAGACCATAAGAAAGTAGGTTGATTTCCTTTTACTTAGCATTCAGTGGAATGAATCATTTAAATACTCAGTGCCTTTTTTTTTTTAAATAAGCTTTTGACATAGAGATTAATGATATTTCCCCCCCTCTTATGCTCTCTATGTGCGTAAGCCCACAGTTGGCCCATCCGTAGGCAATATGTTGCTCTCTGTATGGTACGATCTGAAGTACATTACAAATTCCCCAAATTTTCCCTGGCTGGCCTACTATGGTAAAACCTTTAACACCGTTTATTTTGGTGTGTTTTTTTGTTGTTGTTTTTGCTTTTTTGGATAAAGCATCCAAATTTCTATGGAAATTACCTGGCAGAGATGTTAGAAATTACTAACAAAGTGTAATTCATTAGGTCATTTAATTTTCACTCAGAATTGGCGTGCCCGCCTCCTGCTCCCCACTGCCCTGCCTCGCTCAATTCTGTCCCCTACTACATAGTAAATAAGTAGGAGGGCAGAAAGTGAAAACTTATCACTCAGGGGTATAAAATTCTAAAAAATCTTTATTCAGTTTATAATCAAAGTTTGAGTCCATCGAAATTTGGAGACACCAAAAGGAAAATTCTGATCTTGTGAAAGTTTTCAAAATATTAATTTCTCCCCTCCTATGTTAGTGTTATAATTCTCAGCAGGAAATGATTCAGAATTTCTCCTCGGCTTTATAGAGGGCCACAGGAAGGTGAAAATGCCTCTGCTTTCCGCAGTAATCAGAGACTTAAAAATCCAAGTCAACGATAAGACGCAGAGATTTAGGCCAGGCATTGGTGCTCCCTGCTCAGACTGTCCCCAGCAAGGTGTGTGCAAGATCTCTTTCATGCCTCTAAGTTCCCTCTTTAAATCTCAAAGACCCTTTTAAACCTCACATTCCAACAGGTGTCAAAAACATCTCTGCAGATGAACACCTGAAGGTGAAGGAGAGAGAGAGAGAAAGCAAGTATGTATGAGCCCACAGGAAAGGGGCAAAGGGAGTCTCCCACAAGAATAAGTGAGATCAAACCTGACTGCAAATTAAGGATGCTGTTAAAAGAGTGTGCCTGAAGCTCACAGGTCAGGCTTAAGTAACTGCTTTTCAGACAAAGAATGTTTTTTGAGACCACAGGTAATAGGATCAAAAGTCTGAGGAATCCAGAAGTATACAGTTTTTATTCTGTGGGTACTGGAGAAGAGGAGGGGTAGGATCCCAATTCCACATTTTCAGTCATTGTGCTTCCAGCTTGGTCTGAGGCTTGAGGCACAGACCATCTTGCTCCATCCCAGGTCTGATCAGCATTTGAGAATTTATTGACAAACGGCATCCTATCAAATCCCCCGAAACCCTTCTATAAACTACTCTTGCCTTCAAGGGTGCACCTTTCTGAAGGTCCGCGATGACTCACCTTTTACCTTGCCAGAGGCCCAGAGAAATACATATTTTTGTGGGAACTGTACCCAGGAGAGGACACAGCAACCAGAGTGGGAGTGAGGGAGGGCCTGCAGCCTGGATCCAGTGTCCTAGGTTTTAACAGTCTTTGTGATATGTGCCCATTTCATCATTTTGTGCTTGTAAAAATACCTTGGAAAACCTGGTGATTTTCCCCATGTAGGTACTCCCATCTACAGAATTAAGAGGTCTGTGGAGGCATCATATCCCTCAAAGTGAGTAGTCTGGCTAAACTTCCTCAGCTGCCAAATAGCCAGCTTTGCCTCTGGTGATGTGCCAGGAGTTGGACTGTTCTAGAGAGAAGAGTGAGAATCAAAGTATTATGTGTGTGTGTTTGCGTATGGTGTGGTATGGTGAAGGGGCAGTGATGTGTGCATGGAGTATGTGAAAGTGTACATGCATGTGTGTGCACTTCTGTGTGTGTCTGTGTACCTTTGTGTGTGTGGATGGTGAATCTTAGATTCCATTGTTTAGTGGAGTTAATGGGAATATTATTGTATGGTTTTAGGCAAATTGTTCACTCATGTTATTGCCTTTCTAAGTATTTACACCTGGGCCAAATTAAAGCGGGTCTAGACTGTACCTTCAGTTAATTTACTCTGCTGTTCAGTTCTACTGAGCAGCTCAAATGTTGATAGACCAGTAAGTGGTCTAGACAAGACAGAATGGAGTTCTAGAAGGAGCTTAGGCTTTGGAGACTGGAATTCTGAGCTACATAAATCCTAGCTGTATAACTACGTTGGATGGTGTTATGAGGGTAAAAAACTAGGCCTCTCAAGAAAAGTGCTCAGCATGTGGCCTGTCATTTTGTAGGTGACCAAAAAAATGGACCTTCTCTTTCTATCTGGCATATTGAACAGAAATGATGACTTAGTCCTTCCCTTTGATCCTTCTTACTTTAGAAGCATAATATAACACTCTTTTAATAGTGAATTCACTGTTAACTTTGTTTCCTAAATAACGGTAGGACATAGTGTCAAAGTGGCCCCAAATAGCACACATTTCTGATATGAGGAAATATTTCTTTATGTCCACTGTTGGCTCTAGCCTTTTGGTGCCACTGGGTAATCAGATGACTTAGAGCCTGACTTCCAAGAACTCTAAATCACTATTTTCTTCACACTAACATAAAAATTATCCTTCAAAGTCCCAACTCAAATTTTTATGCTGGCCTAAAATCATTTCTCACCTTTGAGAATTCTGACTCCCATGAGACTTACATGTTCTGAAATAATTTCTTCCGTATTATTATTATTTTACATTTATTATTTTTACATTTTTATTATTATTTTACATTTCTTCCATATTAATAACATCTTTCCAATCAGATAGTTAATTCTAAATGTGCAGGGTCTGTGCAGTATTTTTTCTGTAGTATATTCTACAATGAAGATGCTTATTGACTGGTGAGTGACACTGGTGCTTTTATTTTCCAGGAAGTAATTATCGAAAATGTGGACTACTACATTTGGATCTCTTTTTCTTCTTCCTTTACCATGGTACCTGTTCTACAGTGCTAAGTCCCCCACCCCACCTCACCCTCTCCACCCCCAGACAATGGACAGAATGGAGAAAAGATAATCTGGTATCTTGGTCAACTCTTAGATGAGTGTATTTGAGAAACTGTTGCCTAAAATGACATTTTTGAGTTCTTTGTGGTTTTTTGATTATCCATGCATTCTTTATTACTATTGGCAAGGGCTTCTAGAGAGAAGCTCGGGATAACTTTACACAAGAACCACTATTATTGCAGGGAGGTAAGGGTTAAGTATAACCTATGGAATTAAATGTAAGTGCTGCAGCTGTTCAGCTGGGTATAATAATACACACCTGATACTATTTACATTCTGGTGTCCTAGTAGCAGCTGCTAACAACTTTTAAACAAAGAAAGCACAGAATATTTGCATAACTAATTCTAAGTTTAGGAATTTGCTTGATTATTGTTAATAATGAAAAGAAGGAAAAAATAAAAAATATATAATTGGTGAAATCCATTAAGTGCTCTTGATTTCTTCCGTTCGTTCATTCACTCATTCATTCATCTGTCTGTCCTACCTTCTTTCCTCTACTACTAAAGGTAATGGTGGGGTGAGTGAAATAAGAGGAGCAATTGGGAGAGATGTATGTCACAAGTGGACCAGTTCTTTTCTGCTGGTGTCTGTCATGATGACAACTGAAAAGATATTTCTAACAGCCCCATGTTTCCATTTCAGGAACTACCAACATCACACTGTCCGAACACTGAAGTACCACAGGCCAGTCCTCACACTATAGAAAGTGCTCTAACATAGCTTCTATTTACCAACAGCAGACAGCCTGAGTACTATGGGCACATTTCCCATATGGGATATATGTGGCATATATGTGGGTTTTGTCAAAACATCGGTGACCTCACATACATTCACAAAAATGAAACAGAGTCAATTTCTGAGGTCTGAAACAGTTTAACACCAATAACATCTCTTTCTCTTCTGGTTTTTATAATCCTACTGCATAATTTTTTCAGAATCCATTAAGATGGGGCTCTAGGGCTAAAAGGCAATTGTTATTTGGTGCATTCAAAGCAGGTCACATACCCTACCATGGGAAGAATGATGAAATGGCTTCGGTTTCTCAGTGGTGGTAGTAATACTTCTAAGAAACATAACTTCATTTACTTTTAGTGGTAAAGCCAGTTGCCACATGACTTTGCCAACTTCTGCTGGAATTGGGTACAGGGCCTGGAGGGGTAAAGCAGATATAAAAGAATTACTGCTGGCTCTCTGTTTCTCAGGTGATTTCCAAATTGCCAGTGCAGCCTCCTTATTCTCACAAGATCTGAGGCAAAGAACTGAAGAGGCTGGCTTAAATTTCTGTATCCCAGAGTTCCAGTTGCTTTTGAAGAAAGGAAAAGCACCAAAACTGGAAATGATTTGTCTAGGGGAACTTGGTTGAATTTACTTTTTTTTGGAGATAAGATGGAAAAGATCAAGGCTTTTATGTCTGTGTATTCCTCATCTTTCCTCTATCTTTCCAGAAAGCTGATGTTTGCAAGTTTTTTAATGTGTACAGAAGCAGCCAGATCTGTTTGAGAACCTCAAAAATAAGATCTTAGAGAGTTATTTATCAGAACCACAGAGATCTCCAGTAAGGAGAACAATATCATATTTCTGGGGCAAACAATAGGCAAATTCTAGGGTGCCTGACTGGCTCAGCTGGTTAAGCAGCTGCCTTTGGCTCAGGTCATGATCCTACAGTCCTGGGATGGAGCCCTGCATCAGGCACCCTGCTCAGTGGGGAGTCTCCTTCTCCCTCTCCTTCTCCCTCTGAGGCTTCCCTCTGCTCATGCTCTCATTTGCTCTCTCTGTCTCTCCCAAATGAATAAAAAAAAAAGGAGGCAAATTCCTTTGCTTATAGGCTATACTGAGCAAATTGTACAAAGGGTTATTTCCCATTGCTTATTAAATGCTTTATGGGTTATAGATATGTCATCCCACCAAGTAAAGCAGGTAGAAGTCAATATGCATTTTATAATTTATGCAGTTTATATACAATTATAATGGGAGAATGATTGCCTACCATCTGTAGGCGATGTAGCCTGACAGACCCACGATGACTGTCACTGGAGCCCTCTAAACAAGGGAGGACTTTTTCTTGCTACTCCATAATCCTGGCTAGGACAGCATATTTTACTTGTAAATTTATTAAAGTCTACAGTGCTGAATTAGGTATTTTTTCCCTAGGATTTAGAAATAGACTACTTAATGACAAATCTTGGTCACTTCTTGATTAGATTGTTCAAGTTGATTACCTTGGTCAAGGGAAACCTAAGATTTTTAAGACCAATGTAAATTAGTTTGCCACAGTGTAGAGAAAAATGCTATTCATACAAACTATGCCACAAAAATCTCAACAGATCCTCATATTTAGCCAAGTGTCTTGCAAATACGTACTAGTAATCACAGGAGGAACTAGAAGAATAATACAAATACGTGTAAAAATGCAGCACATGTATCAACTGGCATAGATGAAGCACTAACATAAGCTTTCCCACTCAGTGACATAACACAATGAGGACTTACTTGCTTATGTCATAGTTTAATGCAAGCTAGTAGAGTGGATGGAGGGGTCTTCCACATAAGATTCTTTCATCTTCTAGGGCCAGGAAGTAAAAGTACTCGGATTTCGGATTATCGGAAATCAGCTGACTAACAAAGAAAGAAAATGTGGAGAAGGCACCATCATTCTAAACTGCCTTGACATGGAGGTGCCACATATTGCTGCTTCTCAGGTTTAAGTGTGAGAACAAGTCACACGACCCTATCTAATTGTAGTAGGTCTGGGAATTGTGACTGACCATTCACCAAAGAAAAGAACACAGATAATGGTGAGCACTCACTGTCTATCACAGTGCAATTCTCTGCTTTGGCAATAGCAGTTATCTTTGTAAACATAGGACAAGACTTTTATTTTAGTTTAGTTTTCTTTCTTTTTAATAGGACCTAGCTAGGGCATACTGCCAGTATTTCATGCAATAGTTTGTAAAAGAATTGCAGATAAAATAGAATGACTGTTAAATTTTCCTTTCTGTATTACCTTCTCACAATATACATCCCACCACTGAATATTGCAGCTGGGGATCAATAGTTCAGGGTGACAGTAGTGGATTCATTACCAGTCAGATCTTGTCAAGTGAGCACACGCCAAGACCCTTGATCTGAGCCTGGGCAGCTGGTCAAGAGGGTTGTAAATTTCAAGACAGTGCCGTTCCCAACTGCAGTGGTACCTTATGTTTCATTTCCAGCTCCTTGGTGAGAGCGTCTTCTCCCACTGGCATGACATTTAGATTGTTTTAGTGGCTCTTAAGATGGGTGTGAGGAGAACAGAAAAACGCCTTTGAATTGTAATCAGTCTGTCTCCAGACATAATGCTAGCAAAGATGCTTAAACAGCACTCTGTGAAGATGTTAAGAAAATATTTGTAGTGCTTCACACACACCTATAGACAAAAAACAGTTCTTGTTGCTGTAGAAGCAACAACACTGTACAGCCTTAATTAAAGCATCATCTGACCTGTTTTTTTTGTTGTTGTTGTTTTGGGGTTTTTTTGTTTTTTTTTTTTTTGTTTTTTTAAATGCTACAGTTGCAGAATCCTGCTGAAGAAAAGGATTAATTACAGATGAGCTGTGTGTCATGATAATTAACTATTGCGGCTTCCCTTATTTGCCACATTCTGGTACTTTTTCCGCTTTAGTAGATTCAAGGAATGAGAATTTTTATCACATCCTGTGCCTGCAGTCCCTGATGGATTTGTCACACATAAATTTACACGGCATACACAAAATATTGAGCCATCAGCATTTTTTAAAAATCTCTGTGCACATTGGAATAGACAGGAAAGTCAAGCTTGTAGTAAGGCAAAAGGGTCCAGGTATAGAGATATTAAAGGGATCATGAGATGCTAGAAAAAACAGATTGAGAAGTGATCCTGAAGTGAGATTGACATAAGCTAGCTTTGGAAATATTGAGCACATGTTGCTGGGGCCCCGGGGCGGGCGGGTCGGTGGGGGTGGGGAGGGGGAGAGCTGTGTGTGTGTGAATAAATCCAATCCAGCGGATCATGAGGAGATGACAAGATCATCTGGCTCTGATCTGATTAAGACTTGGGATTTTCCACTTAATACAGTACAAGCTCATTTATTGCCAAGGTCACAACAGGTTGTAGTTTTCCACAAGATGTAGAACTCCTAAAAGCACCCATGGAAAGTGGTGTCATAATCTTAGAAAATGCATAATTTTCTCTACCTGAAAGGATTCTATTAGCATTACCATTTTATTTTTTAACCAAAGTGTCTAAAAGTGCACCTGTCACTGCTTTGCTTCCCTTCTATATTGGTTTGTGCTCAACTGGGTAGAGAGTTCTGAGTAGTTAACCAAGATATTCAGTGATGGTTTTCTTTGACTTAAGAGCTTCTAAGAATTACTCATTTTGATGCAATAGACAGCTCAGCTTCCCTGTGGTCAACTCACTTGCAGAATTTCTGAAACTAGCCTTCTTATCTTCATTCTCCCATCCTTTCAATATTGTGTAAGTGTATAATTCTCTGTATTGATTTCTATACCAATATCTAGGGTTGCTTCAGTTTTCCTAACTAAATCCTGATTAAAGATATATTTTCCAAGATATATCTAGATATATAGATATATTTTATACTAGATATATTTTTCAAATTCATCTGACCAATTTCTGAGAAATTGTGTATAACTGAAAATTTTTAAATTTAAATGTAATTAGTTAAAATTTCAATTTGTTTGAAGTGAATTACTTTGTGACAAAAATTCTAAAACAAAAATTATTTCACTTCTCCTCTCAAAATAATTCACACATAGTCTGTAATATCATCCACTGTAAATGCCAAGCATATCAATCTAAGTGCAGGGGGATCCTGTCTCAGATGCATCACATATTACTTTTAGGAACAAAGACAGTTGTAAATAAATAATGAATAAAGTATATTTTGATTTTCTAGAAAATATGCTTCTCATATCTAATGGGTGATTTAATTCTACCAAGTTATAAGAGAACTCTAACTGAAAAGAGAGGTGGGAAATGTGGGTTTTGTCAATATCTAGTTATATCACCATCTGCTAGTCATTTAGAATTGTGTCTCCCATCCATAAAATCCTGATGGTCCATCCAGTGCCTTATCAAAGTTCAAAAATATCTCAGTGTATTTGATTACATAAATATATATTTTGAAATAAGACACCAGATATGAACAAGTGGAATTTGTGTTAAAGAATTAAAATCCATAAAAGATAAGGACTGTTCTGGCTGATTTTATCTTATAAATAGCAGATGTTTTGCTCTGCTGGACAAACTGAAAATCATGCATGCATACATTTTACTTTATTTTTTTTTAAGAGAGTGAGAGAGCAGGATAGGGGGCAAAAAGAGAGAATCTTAAGCAGGTTTCACGTCCAGCCCGACCTGAGCAAAATCAAGAGTCAGACCCTTAACTGATTGAGCCATCCAGGTGCCCCATACTGATAAATTCTTGCATATATGCATTCTGTAGTTAAGATCAACTGATGGTGGTGATGATTTAGAAATAACAATAGTTAACATTTATTTACTCTTTGCAAAACTTCATTGTATGGAGACTTATTCAGTTAAATTTAATTTAGCTAAACATATGGTACATATACATACATTGATATAGACATAATGGAGGAACATGGAATTCTCTAAAATGAAACAGATAAACATGAGTATATGATATCAACATTCTCTTTCAGATATGTTTAAATAAAAATACAAGATATCTAAATAATTTTGGGAGAGAAATTAAGAATGAAGATGTGAACTCTAAAAACATTATTATTATAACTATATTATCAGGGCAAAAGTTCTATTCATATAGCATTTTTATTTATTTATTTATTTTTATTTTTTGAAAACATTTACAATTTATTATCTAATCTCAAAATTCCAATTTTATAGATGGACAAACTGGACTGAGAGAGGTTAAATATATAGCTTACTTGCTAAAAGTCATACTGTAGATTTAAACCTTCATCTTTACAACTTAAAACCTTCGTTAGTAATCATCTTACTTTGCCCTCTTGACCTCCAGAGCTGCAGCAGATCTTTCTCTCCTATAAAGTACTATAACATCTACTTTTTTTTTTTTAAGATTTTATTTATTTATTTGACGAAGATCTCAAGTAGGCAGAGGGGCAGGCAGAAAGAGAGGAGGAAGCAGGCTCCCACTGAGCAGAGAGCGGATCGAGGGGCTTGATCCCAGGATCCTGGGATCATGACCTAAGCTGAAGGCAGAGGCTTAACCCACTGAGCCACCCAGGTGCCCCTAACATTGACTTTTTTGTAGTCATTTGGTACTTATAAATTACTCTCTTGTGGTACCATTAACTCTTCTTTCATATGTAATTCTATTATAACATGGTGCAGTTTGGTATAGCTATAGGACTTGACTGGACATCTGTTTTGCATTTCTTTTTTTTTTTTTTAATTGCGAATTCACTGACTTTTTAGATGTGAGAATATGAGAAAAACATGGATGTCAAGGATGACTCCAAAGGTTTTGACCTGAGCAACTTGAAAGCTGGATTCCAATTTAGATGGAGAAGGCTTCAGAAGGACCATATTTCAGGGGTTGGAGGGAGAGATGGAGATCAGATGCTCAGTAGTTTTGTAATACTGAGTTTGGGGATGGCTCTTAGATATCCAAGAGTATATATTAGGTAGACAATTTTATGTATGAGTCTGGAGCTCAGGAAAGAAGTCTAGTCATATGTTTGGAAATCATTAGCACATAAACAGTACTGAATGAAATCATTAAGGAAGTGAGGACGGAGCGACAACTTGTCTAAGGACTGAACCAGGGAGGTCAGGGAGAAGAGGAAGAACTGGCAAAGAAGCCTAAGAAGGAGTAACCAGTAAGGTAGGAGGAAAAGTGAGGGACTGTGATATGCTACCTGTCCCTGAGACTTACACAAGGAGTTGGGAAGATCAGAGTTGCTGACGTGAGGATGAGTTGTAAAAATTGGATGGGCTAGTGTTCTGCACAAGGGCTTTTGGATTAACTGTGACAGTGAGAATAAGACCAACATTATGAAGCTTTGAACTATTAGTTATGGACTGTGAATCAGTAGAGATACTTCTGGCTTCAAAGACTAGAAAATGCAGCTCAAACTAGCTTCAATACAGGAAATGTTTTGTGTTATGTATGTAAAATGTGCAATGGTGAGGTGAAGTTCAGGTGAGCTTCGTCCAGTTGCTGAGTGACGTCTCTTGGGACATGAGTTGTTTCTGTCTCAGCAGGCAAGTTAATTTTCCACAGTGCTGGCTTCATTCTAAACCTGACTTCTTTCATAGTTCCTAAGCCTGTCAACAGCACCCAGGTTGGTGTTTAATGCGGCATCATTTATTTTTGGTGGAACAGAGAGAATTCTTTTCTGTTAGTTCCTCCCATGGGAGAGAGAGCAAGAGAGTGAAACAGAAGAAGTTCCTCTAAGAAGGCTCCAAAAATATATCATCACATTTGCTCAAATTAAGTTCATATTTATTCTTGTGGCCAAGAAGACAGGATGCACAGATTGCCTTGACTCATTCAGTACCTTCCCCCACAACAACGCCAGAGCTAGAGTTGGGTCAATTCTGCCAAAACCTGACTAGGAGATTAGAGGGAAAGAGGGACTGGAAGCTGAGGAGATCTACTACAGTCTATAAGATGGCTAGAATTTTTGCTGTTAAATACACTATGTGATTGAGGATGGATAGTTTGGAGGAGTGTAATTGGATGAAGAAAATAAGTTAAATATTCCCTCCAAAAGTAGCTGTTTCTTCAGTGGGGGAAAAAAAAATTATCCTGTTTGGCAGGAGTAATTCTCAAACCTGGACTAAGCCTCAGAATTACCAGATTCCCAAGCGCTATCCCAAGACTTCCTGAATCAAAATGTTCAGAAACGGAATTTAGGATCTATGTTTAGCATGCATTGCCGATGACTTTCACATAGCCAGATGGGAAGCTTTGGGAACCAATATCTAAGACTCAGGCAAAGCCCACCTTCACAATAAACAGTTCAAAGCTTAGGACTGTGATATCAGTACTAAGGGATAAGATGGCCTATGGCTTGGAAGTTTAAGCTCCATCAGTGTGAACGAAGAGAAGGAATATTAATGTTCCCTAATGGACTATGACTTCCCTGGCAGATGTAAATACATACAGATTGGACTGGGAATACATGTCCTCCCTGCCCTACCACATTCTTTTTAGTCTATGAATGACATGGTTTGATCCATGGACCTTTCTAAGTAAGCTGCACTTCAGAGCCAAACAATTCATTAAGAGGGATTGGAGTAGCCCTACTTTCATACATAGTTCTCCAATTAAGTAAAACTCAAAATCCTCACAGCTGTTTCCTCTAGAATTCTTACCGTGTACCAACTCCTGTTCTAGGGTTTCATATTTAATCCTCAACACAACCCTCAGAGGTGGGTGCTGTTCTCTCTGTTGTATTAGTGAAGAAACTGAAGCATAAAGAGCCTAAGTCAATTTGCTACACAGACTCAGCTAGTTAGTGGCAAGTTAGTTCTAGCACTGCCATTATGGATTCATGTTAGCAAGTAGGGAGCCTGAGTTCAGCAATGCCTTTAGTAATACCAAACATGGAGGCCACCTGCTCTTGAAATGACACAGTGTCATGATTAGTTTCTGGACAACAGGGAGCCATCTTAAGACCATTTGAATCATTAGCACATTAGATAGTGGCCAAATTATAACACAGGTGGGAGAGTGTAAAATGGCATACCTAACAATGTTTTTCCTATCCTGACATTCTATGAATTGACATTCAGTGTAACCAAATTTGACATTGTAAAGAGCTTTCTAATGATGTTTTACTGTACTTCAGATAGTCATTTTGCATGTTGTGCAGGGAGGGAGTAGGGGGAATTTGAAGGCTGGAATTTGATTCTTACCAAAAGAAATGAGGAAGTGGATTGCTAATCAGGGCAGTGTATTCCCACCGCAGCGTAGGGAGAGTTTGAGGAGCCAGCAGGCAAGGCTAGCAAATCTTTGCTGATGCAAATTGATTCCTGGAGGGCTTCCAGGTCACCAAAGGCTGGGTGATTATCTCTGCTATTGGAATAGCTTTAGATAATGAGTGGTAACCGTGAGACATAGAGTGAAAGTTACTTGCCTTTTGGAGACTTTTGCAGCATGTGTTTATGGCATATTTAAATAATGGGCAAAAGTAAAATAGAATTCATTTAATTCAGAGTTGTTGAAAACTGCCCTTCCTAATAGCTGCTACTTTCTTTTTCCAGTGATTTCATTGACAAGTAACACTGTACTTTATTTCATGCATTAAGATGGGTGGTACTTTGGGTTTCTAATCTACGGATTGATTGATTGTTTGACTGATTGATAGATCCATCCATTGATTGATTCATCCATTCATTTACCTAACATATTTGCTGAGTAAGGGAAACAAACCACAAGAGTGAAAAAAAATGGTTTGGGTAGTTCAACTTTTCCAGAGTAGTCTAGCAGATCATGACTGAGAAACCATCTATACCAACATTGTCCTAAGCAACTGGGCAAAAAAGCCTTTTTTTTTTTTTTTTTAACAGCCTTAGAGGAATAATGATCATTTATTCCCATGAAACAAGACTGATTTTGCTTTGAGTGACCAGATGTCATACTTCCCTTATCTATCTTAACTATAACCTTTGTTTTCATATTTTAATCCAATCATAAACATCTTTGGCCTTTTCCATTTAGTTTTTTCAGTTTTCCTTGCCTGTCCTAGAACACCTACAAAGGCATCTTGCTTATGTCTTATTGAGTAACTGGGGCAACTAAGTCATCATTAGTGCCTATTACATAATAGTTACCATTTAGTAGTGTATTATGGGCACATAAAATACTTCCCAAACATTATGTAATCTAATTCTCTCTACAGGTATTCTTATTGGCATGTAAACGAAGAAGCACTCAGGGCTTGGAGATTTAAATGGCTTGCTTAAAGTCACCTTGCTGGTAAGTGGAAACATGGAAGTTTGAAATCTAGGCCCCAAATTTAGGGCCCCAAAGCCTTTGTCCTTCTTGCTATGCTGGAGTTTTACCACACAGACTAGTAATTCATTTCCCTTTATTTGTCTTCTTTTAAGGTAATAGCCAGCCAATCAATCTGGCCAACTTTCTGCAAATATTTTTCGGGTAGTGACTCATTGATGTCTCTCTTTTGGAATTTTGTTTTTAAAGATTTTATTTTTTTGAGAGAGAGAGTGTGTGTGAGGAGTGGCAGAGGAAGAGAGCAAGAAGCAGATTCCCCTCTGAGCAGGGAGCCAGGCATGGCTAGGTCCCAGGACCCTGAAATCATTACATGAGCCTAAGGCAGACTCCTGACCAACTGAGCCACGCAGGTGCACCTGGAATTTTTTCTTTATAGATGTAGAACTCATGGGCATTGGCCTCCATACACCCTTACTTGTATTCTGGGGGCGACGCATAGTCTTTTTTCTTTATTTCTTCACCTCCCTTGGCATTTACACTGCTGGTCTTCCCTACCTAATTCTCATTCTCCTCACTTACTTATCATCTCTACTCTTTCATTCTGTAGGATCACAAAGAAATGTGCTAAGAAACAAGAAATGCCTTTTAAAAAGTATTTTTGGATAGGTAGAGAGTTGGTGGGAAAATATACCCATATTTATAATAAGTCAGACTACTTATAGGAAATGCAGCTATGTGTATTCTTTCCATTAGTTTGCATGCTCCCTAAGCTCATGGACATGTCATAAACTCAGATATGGTGTTGTTATATTATCCAGACTTAAATACCACATGGAATTCAAGAGCCAGGTGGAGACTTAAATAAATCACTGAGTGCAAGAAATAGTTTCCATCCATCTGGTCTTTGCACTTGATGTTGAAGATATGCACTTCAGAATATTGTATAACTCACAGGCCCAAATAATATTCTAAAAATAGGAAACGTGGTGGTACATACCATCTAAATGCACAGGCTAAAATGGATGTAAGTAAAACCACTCAACAGCTGGTACAAGTGTGCTGCTGTAAAAGAGCACTGTTAAAAGATGTCATTAGAATGCAGGGCTCGTCCCAACACACATCACCACATCTCTTGTCGTCAGATTTCCTTCTCCCCTTCTTTCCTCATGCTAGATGAGTGTAAATAACTCAATTCTTATTCTTTATATAAATAAACTCTGAAAGATAATTTGGTTCTGAGACCAGAAGAACCTGTTCAACTCTAATTCTCCTTTTTGTTGAGAAATAATGACATTTCTAAAGCCATGACATTTCAGTAATGTTCTAGGAATCCTTATCGCTTAATTGGAACATACCAAATATATGAGAAGGCTCTGGAAGACATTTTTTCTGTTTCCCTCTCTCTCTTTCTATTTTTTTTTTAGCTGATACACAGTAAATTGGCACACTCCATCATCTATGTTTAAAATTTGGACATTAGCTTTTCTCTCTTTTCAGGGCCCCATTCAACCTTTCTTGTTTGGTCCACTCCTGTTGTCTTGCTCCCCCACATCAAGGTTGCAGAGTCACCTAAGATCCTTGCCTCTAGGTATGTCCTTCTTCAACTTATCTCTTACAAGACTTCCTGGTGATCTCAATCATTAGCAAATATAATCTGTCACCATTCTGCTTTAAAAAAGGCAGTAGCAGCCCAATATCTGTCATATAATGTTTAAATCTTTACTAAACAAAGTATTTCAGAATTTCTCTCCCTCCCCTACAAATTTAAGTCTTAGCTCCTAAAAACCCACCACCTTCTCACCACATTCATACATCCTTTATTTTAGACAAACCAGACCACTGGCTGTTTGCTGCATATGTGGCATTTTCTCACTGCTCTTATTTTTTGGTAATTGTTATTCCTTGTGTAATGAATGACAGTTTCTCCATTGTCAGATTAGGGAGATACTCAGCATTTATATGTGGTCTCTGGCAACCACTCTTCTCTGAAGCCTGCTTTAGGGGAACAGGTGGCAACTTTTATAGCCTCCACTGTTGAATTTACCTCTTCTGATGGGATTGGGAGCATTTGTTCATTCATGTGACTATAAACTCTTTGAAGATGAGGTCTGGATCCTTTCACTTTTGAATCCACAAAACCTGACACAGTGCCTATAACATAAAGTACTCAGTAAGTATTTTTTGAATGAAAATGATGATTTTGAACTCATCTAGAATGTAAACTAAATCTAAATCAGCATGTTTATGGTATTATGATAATGAGTTTGAAATAATTCATACATCTCTAAACACAATTATGAAAATACCTGACATGTATATGTTGAACTGTGTACTTCAACTCAGAATACATCTAATGGCTGTTTGACTCACTTTCTGTGATACTAAGATTGATCAGAGGATTCAGATAGTGATAAACTGAACCTTTTGTTTTAAGTTCCTATTCACCTTTTTTCTAATGGTTTCATGTACTGGTAATTATTGCCTTATTTAGTTATTTCGTTGGTAATTAAAGAAAGGCGATTAAACTTTTTTCCATTCATTTCACATTTATTTGCTGGAATTCTGTTAAAAATGAATGAACAAAAACATTTTGTCCATCAGATTTGGCTATTTAGTTATCTTAAAATACAGTTCATACCAGAAAAGTAAAATAATGCTTATTTATTTATTGACAAATTGTAAAGCAAAGAATAGGTGCCCTAGTTACTTTCAGTGGTGTCCAGTGTAATACTTGCTTTGGAATTTATTCCTGTTATTTAGTATCATACAGTATCATTACTGCATAAATTCATGTGCCATCTTCCATTCTGGCCATAAAAATCCTCTGCCTTTGATTCATGTTACTTTTTTAGTATCAAGGAATTGTGTAATGATCATCAACATAAGTCTATAATTTATTTCTTACTAATCAGCCAATCAAGTGCAGCAAAGTAAAAACTATCTTAACAGCTGGCATTATAATTTCTATGAGGGAGGGATCAATCTTTGCTTAGGAAAATACCTAGATAAATATCTTGGATGGACGAGAAAGAGATGAAAGAGAAGAGAGAGGAAGAAGCAAAGTAATATGACAAGAACCTGCAACGCAAGTGGGTAAAATTTGCTCAGTGACTTTGTTAATGTATAGAGTTATCTAATGTTTAATGTTACATTATTTATAGTGTGAACTATTGCTTTGTCTCCCAAATCTTTAGTAAAACCTATATATTATATAGGTTTTATATATAACACTCAAAAGCCTGATACAAGGAAATAAAATGTTTAGTGTATTTTAAGGGGAGAAGATACCAAAGAAAGGGACTAAGTTCCATGTTCGGGTTATTATAGTATAAACTTAGATCATACAAGTGGAAGATTGGGATAATAAGTGAATTAACCCAGCTGAGAAAGGAATTGAAAGCTATAGGTGGTTCTTAGAAATGAGGCATTCTGAAAATTCACAAATTCTGGAGGAATATTTTGGAAATTTCTCAGGAAGTAAAGAGACAAGTAGAGGCAATTATATTCAGATCTCAAGCCATAAAGTAACATAATCAAAACAAGAAAATGATATTAAATATGTCTTGGGATGCCTGGGTGGCTCAGCCAGTTAAGCTGCTGCATTTGGCTCCGGTCATAATCCCAGGGTCCCGGGATTGAGTCCTATATCAGGCTCCTTGCTCGGCAGGGAGCCTGCTTCTCTCTCTGCCTCTGCCTGCTTGTATGCTCCCTCTCTCCCTCTCTCTCTGACAAATTAATAAAATCTTTAAAAGTAAATAAATAAATAAATAATAAATATGTCTTGGAAACTTACAATAAAATTTACTGATTGTCCTTTCTATGCTCTTCTACCACAGGTTAAGAATTTTCCTTTTCTTCTACTGTTCTTGTCCACTAATGCTATCCTTAGTTATTCCTTTGCTTCAGTAGTACCTTTTTAGCTCTGCAATCATCAGTCTGTCCCCTCTTAAACTTGAAGTAACCTTTCCTCCCAGGCATTTTGATCATGCCAGTTTCTATTTGGCAAAGATGGGGATGGCTTCTGTCTCACTGAGGATGAAGTCTGGGATTTTAACTTCAAGTTTTTATGCTTTTTGCAAGCATTACCCACCAGGCTGTCTGCTCTGACCAGTCCAAGAACAGTGAGTTCAAAGCCCTGTTTTGGTGTTCATATTATTCCCACTTCTAGATTTTTTTTTTAAGATTTATTTATTTATTTATTTGACAGAGCGAGAGATCACAAGTAGGCAGAGAGGCAGGCAGAGAGAGAGAGAGGAGGAAGCAGGCTCCCTGCTGAGCAGAGAGCCCGATGCGGGACTCGATCCCAGGACCCTGAGATCATGACCTGAGCTGAAGGCAGCGGCTTAACCCACTGAGCCACCCAGGCACCCCCCAATTTCTAGATTTTTTAAAATCAAAATACTTTATGTTTGAAATGTCCTTCTGTCTTCCCCCAATTCCTAAGTAATCTATTAAAGTCATTAAAATAATGAGTTAATATTTGCTTCAATAAGTTTGAAGAAAACATTTATGTAGAACATATAATTACTGTATTTGTTATCTATTGCTACATAAAAAATTCATGAAGAAAAGTATGTTTGTTTTGAAAGATAGGAGACATAAACGTATGTTTGTGGATAATAAAGTCACACTAGAAAATAAGACTTTGATGATATGGAAAGGAGAAGGGAGAGTTCTGGAATTATGTCTTTGAAAGATTGGATTTGTGTATAAGAGGAGGCAAGGCTTTAAATGGGTTATAGGTAGCTCATTTACAGGAAAAGGTAGGAAAGCAAAGTATATGCAGCATGTATTGGTAATTGGGAAGACCTGGTGATGGGATTTGGCTAACAGGTGGGAAGAGAATGTGTGGAAGTTCTCTTATGGTTGCTTCAATTTTTTCAATGAAGTAAGAAACTGAGTCATCAAATAAAAAAACACAGTCATCAGGTGAGAATGAGGAGGTGAGTGGATATATTGAAATATTTGAAAGGAAAGAGATTGTTATCTATGACTAGCAGAACAAATATACTAGGGAACTATGGTATGATTACTGGGCCCATCAAGGATCTATTTAAATTTATAGTGACATCATTCAGCCATGTTCAATTGACTAGGCATAGGTTTGAAGTAAGTAGAAATTAGGATTTATACAGGCTTGTGATTTGGTCAAATGACAATAATAAAGTGGCAGTGAAACAAAGGAATTGAAAGCAATTTAAGGGAGTTAATGTAATGACTGACCATGAAACTTAGGTGATTTAGGAGATAAGAAAAGAGAAAATATGGGAGGATTAATGGATTGGTGATCCAGGTTGGATGAATGTATTGTTAGAGTTGGGGTATTAGAGAAAGCTCCCAACATGATAGTCTGAGGATGAACAATGTGAAACTGAGATCATGTAGAGGTTGAAATTGTCATTGAAGTCTAAGGCACAACTGGTAGTGTTAATGGCTAAGATGGAATGTAAGATTATTGGAGGGAAGAAGTTCATCCTTGTAAATATGGAAATTGTCTAGATTTCAAGCAGCAAGACTGTTGGATAGAATGACAATGAACCAAAAATTAAAATCTTCATAAGTGAAAGTCGGTGAACTGGAGGATAATAATTATAATAAAAGAGTGTAGTGGGTACTAAAATTCAATGACATGAGATTTAAAAGACAAATAAGTTGGAGAATATTGAAAAAGAATTTTAAAAATTATTCTTAGTATCCTTAGAGATATTCAAAGAACATTCACAATTCAAGAATAGGCTGCTATAGATGATAACTTTATGTGGAAAACCCAAAAGACTTTACCGCAAAACTGCTAGAATTCATATAGGAATTCATAAATTGTCAGGATATAAAAATAATGCGCAGAAATCAGTTAAATTTCTATACACAAACAATAAGACAGAAGAAAGAGAAATTAAGGAGTCAATCCCATTTATAATTGCATCCAAAACTGCGAAATACCTAGGAATAAATCTAACCAAAGAGGCAAAGAATCTGTAATCAGAAAACTATAGAATGCTCATGAAAGAAATTGAGGAAGACACAAAGAAATGGAAAATGTTCCATGCTCATGGATTAGAACAAATATTGTGAAAATGTCTATGCTACCTAGAGCAGTCTACACATTTAAAGCAATCCCTATCAAAATACCATCAACTTTTTTCAAAAAAATGAAACAAATCCTAAAATTTGTGTGGAACCAGAAAAGACACCAAAATCCAGAGGAATGTTGAAAAAGAAAAGTAAAGCTGGTGATCACATCACAATTCCGGACTTCAAGCTCTTTTACAAAGCTGTAATCATCAAGACAGTATGGTACTGGCACAAAAGCAGACACATAGATCAATGGAACAGACTAGAGTGCCCAGAAATGGACCTTCAACTCCATGGCCAATTAATCTATGACAAAGCAGGAAAGACTGTCGAATGGAAAAAAGACAATCTCTTCAACGAATAGTGTTGGGAAAATTGGAGAGCCACAGGTAAAAGAATGAAACTGGACCATTTCCGTAAACCACACACAAAAATAGACTCAAAATGGATGAAAGACCTCAATGTGAGACAGGAATCCATCAAAATCCTTGAGGAGAACACAGGCAGCAACCTCTTCAACCTCAGCTGCAGCATCTTCCTAGAAACATTGCCAAAGGCAAGGGAAGCAAGGGCAAAAATGAACTATTGGGACTTCATCAAGATTAAAAGCTTTTTCACAGCAAAGGAAACAATCAACAAAACCAAAAGATGACTGACAGAATGGGAGAAGATATTCACAAATGACTTATCAGATAAAAGCTAGTATCCAAAATCTATAAAGAACCTATCAAACTCAACACCTAAAAAACCAAAAAATCCATTCAAGAAATGGGCAGAGGACATGAACAGACATTTCTGCAAAGAAGACATCCAGATGGCCAACAGACACATGAAAAAGTGCTCCACATCACTCGGCTTCTGGCAAATACAAATCAAAACCTCAATGAGATACCTCCTCACACCAGTCAGAATGGCTAAAATTACAAATCAGGAAATGACAGATGTGAAGAAAGGGGAACCTTCCTACAGTGTTGGTGGGAATGCAAACTGAAGTAAGCACTCTGGAAAACAGTATGGAAGTTCCTCAGAACGTTGAAAATAGAGCTACTACCCTACAACCTAGCAATTGTACTACTGGGTATTTACCCCAAAGATACAAATGTAGTGATCCAAAGGGGCACGTGCAACCCCAATGTTTATAGCAGCCATGTCCACAGAAGAATGGATAAAGAAGATGTGGTATATATGTACACACATACATGTGCACACATGCATGTTGGAATATTACACAGCCATCAAAAGTGAAATCTTGCCATTTGCAGTGACATGAATGGAACTAGAGAGTATTATGCTGAGCAAAATAAGTCAATCAGAGAAAGACAATTATTACATGATCTCACTGCTGTGAGGAATTTGAGAAACAAGATAGAGGATCATAGGAGAAAGAAAGGAAAAATGAAACAAGATGAAACTAGAGAGGGAGACAAATCATAAGGAACTCTTAATTTCAGGAAACAAACTGAGGGTTGCTAGAGTGGAGGAGGGTGGGGGTGTGGGGTGGTTGGGTGATAAATATTGGGGAGGGTGTGTGCTATGGTGAGTGAATACCAAAGATAAAGCAAAAGTGTTAAATAATTGCCATTATACAAACAATGAATTAATTTACCACTTATTTATTAGAGAATTATATCATATCATGGGCCAAGTAAGGCTAGTGAAAGCTAAGTTTTTCCATTGTACAGCAAGAAAATAAATGTAGATACTACTCACTATTTATTTATTATGTATTTTTTAAAAGTTTTTATTTAAATTCTAGTTAGTTCATATAGTATAATCTTAGTTGTAGAATAGACTTTAGGGATTCATCACTTACATATGACACCCAGTGCTCAGCACAAGTGCCTTCCTTCCCACCCATCACCTAGTTAGCCCATCCCCCTCCCATTTTGTTTGTTTTCTGTACTTAAGAGTATTTTATAATTTGCCTCCCTCTCTCTTTTTCCCCCCTTCTCCTATGTTCATCTTTTTTTTTCTTAAATTCCACTTGAGTGGAATCACATTGTATTTATCTTTCTCAACTAACCTTTCATTTATAATAATACACTCTAGCTCCATCTACAACACTGCAAATGGCAAGATTTCATTCTTTTTGGTGGCTGAGTAATATTCCATTACACATACACACACACGCACACATGCACGTGCACGTGCACACACACACATACACACCCCCGCACATCTTCTTTATCCATTCATCAATTGATGGACATTTGAGCTCTTTCCATAATTTGGCTATTGTTGATAATGCTGCTATAAATATCTAGGTGCATGTGTCCCTTTGAATTGTATTTTTGTATCCTTTGGATAAATACCTAGTCATGCAATGATGGATTATAGGGTAGTTCTATTTTTAACTTTTTGAGGAACCTCCATACTGTTTTCCAGAGTGATTGCACCAGTTTGCATTCTCACCAACAGTATAAGAGGATTCCCCTTTCTCTGCATCCTTGCCCATATTTGTTGTCTCCTGAGTTGTTAATTTTAACCATTCTGTCAGGTGTGAGGTAATATCTTATCGTGATTTTGATTTGTATTTCCCTGATGATGAATGATGTTGAGCATCTTTTCAGATATTAACCATCTGTGTATGTCTTTGGAAAAATGTCTGTTCATGTCTTCTGCTTATTTCTTAACTGGAGTATTTGGTTTTTGGTTATAATACTATTTAATTGTAGATGTATTTGTAAAATATAAATATAAATATGTGTGTTAAGAATGTAAAAGTAATCACTGAATAATATAAATAGGCTCTGCAACTTTCATTCTTTTTTTTAATAAAGATTTTCCTTATTTGAGAGAGAGAGAACAAACCGTGGGGAGGGACAGAGAGAGAAAGAGTGAGAGAGAGAAAAACAGACCCCCTACTGAGCAGGAACCCTGATGCGGGCTCAATCCCAGGATCTGGAGATCATTACCTGAGCCCAAGGGAGATACTTAACTGACTGAGCCACCCAGGTGCCCACTCTGTAACTTTCAAATAGAAGAACGTTAATAAGTAAAAAAAACTCAGTAGGACAAAGGAGGGCAAGAGAGGACAGGAAAGCATAGCCAAAAGAAAACAAACTAGACAGTAGAAATATTGACAAATATGTCATTAGTTGTGATATTTGTCATGATATTTATGATGGGTAGTAATTTTTAATATTATGTAACTGTATTTATTAAGAATGTTTTATTAATGGATATAGTTTCTCTGTTAAAAGATGGAGGTCTTTGGGGCGCCTGGGTGGCTCAGTGGGTTAAAGCCTCTGCCTTCGGCTCAGGTCATGATCCCAGGGTCCTGGTATTGAGCCCTGTATCAGGCTCTCTGCTCAGCAAGGAGCCTGCTTCCTCCTCTCTTTCTACCTGCTTCTCTGCCTACTTGTGATCTCCATCTGTCAAAAAAAAAAAAAAAAAAAGATGGAGGTCTTCAAATTGGATAAAAAGACTGTATTTAGGTATGATTTATAGACAACACTAAAACACAATGGTTACAGAAATGTTGAAAGTTAAAAATGTATGTATCCATATGTAAAACAATCTAGCAAAACTAAAGCATGTACAGCAGTGCATCAAAAAGTAGATTTAAGGCCAAAAATTTTGATAAACAAAAAGGATATTTTACATTAACATATAAACAGCTCATTGAGAGGATGTAATAACCATGAAAAAAATTGTTAAAAATACAAAGAAAGTAACTTATGTGAAAGGAGTTGGAAACTTAACATACTTCTTTCAGAATCTGAAAGGTCAACTGGACAAAAAATAGGTAAAAATAAGTAATTTTTCAACAGCAATCATATATTGATCTAATGTGTCTCCATTTCTGCCTCTGTCTTTGTAACCTATATATAGAGAATACACATCCTTTTCAAACCTTCATGAAAAAATACACAAAAAACCCCAACAGTTAATAAAGCTCTATCCTAACTCCTCCAGTTTCAGCACATTCAGAAAAATGGAAAGTTCAGACCCTATGCCCTGATTATAATACAATAAAATTAGAAATTAACAATAAAAATATAGAGAAAAAATCTCTAATTATTGAAAATAAGTACTTTAGAAGAAGGAGCAGAATTTGGTAGGTAAGGTAAAATGAGATTTTAATTTTTTGTGAAAAAATTCTTCTCTCTCTACTGAGACTTTTGTTAACATTGAGATAGAAAACTGTGACCCCATGAAAGACTGCATTTTTAAAAATCTTTTTCCTGCTTCTATTCTTGCTAGGACCTGCACATCCCCCACCTCCCCCCCACCACACGTGCCTTATAGTACAGATAATGTATGTCCTCCTTGTAAACAATGAGTTAATGATTTCTTTGAAGTCTTCTAGAACCATTAATAACATCTAAGGAGTGACCAGGCAAAGTCATGTGTTTTCCAGACCACTGCTTCACCAAAACTCCTGGTTCCAGGGCATAAATGACTTATGAAGGACACCTAAATATTTGTCTTTATTTTAAACTAGTTCCTGGATGCCTGGGAGGACACATATATAATCCTCAAAATATAATCCCCCAGGCCCCAAGCAAAGATGAAACACTTCTTTCCTGAGTTTCCCAGATGCTCTATATCTGCACTCTCTCTTTCTATTCAACAAACTTTGCTCTCACTTCCTTTAGGATGGCAGTTGATTTCCATCCTGCGTGAAGCCAAGGACCCTTTTGGCTGGTCCTGTAGGACCCTTTCTGGGTCCCCAGACCCAGCCAGCCAACATCAATATTACTTCTGTAGTTTAAAAATAAAAATCTATAAAAGAAAAAAAGAAACAATTAACAAGTTATTCCTTCAGTGAATGAATAGAACCTCAAATGTTCTCTTTATCTTCTATCCTCATAATATCCCTGGCATATCATAGCAGTAAGCATTGTTCCAATTTGATGCAATGAGAAGCTGAGGTACTATTACAAAGCAGTTAAAAGACTACATGGCTAAATCATTTTCCCCTTTTGGAGTGCTTACAGGATGAGTCTACCTTTCCTCTAGACACTTGTTTTATAGAAATTCAGAAATAAGAATACCAATTTGTTCACACAAATAAGTCAGAACCATGCTATAAAGACAGAATAATATATCTGAAAGCTTTCTTACTTAAAATGTAATCCACTGTAATGCCATGAGAAGAAATCCTTTTTTTCAGACTTTTTGTTTAGCAAGGACAA
Source organism: Mustela erminea (assembly GCF_009829155.1). NCBI lineage: Eukaryota > Metazoa > Chordata > Mammalia > Carnivora > Mustelidae > Mustela > Mustela erminea. The sequence continues at coordinate 81,106,715 of NC_045618.1, read as the reverse complement.
ATTCCAGCTGCTGATTGAAGCAGTAGAGTCCACTGTGTGCCTCATTCGCTGATAAGTAAATAAAAGGAAATGATGATTCTTAAGAGGTACAAGGCCTTTCATTCTTTAGAAGGAACAAGGCATTTCTATGTTTGGCAAAGTTTGTGATCCCTCATTTTGACATACACACAAAACCTTTAAAAATCTCTTAAGTATTAAAGAACATATATAGTGTTTTTCTTTAAATAATAGAATGTGCAAAATAGTGCAAGCAGTGTTTTCTTAGTGAAAATGAAATCACATGACTTAATTGGAAAACAGGTTCAGAGGTTAAATTTCTCAATCCATTGCAAAAAACTAATAGTTACCTTTCAGTATTTTTCTCTAGTGCCCCTCTTTAGTTGTATTGGGACTTCCTGCAGAATTTAGAATCCTGATTCCTCTCTTCTTCCTTGATTTTCCACCAAGAATCTTAAATTCCTTTCCATTCTAGATATGGAACAATTAATCTCCTGTCAATACATCATCCTCGGGTTTTCAAACCCACATCCAACACTGGTTTAGTAAAACAATGGGCTTTGGTTGTTATGGGACCCACCCACTTTGGAAGGAGTTAGGATTATAAATAACAAGGTCTCAGTAGTTGACAGCTTGTTTTCCAAGGCCTGATAAAAAGTGGTACGCTTTTCTCAAGAACAAATTAGTATAAGGAAGATCCTAACCTGGGAACTTTTTCAGTGGCAATAAAACTCATATACTATATTTTATATTTTCAAATATCCCTGTGCTGTGTTATAGAAACATGATTTCTTTCTCCAGGGTGATCAAGAAACCCCAAAGAGAACAGCAACATCAATTCTAAAAGGAAGATACTTGCTTCCTATGTGTGAGTTCAGCTTTCAGAATTTCAAATTAAGCTAATTTAGTAAAAGTCATTTTTGTACAACCAAGTCATTTTTATGTTTGGCACACAATGTGGAATAAAGGGTAAATGTCTTGCTGTATATGGTACTTAAAGTTGACTTAATTACATTTATTTCAGCACTTGGGCAGTATATAAATTAGTCATGTGAAAATATGACTCAGCCTATGCTAACAACTGCCTTAGACAATTTTTGTCTTTTTGGTGGTAAATGGATTTTGGAAGTCTGGGATATTTTCAAGTGTATTCTTGGACTTCTTTATTTATTACCTGAAAACTCCTTGCTAAGAATCAGGTCAGGACACATTGGTAGATTCTGGAGAAGTTCTGTTAGTACTGGTGAATTCCTTTGAACTTCAGAGTAGATTTCTCTGTTAAGAAACCTATTTTTGGTGGCACAGAGGTATTTTAGAGAATTAGGAAAAGGAAACCTATGTTGTGATTTATAATAAGAAATACATATTTGGTCCTTGATCCCATTCCTGTCACAGAGCTCCTTGGAATTTCCTAAATGATGAGGGTGATTAAGCTGTATTTTGTATGTTAATGCAGCAACTTGTGGAATACTCCTTTATCACCTAAGGATCTGGACTGGTAGACTGGGGAACCAAACCTGGGAAGTTGGAGCTTTTAGTCTCTTGCCCCTTCCTCCCCACCCAGGGCAGAGAGGGTCTAGAGATTGAGTTTAATCACCAGTAGCCAGTGATTTAATCAATTATGCTTATGTAATGAAGCCTCTGTAAAAGCAAAAAAGAGAGGGTTCTGAGAGCTTCCAGGTTGGTGAACACATGAGAGTGTAGGGAAAGTGATGCTCCAGGAAAGGGCATGGAATCTCTTCTTCCCTTCCCACATACTTCTCCCTATGCATTTCTTTCATACATTCTTTTATGATAAACTAGTAAGTAAGTAAACCTAGTGAGTAAAATGTTTCTCTGAGTTCTGTGAGACACTCTAGCAAATTAATCTAACCTAATGTGGGAATCATTGGAACCCTGAACTATGGCCAGTTGATCAGAAGCACAGGAGACAATCTGGATTTGTGATTGGCATCTGAAGGGGCGGGAACCATTTTGTAGGACTGAGCCCTTAATCTGTGGGATCTGATGAAATTTGCAGGTTGATAGTGTCAGAATTAATTTGAATTGTAGGACACCCAGCTAATGTGCAAGAATTGCTTAGTGGTGTAGGAAGAACTCTTCTACACATTGGAATTATTAGAGCAGAGTCTTAAAACTAAATCTGCAAGAAAGAAGATTTGAAATCATCAAACTCATTGACTACCCAAGAAGATCTAATAATAACCTCAGGGCAGAGATATGGATGAGTTCTGGAAGTGCTTTAAGATCTAATCAAAAATCATTAACACGGAGCAGGATTTTTAAACACTCACTTGTGTAAATTACCAGTCTAAATTTTGGACACATATTATTTTTGCACTCTTGAAAATTTCCCATCAATATTTATAGATTTCTAATATATTTCTTTGAATTGTATTCCTTATACCATTTGTTCTTGCTGTGTAATTCAACCCATTGATCCAGTGTTATGATCCCCTCCTCCCTTCTCTTTACAACTGCTCCATCTGTATTTTTCCAACTGTCCATCCCACTTTTCTTCCCTTGGTTTCATCTTTGTCTTTTGTTGTTGTTGTTGTTCTTTGTTCCTTTTTCTTTTCTTTTAGAGAGAGTACCTGAGTGGGGGTGGGTTGAGGCAGAGGGAGAGAGAATCTTAAGCAGGCTCTATGCTCAGCATGAAGCCCAACTTGGGGCTTGATCTCACAACCCTGACATCATGACCTGAGCCAAAATTAAGAGTTTTCCTCTTCACCGACTGAGTCCCTTACTTTTGTGCTCCTTATCTTTGTCTTTTTATTTGATTCAAAGGGTGACATTGTTGAAGTTTAGAATAAAAGTTAATTGCATCTGAAATCCCCTTTCTGCCCCTTTGATGTTTCAGAATCACCATCTGACATATTCTATGTAATACGTGATTTCTTATTGTTGCTAAAACCAATCCATTGCTCTGATGAAACCTGAAGGGTAATTTGAGGGGCCAGCTAGTTCTGTGTTCACAGATGACCAACCTAAACGTAATGCATGGAGTCAGGACCCAATAGGCTCAGAAGCTTGGGTTCCATTTAAAAGAGAACATCTTCATGTTTCCGAGCTATCCCAGCTCTTGGCAACACCAGACTCATGTTTTTTATTGTTGTTGCTGTTGTTTTTTAAGTAGCACCTGTTTGCATTGTAGCCTGAATTCGTAGCAAATTATTTCTACACAGTTGGAAATAACATCAAATTGGCTCTTTTACCAGGCACGCTGGACGGGCACATTTGGGTTTCATAGATGTTTGTGTGTTCTTGTAGTGTGAAAATGCCTTTATTTAAAACAAATACATTTTCCAGCTCATTATCCCACAGTGTGAAGCCCAATTCTGTTAAAAATAATTACAATGGCTGAATTATTTTGCTGAGAAAAACAGGTATCCACATGCCACTCTGAATCCAAACTTTTGTTTCCAACAGGCTTTTGATGCATCATATCCCAAGATACTGTGGCTTGAAAGTTTAAGGAATGTTCCTCTAAGATTATTGCCATATTTTTTTTTTACTGATTTAATGATGAAAAATCCTTACCAATATTCATAATAAGTATGGGATGAAATATATCCTTCTTAGATTATATCAAAACAAATTCACTTTTATTCTATTTTCCTTTTTTTTTTAATCTTTAAAAATACTGAAACTAATCAGATACTGTTTGGTGGAAAATAAAAGGCTCATCTCATGACTTGCTATGTATATATAAAGAAGTCTGATATGCTTTGGGAAAATAAGGGTAAAAGTCTGAAGATGGTAGAACATTAACGATGCAAAAATGTAAATTCTCACACAAAGTCTAAGACCTTTGGTTCCATGAACCTCTGCCATAATCATCAATCTCTAAACTCTTTGCCCATATTTTTTTCTGTCAGGACAACAAAAGACATTTGCCTGACTTATTCTTTCCTCTATCTTTAATTTGAAGGGAATTAAAGAATAGGCAGATAAGGGAGATGATAAGGAAGAGAGAATTGATGCTGTGTTCACCAGAAATTTTTTTTCAGTGTCTGAACCTTAATGTTATTCAAGTAATCGAAGTTGATCATTGATTCTCTATAAAAATTCTAAGGTTAAAGCAGTCATGCTCTCCAGGGTCACTGGAAAATTCCTCTAGGCAAATATAGTTTTGTAGTAACTATTTTGGTGTGCAGAAAATTTAGACTGCAACTGCACTGGCTTGTTTAAAAAGGACACTGGACAGAGAGACATTCTAGTCCTACAAGCATATTTTCCTGGCCCTCAAAGGTGTTCCTTGAATAGTGCTGTGGGATGTTGAAAACGCTGTTTTATATCCTCATTCGTGATTCATGGTGCACTCTAACATACTGAAAGTTCAAAGAAGTTCAGCAATAAAGTAAATTGTTTAACTTTATTTAACCCAAGTTTCCCAAACCTGTGTGATCATGGTGCCCTTTTTATATGGAACATTTATTTACATTTTGGGATGCCACAAAAGGAACGCTATTTTTTGCTTGAAAGGCTTTGCAAGGAAGATTTCCAGAATTATCTCCTAATGTACAGGTTATGGTTGGTAAGAAATATTGTATGCAGTGATAATGCTAAAAGTATTCTAAAATCACAGAAGATGTGTGAAGGCCCGAGATATAAGGATGTAGCAATGAGTATAATACATAATTCCAACTCAAATTTGGTTTATCTGGCAGACTTGTTATTCTAAATTTTTTAAAAATTATCAGTTTGTTTTTGGGATAACGTTCACAGAAAATTTTATGTACATCCAACATTGCTGGAAAGTAAGGGACTGGCTAAATGTTGGTGAGAGTTCAATTTTGGGGGAAAATAGTCCAAATCCATTTAAAAAACGTTTTATTTTGGGGGCATCTGGGTGGCTCAGTGGATTAAGTGTCTGCCTTCGACTCAGGTCATGTTCCCAGGGTCCTGGGATGGAGCCCGCACTGGGTTTCCTGGGACTGAGCTCTGCATCAATCTCTCTCTGTTTAGCAGGGGGCCTGCTTCCCCCTCTCCCTCTGCCTGCCTCTCTGCCTACTTGTGATCTCATTCTCTCTCTGTCAAATACATAAAATCTTTTTTAAAAAAAAAACCAACTTTTTATTTAATATATATTCTTTTTAAAAGTCAGTAATAAAAATGTTTCAGTTTCTTCCTCTTCTACCTCTCTTTGTATCCCCCTGCCCTTTTGCATATTTTAAAAGCAATTTTGAATCACCTCCTATGTACAGGGTAGTATGTTAGGTGTCGCTGGGGAATAAGAAGAGATAGAAGGCATGATCCCTGGCCTTGAGTAGCTCATCAGGAAATACTTCCATTGGATTTTTACACTGAGTATGTGGATTGGCTGTGTAGAACAATGAGGAGAGGTGCATTCTGGGAGAGAGGTTGAGCTGAACAAACAGTAGCAGCAGAAGGAAACCTGGACTCAACCCAGAGTCAACTAGCACCAGGAAGTAGGAATAACTCATGTTGCCTTGAGGGAATTGGTTACCAGCTCTCAGCTAGAGGGCAGCTCACATGGGGGGAATGGCCTCTCCTCTGTAACTGGAGGCCCTTTGCTGGTTTTTATATAGATATCTTCCTTCCAGTTTAGAAGAGTTTAGCTGCAAGAGTTTTGTCTGCACATAAATGTGAGGAAACATTTATGAACTGCATTGGTATAGGGGAAAAGTCTATAAGAAATCTGTCCTTTTGGTGGATGTAATGACAAATTTAGAAGGAGCATTTTTCACTGTGGTCATGGTTATGTTAATGAAAAGCCTTTTTCTAGTATCTGTGAGGTCTGAAAGGTGCTTATTCTTCCATCCAGTGAAGGAAGAAGAATATATTGGACCATAGCTAGAAACCCAGTTACCAGGTTTCTACTGGAAAATTGATGATGTTTTCCCAGTCCTGGAAAGTAAAGGAAAAAGAGGCACATTTTCCACTTTTCTAAATAAATAAAAAAGTCTTTTTAATTCTTTTCAGTATATTTAGGTGGTTTGAGAAAATATAGAAGGGGGGAAGTAAAGAATTGCAGGAAAACGTGAGGATGGGTCAGACTAGTTCATGGCTGTTTGTTTGATACCAAGTTAAATTGATTGCCCCAATCATGTCTCACCTTCCTTACCCAAAGTGCAAAATGGACACCATCAGCTACTTTATATGACCATTAGACTTGAAGGATCAGAAAAAGTACATGTTAAGAAATATTATTTCTGATAAAAGATTAACAAAACTCTGTTCTTATGACTCTGCTATGTACAACCTTTGTATTTTATGTGCTTGTTTTGAGGGACTTTACCTGTGGGCTATAGTTAGTTGACCAATTAACTGGGAGTTACTCTTCAAGAATTAAGTAGGGCTTTGCAGTCCAAAGATAGAAAAATTCCAAGAAGCAGAAATGAATAATTTAATTTCTACTAAAGTTAGAAAGGCTTTGGAAATTTTTCTGTTGTCTTCTGGGATTTTGATAGGTCTTTTCAAGCACATTCACATCCTGATTTGAATTTCAGGGCATTCCTAAGTCAGTCTGACATAGCAATAGCAACGACCTTTAAATCAGGCAAGAAAGATTTGTTTAATGTTAAAACCATCATATATTTTCTTTATGAATAGAACCAGTACTTTAAAATATAGCCATTCCTAAGTTAGTCTGATATAGTGATGTAAATGATCTTTAAGTGAGGCAAGAAAGATTTGTTTAATGTTAAAACCACCATATCTTTCCTTATATGGATAGAACCAGTACTTTAAAATATAGCCAATAGGGCATGTATGACCGTCTAATTAGTCTAAAGGAATTTGATTTTTATTTATTTTTCTAAAGGAATTGAAAATCGACTTGTAGGTACATTTGAAACACAAACCTGGTCACTGCACCAAAATAAAAAGCTTTTGTATGGTGATGGAAACCACCAAGAAATGAAAAAGAAAAACCAACCTTCTGAATGGGAGAAGATATTTGTAAATATATATGATAAAAGGTTAATATCCAAAATATATAAAGAACTTACACAACTCAAAAAACAAATTATTTGATTGAAAGTGACCAGAGGACTTCAATAGACATTTTACCAAAGAACACACGCAGATGGCTGGCAGACACATGAAAAGATGCTCACGTCACTAATTATCAAGGAAATGCAAATCAAACAACAATGAGATATCCCCTCACACCTGTTAGAATAGCTAGAATAAAAAAGACAAGAAATAACAAGTGTTGATGTGGATGTGGAGAAAAGGGAACACTTGTTCACTGTTGGTGGGAATGTAGATTGGTGCAGCCACTGGGGAAAATAGTATGGAGGTTCCTCAAAAAATAAAAAATGGAAATAACATACAAACCAGTAATTTTGTTACTGGGTTTTACTCAAAGAAAATGAAAACACTAATTCAAAAAGATATATGTACCTCCATGTTTATTGTAGCTTTTTTTTTTTTTTAAAGAGAGCAGGAGAGAGGATGGGGGGAGTGGGGAGGGGCTAAGGGAGAGGGAGGAAGAGAATCTCCACACCCAGTGTGGAGGCCAACACAGGGTTGGCCCTCACAACCCTGAAATCATGACGTGAGCCAAAATCAAGAGTCCAATGCTTAAGTGACTGAGCCATCCAGGCGCCCCTATTGCAGCATTATTTACAATAGCTAAGATATGGAAGAAACCCAAGTGTCCATTGATAGACAAATTAATAAAGAAAATGTGGTTTGTATACACAATGGAGTATTACTTGGCATAAATAATGAGATCTTGCTGTTTGCAACAACATGGATGGACCTAGGGTATATGATGTTAACTAGAATAAGTCAGACAGAGAAAGACAAATACTGTATGATTTCACTTAAGTGTGAAACCTAAAAAACAAATAAACACAAAGCTGAAACAGACCCATAAATAGAGAGAACTGATAGTTGTCAGAGGGGAAAAGAGCTGGGGCAGGGGAGTGGGCAACATGGTTGAAGGTGAATGGGAGATATAGGCTTCTAGTTATGAAATAAATAAGTCTCAAGGATAAAAGGATTATAGTCATAGGGAATATAGTCAAGGGTATTGTAATAGTGTTGTACGATGACAGGTGGTAGCTACACTTATCATGAGCATAGCATAATGTATAGACTTGCTGAATCACTAATTTGTATACCTGAAACTAATGTAACATTGTGTGTCAACTATACTTCTATAAAAAATAAAATGAAACACAAATCCAAAAAAATGCCCTTCAAAAATACGTTGCCCACAAGCATTGAAATTGTGTTGTTACTTTACCAAAATATCTACAAGTCATGCAGCACAATGAGAGAACTAATGGAAGTATAAACAGTTTAGCTTTTTTTTTTTTTTAAAAAAGATTTTATTTATTTATTTGTCAGAGAGAGAGAGAGAGAGAGAGCTAGCACAGGCAGGCAGAGTCCCAGGCAGAGGCAGAGGGAGAAGTAGGCTCCCTGCTGGGAAAGGAGCCTGATGTGGGACTTGATCCCAACATGCTAGGATCATGACCTGACTGAAGGCAGCTGCTTAACTGACTGAGCCACCCAGGTGTCCGCAGTTTAGCTGTTTTAATTAGAATCACCTCATTGCTTTATTCTTTATATTATAGCAGCTAAAACTCGTTTTAAGACCAAAATGTGCAAGCAAGTGTAGCATTATGTGTTTGTTGTCAGTCCCAGTGCTAGGGATAACTCAAAAATATACGGATCAAGAGTATCAGTCTTAGAAAAAAAAGAAAAAAGAGTATTTCAGTTTTCAAGAGTAGATTGTGCACCCCAAAGGCCCCAAAGGCTGGGGTGTAATTCTTAGGACCAGGAGACTACTGAACAGCTTCTAAGGTGTGGTCTGACTGAGGAGATTCTGATAATTGACCAACAGTTGGCTAAAGAAGCTTTTGATTCAGTGCTTGCCTGTGGGTGCCAATTACAAAGCAGTGTGGGCAATGCTACATAGAAATAAATACAGGGCACTATAACAGTTCCTTGAACATCTAGGTGGGGGGAGGTTTAGCAAAGACTACTTAGGGAGTGATTGTTGTTCCATGAAGTATGAATGTATAAGAGGGAGTTTATTATCTAAATGAATAACTAAGTACCAGTTACTACAAGTGTTTGTAGGTGATAGGATGCTTTGTAATAAATAATATCAAACCTTCCCATGGGTATAGTGCATCCAGTTTAATAATGTTTCTACAGCGTTATCTCAAAGCACCCGAATGTTACCTACTTGAAAATTTCCTGATCTTCTCTTTTTAAGACACATGATAGGATTATATTTCTTTAGTCCTTTGAACTAAGTATGAACATTAGACTAGTTTTGACCACAGAAATATGAATAATAATAATATGTGTCACTTCTGGGTGGATGTTTTAAAAGCTTGTATACAATTCATCATCTCTTCTCCCCTGGCTATGATGATCCAGGAAACCTGTGTTTAGATGAAATGCTCCTCAATTGGATCTTGAGTCACAGTGAGAAGCAGATTCACCTGTAAATCCATAATGGACATCTGGTATGAATGAGAAATACGTCTTTGTTGTCTAAGCCAATGAGGTTTTTTTTTTTTTTTTTTAATGGTGTAACCTTATCCTCCCTGATGGATATAAACATCTACCCATGATTGCTCCTATGAACTCTCATGGTACATGGTAAAGGAAATTAATGCTGAGTAAAATACAGAAGCTGCTAGTACTTTTTTTTTTTTCAATAGGCTTTATTTTTTAGGTTTTAGAATCACAACAATGTTAAGCTTAAAGTACAGAAATTTCCCATATATCTTATGTGTCCAAATGTGCATAACCTTCCCCATTATCAACTCACTTCACTAGAGTGGTACATTTGTTATAACTGATGAATGTACATTAATACATCATAACTACCCAAAGGCCACAGTTTACATTAGTGTTCCCTCTTGGTGTTATACATTCTATGGGTTTGGACAAATATATAATGACATATGTCCATAATTGTAGTATCATACAAAGTATTTTCAGTGCCCTGAAATCCCCTGTGTTCTGCCTATTCATTCCTCTCTGCCCCCAACCCCTGAAAATGACTGCTTTTTTTACCGCCCCCCCTTGTGTTGCCTTTTCCAGAATGTCATATAGCTGGAATCATACAGTATGTAGCCTTTCAGATTGACTTCTTTCACTTAGAAACATGCCTTTAAGTTTCCGCCATGTCTTTTCATGATTTCATTGCTCAGTTCTTTTTAGCGCAGAATAATATTCCATTGCTGGGTGTATCACCACTTATTTATCCGTTCACCTACTGAAGAACATCTTGGTTGCTTCCAAGTTCCATAAAAATAAATGAAGCTGCTATAAACATTCATTTGCAGGGTTGTGTGTGGAAAAAATTAGGTTTTTTTGTGTGTGTGTGTATGTGGAAATGAAGTATATACTAAGTGTTAGGGCCGATTTAATGTTAAAACCTGTTTAACTATTAGGGCCTGCTTAGCCAGAGTGACTCCATATTGCCTAGGTAGCCCTATTGTTGTTTACATCCACGGACTTCATTCCGGGAATAAAAGCCCCAGTAGTTCCTGGTATTGGTTCCGGGTATTGATTGCAGAAGTAAATGCCTTAACAAGAGAAGGTCTGTACCTTGGGTCTGCGGTTATGCCCTATAAAACCAGCCTGTGAGATCCGGAGGGGGTCGCTCTCTTCAGAGGCGGCCCTGGCGGGTCAGTCTGACTTCTAATTCTATTCTATTCTACTTGGCCTAGAATAAAGCTTTGCATAACTTTCACTTTGTCTCAGTCTCATTCCTTTGATAACGCACCCCAACACTAAGCACAATTGCTGGGTCATATGGTAAAAGCATGTTTAGTTTTGTAAGAAACCGTAAATTTACCTTCCAATATGACTGTAGCATTTTGCATTCTCACCAGCAATGAAGGAGAGTTCCCGTTTTATATCATTGCCACATTTGAAGTTGTCAGTATTCTGGATTTTGGCCCAATATGTTTGTCATCTGTATATCTTCTTTGTTGAGGTGTCTGTTAAGATCTTTGGCCCATTTTTGAATTGGGTTGTTTGCTTTTAAATGTTTGAGTTTTTAAAGTTCTTTGGTATTGCGGGGGTGCATGGGTGGCTCAGTTGGTTAAGTGTCTGTAGCTCAGATCATGATCCTGGAGTCCTGGGATTGAGCCCCACATTAGGCTCAATGGGGAGTCTACTTCTCCCTCTTCCTCCATCCTGCCCCTCATTCTTCTCTCTCACACTCTTAAAAAATTAAATCCTAAAAAACTAAAAAAAGAAAGTTCTTTGGTATTTTGGATAACAAGGCTTTATAAAATGTCCCTTTTATAAATATTTTTTTTCCCAGTTGGTGGCCTGTCTTTCCATTTTTTTGACATTGTTGTTAATGGAGCAGAAGTTCATAATTTTAGTGAAGTCCAGTTTATTGATTCTCTTTCATGGATTGTGCCTTTGGTGTTATATCTAAAAAGTTATTGCCATACCCAAGGTCATAAATTTTCTTCTATGTTATCTTTGAAGAATCTTACAGTTTTGTGTTTTATATTTAGGCCTATAATGATTTTGAATTATTTTTTGTGAAGGGTGTTAAGATTTATGCCTAGATTCATTTTTTGTATGTAGATAATCCAGTTGTTCCAACATCATTTGTTGCAAAGACTGTCTTTCCTCCATAGCATTGCTTTTGTTCCTTTGTTGAAGATGAGTTGACTATATTGATGTGAGTCTGTTTTGGAGCTCTCTTCTGTTCCATTGATTTGTCTATTCTTTTGCCAATACACACTGTCTTGATTACTGCAGCTTTATAGTAATTCTTGAAGCTGGGTAGTGTCAGTCCTCTGATTTTGTTCTTCTCCTTTAATATTGTGTTGGCTGTTCTGGGTCTTTTGTGCTTCTAGTACTTTGGTCCATAGCATCTATTATAGTGGTCCAAAAGCCTTTTTCTGGGTTTTTTCCCTGATTATTGACTGCCAAAAAGCAGAGTTTTGGCTTAGTGAGTTGTTCCTTTAAAAGCCATTGCCTCCAGACACAACCCAAATGAGCCAGATTCACAGGAAGCATTTAAATAATAATAATTCAAGTCCATATGTTATTAGTCCTAGAATGAGGTGATCATAATTCTAAACACATATGACAGACCTAAGATCACCTTCTAAATTATAGTTTAAAGTCATCCAATAACCAATTTGTATCAGTGTATTTACTCTTTAGACAGGTAAAGAACCACAATTTACTTCTCCTATTTTAGTTCATGACAGCAGTGCCTTCCCAGTCACATAGGCCCAGTTCTCTCTGTCAATCCTCGTAGCCTAAGCAACTTCAAGGCCTAATGTCTCCTGCTCCAAATTCCTCTCATATCCATCACTTACTTCCCACTGCATTGCCAAGGCCTAGCTCATGCTCTCTTTATCACTTTCTGCATTACTGTGTCTTTTGCATTCCAATTTGTAGGCTATAATCTATCCTCTTTGTTGCTATTGTTTCTTTTCTATTTTTTAAAAACTTTATTTATTTATTTATTTATTTATTTGCCAGAGAGAGAGAGAGAGAGAGCAAGAGAGCATACAAGCAGAGGGATCAGCAGGCAGAGCAGAGGGAGAAGCAGGCTACCCGCTGAACAAGGACCCTGACAAGGGGCTTGATCTCAGGACCCTGGGATCATGATCTGAGCCAAAGGCAGATACTTAACCAACTGAGCCACCCAGGCATCCCTATTGTTTCTTTTCTAAACCAGACCTGGATTTTGCTTAAAAATGGGAAACAAGGATTCATATTTGATGAATTTTTAATGTTTTACTTTCAGGTCTCATTCTTCTGGAATTAGGATTTGAGCTTCTTATTCCTATCACATAAATGAGTTCAAATAAAAAGTTTAGTTTATGTGGGAGGACCTTTGTGACATTGTAGTATATGAGAGAGATTCTTTTCCTCATAGTACTGGCAGCGCAATAACAATACAACAAAAACTAGCGTCAAATTTAGGTCAGATTACATTTGTTTTTCTTTTGCTCAAAAAATTTATTAGACTTGTTGTTCCCACAGAATAAAGGAATTCAAGGATAGCCTGCTCACTTCTTACTTCATCTACTAGTTTGTCCTTTGAGGTAGAAATTTTTATTATTCCCTCATAAATTTTCTATAATATAGGGCATAATCCAAATACATGTTTCTAGAAATGATTTGCAGAATGAATTATTTATCCTAATGATGAGTAATATTGGGTATATGAGAGCCTGGGTTATTTGATAAATTTGATGAAATTTCAAGGAACTTTTAATAAAATACAATAAATATCTTCAGTTTGAAAAGAAGAATGTCCTCAGTTAGACTAAGGTAGTCATTTCAGGAGTGAATCTCATCTATAAATTTAATGGAGAGTTAGACCAAACTGTCTTGTATAGCAACAACTTCTTTAAAGACAGTGAAATCCAGTATAAAAGGCATTTCACATAAATATAGTGGAGCTACTAAATCAATGGTAAGAGCAGACCATAAACCCAGTATTACAGAACAAGTAAGATACATGAGTCCTGTATCTGTCTATACTGGTGTCAAACGAGGTTTATAAATAAGGACCACACAAAGAGAACACAGTTGTTTGGAAGAAGCTATGGAAAGTATCTTGAAAAAGATGTGATTGCGACTTCCCTTGAAAATTGGGAAAGGTTTGGAAAGGAAACAAACAGAAAAATACCAGGGACAGGAATAAATAATTGAGAAACCTATCTGATTGGAATTCATGTTAGAGGAGGGAATGGAGGGAGGATTAAGTAGATAGATTAAAATAGAATCCAAGAGCCTTGAACAGCAAACTGAGAAATTTGACCCCTATACTTAGTATCAGTGCTTTTTAACTGAGTCCAAACGTGGGAGGGGATAGCTAAACTTCCAGGAGAGCTTCTTTAAAACTTCGTTGCCCTCTCAGTGCCTCATTTCTGAGGCGCATTAAGTGGTCCAGCTGTAGGGAACCACGGTTACTGATGGAGTGCTTAGATTTCTTTTGGCAAGAACAAATATTTGAAAAGTATTGCTGTAGGCAATTAGAAGTCATTGGAAGTTCATAAGTAGAAGAGTTTATTCCAAATAGTTATATAACCAGACAGTGAGCTTCACATAGTGTCCTAAATCCTGCTTGAGCCCTTCTTTGACACAATGAAAAAAAAAAAAAAAAGACAGATGGGAATATTAGAGCCCATGCTTTTTTTTTTTTTTTTACTTACTATTTATGACATATTACAGAGTTATAAGCAACAGAAATAATGTTCAAAATGTTTTTACATATTTCAAACAGGAAAGATGGAATTGTAATATTCATGAACATTATAAATGCTGGGATTATTTTTACCTCTCAATACACAGGTGATGTTTTGTACACTTCAAGGAGAGATTGTTTTTGGTAGGTGTCATAAAATGAACTCTGTCTCAGGACAAAGGTATGGCCGGTTTATAATTCCTTTTTAAAAATAAATGAAGAGGTGTTTCTTTCCATCTGTTCTAAGTGCTGCACCTGAAGTCCGTTATCTGACTCTGAAGTCTGCCAACATTTACATGCTGATTAATCCTATAAAATTTGATAGAGTCATTCCACTACAACACCTGGAATAATTGCATAGTTGCTGGCAAAAGAGAGCAGAAGGTACTGTTAAATCTGCCAATCATGGTGTAGTTAATAGTTCCCCAGAATTGCACTAAATACTAGAGGCCTGACCTTTTTGTTTATTCACGACCCATTTTCTTTGTATTCTTCTTCCTTTGATTTGATTGTTTGTTGCTACATTTAACAACAACAAAAAGAAGAAGCAAGCCACCCACACCAAAATTTTCCCTTCATCCATTAAAATTAAGCATTAATAATAACAGAGGCTGAGAGAACAGTGAAGCTACTGAATCCTAAGGCACATCAGTAAAATGAAGGATGGTTTTTTTTTTTTTTTAACAAGCAGGGTAGGTCTGCTGGCTTCCCTTTGTTGCACTGGGTCCAAGCCATGGTGCACCCTAGACTAGGAACAATCCTTTATGGTAAATTATGTTCAATTTTTATTCTAGAGCACCGTTTTTTTTTTCTTGTTTTGTTTTTTGTTTTTTGTTTTGTTCTTTGTTTTTTGTTTTTAGTAATAGTGCCTCCGTTCTCATCCATTCTGAGAGCCAGAAAGGACACAGATGTTTTTGTTTTCCTATGTTATTGATAGAAAACTAGGACATGAAATGGTTGTAACACTTTTCTGTAGTTAATTCTGGTTGACTAGCCAGATAACCACCTATGGAAAAAAATAAAGAGAGTGATCTACAGAAATAAGTGGCATAATGGAAAGTAGATGAGTTTTAGAATAACAAACCTTGGGTAAGTTACCTAAGCTTGTTTTTACCAATTTTCTCACCTATAATGCACTGTTAATGATTTATACTTAACATACATTAGTATTTTCATGATAATTTTGCTTAGTTGTTTCATTTTCTAAATTTGTAGTTGTACAATGTGTTATGTATAAAGTGCTATAATTTATTAATACCTATACAAACAGTATTTATCTTTTAATAAAATATAGTTTTTTTTAAATTAACAAATGGAAAAATTGGGCCATTCATATAGGTAGGGGATGCCTAAAATCACTCTTAGAAAAGGAAGATTGTAAATAATTGATATAAATCATTTAGAATTAGTGGAGATAAAAACTTCACTAGACTACAGTTTTCTCAGTTGTTTAAAAATAGCATCTATTGTGTTTTTTATGATTATAAAAGAATATATATTCATTGTATAATGTTTAAAAAATACATAAATGCACAAAAACAATTACAGTTCTACATGATAGACTGCATATACTCTTTTTCTTGAAAATAAGTTGCCCAGAATGTCAGTAAACACATTTTTAAAAGCACAGAACCTCAAGGACACACCAAAGGGAAGTAATCTAACTACAGACAGAGATGTCAATAAAATTTTAGAAGATGAGATACAGATAGATTGGTGCTAAATAACTTAAAAGAGTGAGAAGGTAGAAGTCAAGTTACCTAAATAGGGAATGGGGAAGGATTTAAACAACAAAACAAAACAAATCAGGTAACACTTTTGAGCTTCCAAATTTATACAGCATATAAAATGTTAAATAGTCTAGGGAAGGATAAGGCTGAAAATAGGAAGAAATATAGAAAATAGGAAATAGAAAATAGGAAGAATAGGTCCTCAGATTAGGAGAAGACATTTTTTATGGAGATGTTGAACCGAAAAGACTATGGATGCAAAGGTTAGCTGAGCCATGAGGTAGGATAGGTGAAATTCTGTATTAAGGGATGTTTATTCCTACTTTTTGAGTTACGTGTGGAAGGACTGCCCTAGAGTAACATTCTTGGCATCTTGCCATATGACTGAGAGGATCTAATTCATCAGATTTTTTCTTCTTTTTAAATGTGAGGCAGTGATCATGGGTAGGTAAGTCTGCTCTGTAAGCCTGAAAGTTCCCTTAGGTATGCTGAGCAAGTATTGAAAAGGGGATGGAATTTAAGCAGGCTCATGTGACCCTCACATCTAAACCACATTCTTTTAACCACATGAGTGAAGAAGGTGGTGTTTGGACTTCTTTTAAAACAGAAGTTTTAAAACTTGCAAATGTTTTAAGGCAACAGAGGTCTTATTGGATCCCTGAATATCAAACATCATGATATTTGAACAAAAAGATTCACAATCCCCTTTCTCCATTTGACTGCCAGAATATTGGCCGCTGGCATGATATACTTCAAACAGAAGTTGAGCCAGATCTTTCTGGGGATCTTACCAAAGGTTAAAAAAACAAAAACAAAAACAAATCAAAAAACAAAAACAAAAAAACACCACAGATATATGCATTCGTGATTTTTCCAATTAAGGGGCCAGGTTCCTAGATGTTCACCTATGGTAATGCCCACTAGTCAATAAGCCTGTCCAGGCAGAAAGAGTTTCCAGTCAGCCTTTTAGTGCCTTATTCTTAAATATAAATGGTCAGTCAAAGACTTTTGAGAGAAGGCCATACTATAAAAGACAAAGACAAGAAAGAAAATAAAACAAAGGATTTCAGAGAAAACAGAAATAATACATGAGCTAGAAGAAAACATCCCACTTCATATTTAATATCCTCAAAAAGAAAATAAATTATTCCATGAAATAAGAATAGGATGTTATAAAAAAAGTAATTTCAAGAATAAGGCCAATATATTAGAAATTGGAAACATGATAGTGTATTGGTTTTCCGTTGTTGCTGTAACTAATTGCAATAAATTTAGGGGGTAAAAACAACATAAATTTATTGTCTTACAGTTCTGAAACTCTGAAGTCTAAAGTGGGTCTCCCTGGACTAAAGTAAATGTATCAGCAGGACAGAATTTCTTTCTGGAGGATTTAGGGGAGAATTTTTTTTTTTTTTTAACGTTTCCAGCTCCTAGCTGCTGACTGCATTCCTTGGCTTGTGACTCCCTTCTGTCTTCAAATCCAGAAATGGCTGGTTGAGTCTTCATCACATTAAATCACTCTGACTCTAGCTCCTCTGCCTCCCTCCTCTACATTTAAAGCCCCCATGTAAATACAGTGGGCCTACCACATAATCCAGGATAATCTCCCTGTCTTAAAGTTAGCTAACAACCCTAATTGCATCCACAAATTTAATTCTTTATTATGTGACATAACATTCAGAGGTTGAAGGATTAGAATGTGAATATTTTTTAGGTGAGGACATAATTCTGCCTGCCACAGATAGCAAAAATTAAACAATCTATTTGAAGGACTGAAGATAAAATTATGGAAGTAGCCCAGTCAGTAAAACACAAAGACAAAGTAATAGGAAATGGGGGAGAAAAAAAAATCAAGACATTTGAGAACCAAGTCTAATTAATAGAAATTCCTGAAAGACAATATAGAAAAAGGGATAGGATGAAATTATTTAAAAACAAGCAAAAATAATATAAGAAAATTTCCCAGAACAAAAGACTTAATTTCTGATTAACAGAAATCCCAGAAAGAGAATGCAGAAGGAATCTGTAGAAGAGAGTATCAGATAAATAATACAAAAAAACTTTCCAAAATTTCTCAAAGTGCAGAATTTCCAGATAAAGTCTACCCAAAGTCCAACAGAATATTTACAAAAAAGATCACATCATAATATATCATCATTTGAAAATACTAGAGATAAAAAATATGTGAAAAGTTTCCAGGAAGAAAGAAAGAGTCATATGCAAATTGGCCTTCTCTAATGACAGTGACATTTTCTACAACAATATTGAAACAATATTGAAGGCTCAAAGGAAACTAAATGATACCTTCCAAATTCTGACAGAAAATAAGTCTATATTTGAATTCTGATCCTGGATAAATTGCTTATTAAGTGGAAGAATTTTTAAAAAATACCTTCCAGGGGCACCTGGGTGGCTCAGTGGGTTAAGCATCTGCCTTCAGCTCAGGTCATGATCTCAGGGTCCTGGGATCAAGCCCTACATTGGACTCTCTGCTCAGCTGGGAGCCTGCTTCCCTCTCTCTCTCTGCCTGCCTCTCTGCCTATTTGTGATCTCTGTCAAATAAATAAATAAAATATTTTTAAAAAATAAAAAAAATTGGGGTGCCTGGGTGGCTCAGTGGGTTAAAGCCTCTGCCTTCGGCTCAGCTCATGATCCCAGAGTCCTGGGATCGAGCCCCGCATGGGGCTCTCTGCTCAGCAGGGAACCTGCTTTCTCCTCTCTCTCTCTGCCTGCCTCCCTGCCTACTTGTGATCTCTGTCAAATAAATAAATAAAATCTTAATAAAAAAAAATTAAAAAATTAAAAAGTACCTTCTATGCATACTCTCTCAGAAAACTTATTAAGAATATGAATATATGGCAATGACATAAGAAAGGAAAAAACAAAAAATTCAATAGGATAGTGTGGTAAAGAGAAATGCTGAAGGGAAGTTCCATGCTGACTTCTGTGAAGCATATCCAGGTCACAACCAGTGTGAATGGAGTGGAGGACAGAAAGCTTCAATAAGGATATCTTCAAGAAAGTAAAATAAACATAGGAAGAAAGGTATATTACTTAATGTATTCTATTTTAATGAGAAAATTGGGTCTAAAATTTGGACCTAAATTAGAATCAATACTTGGAGAAGTACACAAATGAAATAATAATAAGGCAATTTATAACTCAAGTAAAAACAAGAAGCTGTAAAGAAAGCAGACATCTGAGAAACAAATGAGGGTTTTGGAGGGGAGGAGGATGGGAGGTTGGGTGATCCTGGTGTGGGTATTATGGAGAGCAAGTATTGCATGGAACACTGGCTGTGGTACATAAACAGTGAATTCTGGAACACCAAAAGGAAATAAAATAAAATGAAAAAAAAAAAAAAGCAGTCATAAAAATAGTTTACCATGTAAATCAGTTCTAAAGAGTTTTATATAATTGTGAAACCCTAAACACTGATTTAATTAAATCATGGTTATATAATTATTTGGGGAAGATTGGGGATATATGTAGGTGTATGGTTTAAGACAACTCTTCATTTTCATAGTAGATATTTCAAGAATTTTTGATATAAACATTTTTTTGAAATGAAGATAAACAGCTAAAAGAGTTAAAGAAATCAGTTCAGAGTGTTGAGGCAATTACAATTTGGGTATTTAAACTATGTATAAGTAATACATTTAAAAAACAAAAATTAAATTAATTTTCCTATTTTATCTATTTTGTTTAATAGGTCTCTTCCTCTCATTTCTGTGCTCCAACCATACTGGACTTCTTCCCATTCCTTAAAAAAAAAAAAAAAAAAAAAAAAAAAAAAACACCCCAAAAGGTTTTACACATGCTATTCTATTTTTCAGGAACATATGCCTTCAAAAATCTTTAAGTATTCCTTCTTAATATTCATCTCTCAGCTTACTTATCACCTCCTTAGGGAAGCGTAGTGGATTAAAGGCTGAAATTAAAAAAAATTTAAATAAAAAGTTCTGTATAACCATTATGTCATATGTCTCTTAAGAATTTATCCTTATTTTGGGGTGCCTGGGTGGCTCAGTGGGTTAGGCCGCTGCCTTCGGCTCAGGTCATGATCTCAGGGTCCTGGGATCGAGTCCCGCATCGGGCTCTCTGCTCCGCAGGGAGCCTGCTTCCCTCTCTCTCTCTCTGCCTGCCTCTCCATCTACTTGTGATTTCTCTCTGTCAATAAATAAATAAAATCTTTAAAAAAAAAAAAGAATTTATCCTTATGTAAACAAACCCTACTTTCTCCAATCAGGAAAATGGAGGGAGAAAATCCTTGGTTATCGGCTTCCTTCAGTGTATTTGTATGTATGTGTATGTGTGGGGGGGACACATTAGGCCTAATTACATGGTGGTGGTGTTATCAGAAAATGGGTTCTTTTTTTTTTTTTTTTAATTTTTTTCCTCGTTACTTTACTTTTTTTTTTTTTTAAAGATTTTATTTATCTGACAGAGAGGGAGAGTACACAAGCAAGCAGAATGGAAGGCAGAAGGAGAGAGAGAAGCAGGCTTTCTGCTAAGCAGGGACCCCAATGTGGGGCTCGATCCCAGGTCCCCAGAATCACAACCTGAGCCGAAGACACAGGCTAAGCAACTGAGCCACCCAGGTGCCCCTAGAAAAATGGGTTCTTGTGCAAAGCTCATGACCACATTATCTTTCTCTAAGACTGGATTCTCATCTCTGGAGATGTGGATAAAAGGGTTTTTTAAAGTATGAATATGGTGGAATCAATCAAATTTAAAGTATTTAAAAGGAAAGCTAAATTGATATAGGATGCTAGGGTAGTATTTCAGTTCAGTTGTTAGAATTCTAAATGTCTTTAAATTTGTTAGTTACTGTTGGAAGCTTCGTGATTCTTCCTACTTCCCAAGAGTATCATACTGTGTAAGAACCATGTTGACTTGCTGACTTACACCCTAAAGGCACAGAAGAGTTAATTAACAGCTTTTGGAGGTGTGTGTCTTATTTATTAAATACTGTCTTATCAGAACATTCAATAAAGTGCTATGCAGAGCAACTAAGACCGATATTTCCCCAAACATTGAGACAGATAGCAGGGATTCATCATCCTTACTTCTTAGATGACTGATTATTTCTCTCTGAGTCTCATCACTTGTTCTATAGACTTCATTCAATCTCTTTCAGGTGAGTTTTTGAAAGGAAAAAATGAAACAAGCATAGCAGTTTTATTAATAGATATTAATCATAGATATGGAATGAGGTAGAGAAAGAAAGGAAGGAATTGGAAGATTGGGTTTCCCACAAGGTCAGCTTGGCAGCATTCATGATACTGCAGGCTTACAAACAGATTAAGAAAGTGGCTGGAGGTTATGGAGGCATGTTATGTGAAACTATAGATATTGAGTATTCTGCTGTTATAAACAAGTAAGCTGAATTTCATTGCTCAGCTTTCTAAATATTGATTCCTCAAGAATCTGATGAATGGTGTAAAGGTTCATATCAGCACTCTATGGATAAAATTTATTTGGGGAAGTTAGGGTTTGTTGCTGATTTCATTTATTCCTTTTGGCAAAAAAATGTGCACCAAAGACCCATTACTATAATCTACAAAAGTGAAAAACTTTTAACTGGGATCTTGAAAAAATAAAACAATAGCCTTTCACTAATCTGTTAAGACCATGGGTCCTTTGGAGAAGAATATTGTTCAGCACTCTTTGCTTATGTTGTAACACAAGCACAGTGTCTTGCATGTAGCAAGCGATCAGCAATGTCAATACAAGTTAGTTGAACTAATTAGTCAACGATCAGAGAAAAAAGAACTTGTATTCAATATAATTATAGAGTCAAGCATAAAAATTATTTCAAGTTGGTAACTCTTGAAACCATTAATAATAACTCATTTAATTTGGATAATCAATTTATCTGAGTGTCCTGATTTACAATTGTTTAAATAAATGGGGATTTGCTAGGAAAAAAACTTTGTTTTCTGAGAACTCTTTAAGTAATAGCTTACTGTGGGTTTGTGTGTTGTCCTTCAGAACTTCATTCATTCATTCAATATATATTTATTAGAATGTGTAATTCTGAGTATTGGGAAAATGCATGTGGAAGAAACATACTGCTATTTCAAGAGTTTATAATATAGTTGGGGGGGACACGCACATAAATTAGTAGATATTTAACTACATTACATCTGATACTTAATAACTTTATATGTATTTAAGAAAAAAGTATGTATATACAGGAGCCCCTAGAAAGGAACCTCTAATAAAAGCTTTGCAGAGGAGGAGGCATTTATGCTGTGGTAAAGTGAGGATGACTTCACTATTTCCCTAGAAATGGGTGAATGGTTATATTACTATGTTATAGGAGTAGGGGGAGATTTTGTGAGAATAAGAAAATGTATTTTTCATTGATTTGATGGACCAGAAGTTCATTCAGATAAAGATGACTCTAAGCTAATGTTTTCCAGACATTTTTTACTACAGTTCCACAGCAGGACAAAACATTTCACATTGTAACACAGTACATACAAATAACAAACTGAAACTAAAGTCTCACACAACAGGATTTACCTTTACTATATGCAATATATTATGGTATTTTACATTGTCGTCTACTCTAATTTTTGCTGGTTTTAGTCTACTAAATGGATGAGAGGACCCAATCTCTGTTGCAGACAGTTGTGTCTTTTGTGGTTCTGGAGTTCATGGTAGAGAGTTTATCATAGAGACTTATGAGTCATCAGCTACAGGGGAAGGCAAAAGTCACAAAAGTGCCCAGTTTATAAGGACCCAGATTCTAGTGGTTGGTGATGACATGTCTTTACTTTTCCCATATGGTTCCAGGAAAGGTGTCCCTAGATCCTTTAAGTATATCCTCCCATCCTCATAGAAATAAGTTTAGGCTTGTGAAAATTCTCAATAATGGAGACTTACAGAATAAACACAGCTTTTTCTTTTTTGTTATAATTGACCATGCCCCATAACTTTAATATGTTACTATGCTAATGTAGTCTTGACAATATTTTACTGTTTATGGAAAACTTTCTTCTGTAGTCATGATCTTTTCTTCATGTGGAGAGGCTAGCATAATAATACTAGCCTCTTTCTGTCCCTTCATACCTGTGAGAAAAGAATGAATTCTATTTGGTGTGTCTGGTAGCTGAACTGGGCATATGAGCTCAATTTCTTTCCCATTCCCTTTTCTTAGGGCATCCATTCTTCTCTTAATCTCCATGTTGTAAAGGAAAGCCTGTGAATCTGGGAGGTAACATCATTTCAGTGAAATATTAGGACTTGGTGCATTGGCTGAAAACATGAGAGACTAACAAAGAGTGGCATTTCAGGACAAAATAGTGCCCTGAGATTGAAATTTGTGACAGGACCTTGATCAGGAGGCTTTAGGATTGTGTGATACAATTAACATGGGGTTTTTAATTTGCTGACTGACCGTAGAAGTCATGGTAAGCAAGAACAACTGAGGCAAACGTGATTATAGTAAGAAGAAAGTTTGTAAACATACCTTTTAGACATTTGGAGACAGAGCAATCCTTTGGTGTTTTACTGTGCTTTTCTGCAATATCTGGGGACTAGGAATTTGAACTGCAACTAAGTTCCTTGTTCTAGAGTACAGTAGTGTCTGGTCTTCTAACTTTGACTTCTATGTACCAGGCCTCATAGGCAGCAGGGAGAGGCTGTCCTGAATCCTATTGTTTTAAATGATGCATTTGGAGTTAAGGGAGAAAACTGGAAGGGATACTTTACATTTATGTGGCTTGTCTAGAGTTTTAGGACTTCCCTCTTACTACAAGGTCTCAGGTGGGTTTTGAATTGTTAAAGATATAACAACAACAACAACAATAATTCTGGTGTCAGAATTTGGAGACCAAAACTACGGATTGACCCGTAAATGTATGATAGAATTTAGTAAAAAATAAACTGCAAGAAATATTAGAGTCTTTTTAGAAATAGTTAAAAGCTGTCTTCTTGGGCTCATTGAAATTACTGTGAACCTGAAGTCAATGAAAAAAGCTTGGCATGGAACATATCTCTAGGGATCATAATGGAGAAACTACAGTGGTTTCCAATGTGTGCTTTAGAATTACTGGCATAGCAGGAATAGTGGAAATATAATAAGCTAGAAGGAGTGGCATTTATGTAAGAAAAAGATTGAGATCTTCAGCTAAAGAAGAAGAAAACTAGATATTGAAGTCCAGTATTGACCGTGGGTAAGGTAACTATGTCTAACTGCCTTTAAGGAGAGCATTATCCAAAGAGAATATATATTTTAGTAGTGACAAGTTGTTACTAAATTAGAAATGGTTAGTAACTGGCAAGATTTTAGAGAACAGATAGGAATAGACTCAACCAAAGGGAGCCAAAATCTAAGACACTACAAGAAATTCACTTGATATCACGGAGAGTCTATAGTAAGAGAAATTGAGGTACTGCTACCCCTAAAAGAATTGGCCAGCTATACTAAATGTTGCAAAAATCTGGACAGAATTGAGAGGAGAAAGCCAGAAAAATGTGCACTGTTACTGGAGATACACAGTAAGGATGTATGATATGGCCAGTGGACAATTTTGACAAACCTGGGACTTACTGATTTCATTTTTCTCTTTAGGGAGGACCTCTCATACAAAACTTTGAGTAATATGTTAGAATAAATAAATATATCTAGGTTACAAAACAAAGAAAAAAAATAAAAGGAAAGAAATTTGGTTCTCAATTCCAGTTAGTATTTCTCATCTTCATGGATTTGAGATGGAAAGAATCAAAGCATTTTAAACTATTGGAAACAGCTGAGTGTCCTGAAGGGAATTGTAAGATCATACCTAAGACACATTTCCAACTAAGAAAACTATCCAAAGCTGGGTATATTTAAAAGATAAGGAAACACAGCATCATGAGGATGCTGTGACATGAGGACTGGTCTACCCTAGAACATTAGTGGTTCAAGCTTTTTAAAAACTTAATGATACCAACAATCATCCAATCTCCTGAGGTGTTTCTCCAACTGAAACTAGTGTGAGGATGAGGGGCAAACTTACTCCTTGAAACAGATTTCATAACCTAGTGTAAAGTTTCTCAATCTTGTCACTATTGACATTTTGAGTTGAATAATTATTTGTTATAGGGGGCTGTCCTTTCATATTCTAGGTGGTTTAGCAACATCTTTGGCCTCTATACCTTAGATGCCATTAATAAACTCCTCCCTCTTCCCCACTAAGTTGTGAAAATAATAATGACTCAGGACATTGTTAAATATCCCCAAGGCAAAGTCATTCCTGGTTGAGAGCTACTGACTTAAGCAATTTCATAACAAGAGGTAGTAGAAAAAGCCAGTGTGGCATGGAATGGGAATGTTTAGACGCAGGACATTGTTGATGTTACAAGGTGGAGCTTGCCTTTAATTCATCACTGATACAGTAGAAACAGAACCCAAAGTAAAAAGGAAATAGAGAAACTGAATATGCTGTCAGAAAGAAAGGCATTTCAGATAAGACCCGAGGTTTAAGGTTACCATTATCACAAGTTCCTAAACTTTATAAAAAGGTGGGGTTGGGTTATCTCGTGCAATCTGCTATGAGGGGTGAAAACATACATAAGTGTCACCTTCAAACCCACCGTGAATATGATAAATACATAATGCTCAAAGTAACCTCTTTGTAGGAGAATTCTCCTATTGTGATGAATTTCTAAAGTTGTGGGACAATGAAATAGGACTGACCAGCATCCTAGCTAAATGGAAACCTAGATTTTGAAAAATCTAGCTGCCTACCCTCAAAGTACCACTGAGTTTCTGCCATGGGCTTTGGAAACATATCTTAGTCTGTGAACATTATTTTGCTTGGAAGAACTGCTTAGGGGATAGGGCTTATTTCCTATTCCAAATTTCATGTAAAATAGGGCCAGTGCTGTTAGAGTCTCATGTGTCTTAGGAACACTTTGGAATCTTGAAAAGTGAGGATCATCAGAGGTTTTGAAACTGATAGATTCAGATCCACGGGCTGTAAAGGAGCTATACCTCATCTACCAAGAGGATGGAAACTACATAGCTTGTTGAAAGAATCCCATCTCCCCCAGGCTTCTAACAGAGAATCTCTCTTGCTGAAACTAAGCAAAAAAAGAAGCCTGACCTTAATTTAACTTGAGATACTTGTAATTTAACTTTCAATGGCAAGATAATTTTTATTTATGCTTCAATTTTATTGGACTTAATTTGTGAATACTTTAAAAGTGGGGTACATAAGAGTGTTCAATTCCTTAATTTCCTGAGAAATTAATAATGGGAGAGAGTTTATATTCAAATTTGAGGACTCTTACTGCTGTCAGTTTATTACTAAAGTATCTTTGATCTCATTGTGACACCTATGATAGCTATGTTAGTTAATGTGGCTGGAAAAAAATCTGAAATTAGAATAGTGAGTGAAGGCTAAGCTATGGATAATGGAGTGGTCTTAGAAGTTTTAAACTATTGTGTGGTTTTGATCCATTTTAGAACACTTTGGAGGCAAAACTATGCTGACGTAAAATCCCAAATGGAGCAATTGTCACTGTTGGGGGCAGTCTCTTGAGAATAAGTGTTGGTCTTATTCTGATAGTGTGCTATGGATCTCTTTTCGTGGAGGACAGCTTGGTTTCTAGTTTATTATGGGTTCAAAGTTGCCCCAACAGGTTTAGAGAATGAAAAGCTGAGCAAAGTTGGGTGTGGGAATGTTTATTTATCTTTCCTCACATTTCCTTTAATGTGGAGAGACGGCTGTTAGTGGGACACTCTTGGCTTCTCCTACGTCACTTCCTCCTGATGCTGGTGCACTGCGTTCACCTTGGCAATTTGACTTTGGTATGTGCAGTTCCAGCCCAGCCTTTTCCTCCCACCTCTTCTACAGCCCTGTACAAGTGGGAAGTTTGCTTTATGTTCCTCAGTGCTCTCAGTTTGATAGCAGTAGACTCCCATGTGGAAGGCTGATGATGTTTGGCACCAACTGTCTTATTCTGAGGTTTTAGTCATAATGCTGATAATTATTTCTGACCTACTCCTCTATGTCTCTAAAGTAGTTTAAAATTCAGAACAGAAGAAAAAGTTTCCAATTCATGAACCTCTTCAAATTCCAAAAGATAGTCTTTTTCCTTTAGGAAAGGAATAAAGGAGGTAGGAATTGAAAACTCCATCCTACCACCCAAATTTAAGCTTTCCTTGAATCTTTTGCTCCTAGCTGCCTCCTGCACAGGTACTGTCCAGTTACCCGAGGGCATGCTTGATGCTGTCTCACTCTCATAGCTGGCCTCTGTATATGTTAACTTATTCTGGCCAGAGGCAAAAAAAGTTCTTTTAAAATTAGCTAAGGAGAGGTTAGCCTCTTTTTTTTTTTTTTTTCTCAAAGCAACTTTTACAGGAATCCAGAGGCAAGAGGCACCTTTAAAGACACAAATAAGTTAAAGTAAATTTCTCATCCTAATAAAGAAGAAATTGATGTTCAGACAAAATTTTCTTTGGCTGGCACAGCCCCCACCCCCCACTTTTTTTTCCATTTCATTCCATTTTTTGTAAGGAAATGGATTCTATAGAAAATGATTCAAACTTCCAGTCCTTTATATTTATATTAGTACTGTTTCTTAGTCTGGTCGGTTTTAAATCCTTTGAGAACTTGCTTCCTTGTCTGTAAGTGAAGTAAATACAGTTATGAAGACATGTACAGTACTTTATTCAAGGGGAATGTTTTCCAGTGTCCTGTCAGTATAGGTATGATTCCTACCATATATAAGGATCCTTCCTTCATACTAGGCTGCTTCCCTCCATAAATTGGCTGTACATGTCTCTATCATGTCAGTTCTCTGAGCTCTATTTCCTGTAATGATGGGCTACTTCAGTTTCCCTGTCTCTTCTTCCCCATTTAATCCAGAACAAGGCTAATCACAATCTTAGGGTATTGAGCAAACACCCAGTTATGCCCTCCCATGCCAGGGATTCTGCTGTTGAGAAAATGGAGGAGTGCTCTGGGTCTGATCTTTTCCCTTAGGGAATTGTTCTTATATATTTCCACTACTGAGTGACATGCACAGAGGTGTTCAGTACTGTAGATCCCATTAATAAACTAGTGTCAGGAGATAAACCAACATTGCTTTTGAGATACTCCCCAAAAGCTGAGTGAGCAAACTAAATGAGTATCCTAGGTACATAGACATAATTTTAGAAGGGGCCTCACCTGTACCGAATTTGCTGTTAGCCAGTTGATGACTTAAGGTAGTCACTAAACGACTCTGGGTTTCAGTTTTCTAGTATGTTTTTAAAAAATGAGAATAACATCTACTCAAATATGTTATGTTAAAGTAATACCATAAATGTAAAAGTGATTGAAAAGTTGAAAGGATTTTAAGAATATTAGGCATCTGAAATGTAGTATTACATTTGGTATTAACTGTGGTAGTATTAACATAGCCATGGAAGACTAAAGCCTTTGATGATGGGTATTTGATGAATGTGCTTTTTGTGGATCCTCTAGAGTACTGAGTGTAGCACTGGACACAAAACCTGCAATCTAGACTACCCCTTGGTATGATTATCACCTTAGAAATATCTACAGGATCCAGCTTTTCACAAGATCCAGTATACGTTTCTGAACTTAAAGGTGTGGTCCTTGGATAAAACTTTTTTGTTAATGTTGATAGTGAGAACAATAAAAACCATGTGTTTATTTTGCTGAATCTATGGTTCTGCACAGCTGGACATGGCTTTGACACTACTTTCTTTCAGGGAACAGTAGGCTCATAACAGACCTTTCCTTAGATCAGTATTTCTCAAATTCATTAAAATTCTCTTTCAGTAGGTTGAGTTTGGGACCTAAGGTATTGCATTTCTAACAAGCTTTCAGTTGATGCAGACAACTGTTGGTCTTCAGACATCACTTTGTGTGGCAAGGCAAGATTATCAGAGGAGATAGTCAGGAATGTTATAGTTATCTACAAAACTTCATGAAAATAATGGAAAAAACAGAGATTCATTGTTCCGATTTGAAGAATTCTTTGTAAATCATAGCAGCTGGGAAGAGTTGAACGAATATTATGCACATTTTCTTGCCCATTAAGGTCACTTAGTTGGTAAATAGAAAGAACTGCCTCTCAAAATTGCTGTCAGTGTTATGGTCACTGTCTTCATCATGAGAACATCTCTTTGGAGCATATCATTAATGACTGATTCTGCTGTGTGTCCTGTCCAAGTCCACCATACAGTTTGTGTCGGATAGGCCACATTGTAACACCAAATTTGTCTGAGTGGATAATGATATCCGATCCATTAGTTTCTATCTTATATGCATGCAACTAGTACAAGAATCAAGCCTCCAAAAAAGTATTTATTTATCTTCTCTCTGGTGGTAGGTCAGAGAAAGCCAATAGAAACAGAACACACATTAACGTTTAGCATTTTCTTTATTTCTTTTCTATTTTCATGATCATAATTGATTAATGTGGTGTAATGAGAATTAAGAACAAGAAAACATAAAATATCCCCTGTATTGAGAGCTCCCCTTTTTATAATGAAATTTTTATAATGATTATGTCACAATAGGGTCTCATTTAAATTGGGTCACTTGAGATTAGGTGAATTTGAATGAATATAAACTATGAAGTATGACATGTTTTTAAAGTATGTTACTTTCAAGTATCCACAAGAACAAGAATGAAGCTCAAGAACATTTTAATGAATAAAAAAGAATGCAATTGATTAATCATTTGGCACTGTAACTAGAGTCTTCTAAAATGTTTGTGGGTGTCAGAAAATTATTCATTAAAAGTATTTTATTGCTTTTTTTCATCATTACCACAGATGTAAACATTTGTTTTAAAAATAAATTGAGTCAAACTAAAAAAAAAAATTCTAGTCCTTCTATATATGCCATATGATGGAGCTGAAAATAATGAAGTTTTCCTGGCATTACAGTTTGCTTTTCTGTTTGGCTAAAGTTCTTTTGGCAGTAAGCTCATGAACATATGCTTTGGTTATATTTTGACCAAGTCAAGAGACCATTTTTAGGTGGCATAAGAATATGCATGGTTCACTTTACTTCCATTTAATGCAAGTAAATTTCCATTGCTTTCCTAGTTTTCCAGTGTTGTTTGGAAGTATCCTCCCAGATGCTTGCATTCTGAGATTCTTGTCTATAGGTGGAGCCGCCTATCTGGGGTTTGATGAAAACTCTTTCACTGATGATTCTATTTTCACATTTTTTTTAATAATCTCCCAATTAACTGCTTCAATATGTTTATGAAATTTCTAACCTGATAATACCAACAGGCGTAACATTTGGTGGAGATATTTTGATGTGAGCGGAGCTGGTAGTGGTAATACAGCAATAATTGCCGGCTCATTTACGGACTATTTAGGTCGTGCAGTGAGCCAGATGAGAACAGCTAATGAGCACAGCTTCTTGCTGTAATTAGTCGAACAGTGGTGGCTCACAGATGATTTACAGTTTGCAAAAAAATCTGTGTATTTACTGAAGTGCTTATGTATTCTGTAAAGTTGTGACAAAGTAACAACTTGGGGATGTTGTGCTTTCTGCTCCCACATATTCTTCAGAGAGATTAAACAATAATGCTATCAGCACCCACAGCTTTGGCGGCGAGTAGCACAAGTGATAGGCAGCGTCAGGTTTTCTCTTTACCTGTTTCTCACCCAGTATTTCTTTCACGTTCCCACAGTTTCTTTCACATGCCTCTTCAACAATGTAGTAGGTACAAGGAAGCATCTCCACATCTTTTCTGTGAAGTCGCCATGAAGTGAGATTGTTGGGAGTCTTCTTATGGCTTTCCTCTTGGTAGTCAGATTTTTAAAATCCCAAGCAGCTGGAATAAATAGGCTCAGAGAGTTGTAGAATATGGTGGCCTGTCTTTAAAAATTCGATTCTTCATTTTGGAGAGGTCTGAGGCCACAGAGCTACAGTACTCAGAAAGCAAACACTATAGCAAACAGAAAGTAAACCAATTATGAGAGATTTTGGAAGCATCTCACTTTGGGAAATATTCTGTAGGAAAAAAAATTGGTCTGAGACTGCCCTTGGTTTTGGAATTATGCCAGAAGCATGATTTTAAATCCTTGTGAATGATTAGCTCTCAAGAAAAGACAGTTCTGCCATTTCTCTTGAAAAAATTTTTTTTCTGTAAGTAAAAAAATATATATATTGTGGGTTTTTTAAAAAAATTTACATTTTTTCCTAATTTCTCTTCTTGTAATGAGGCTAATTTCTTTTCATTCTAATCTTTGTACAAATAAAGTTGCTAGTGTATCAGGTAAAACTGAAATATTGTCACATCATTTGCTAACCACACTCTGATCAGTGTAGCAGCCAGAACTGTCTTGTAGAAAAATCCCTCTGAAGGCAAATGGGTGTTTTCTTTTGGAACCAGTCTAATGGGCTTTAAAAAAAAAAAAAAGGAAGGGAAGGAAAGAAGGAAAGAAGGAAGAAAGAAGAAAGAAGGGAACCCAGATCTTATTGAAGCATTTAGTAAATCAGAGAAAGCAATTAGGGGGAATGAAAATTGCTTGGCTATTTTTGAATTTGTTTTAAGGTAGATTTTGTTGTTGTTGTTGTTACTTGCAATAAAAAATCATGCTAAGGGATACAGTTCCAAAAAGTTATTGTAATAAACATGAAACAACTGTATACAAATGACAGACCACACCATCTCTCGATGATGAACTGTTGATATATTTTGCTCTGACTTAGATTTGTGTTGGAGTCAGAAGTACATAAACAGAAGGGTTGTGAACTTGTTTGAAGTTGGTAAGTACCATTTAAAAGAAACCACATAACCAGAGAGTATCTCAGGGAGTAATAATAAGTGTTTATTGTCAAGATTGAGTGAAATTAGGAATAAAGAATTTAGAATGATGACTGCTAGGCCTCTGCTTCTCCATTGTGAGTTAGAGGGAGTTTTATACTAACACACAAACCAGCAAAGTCAGTTTTACTCTTCATGCTCTTCTACCCTTACATGGTTTTGTTGTCTTGATGTCCTTCCTACCCGGTGGCTTGCATTAATTTCTATCAGTGAATCAATGCTGAAAATATCCATCCTCACATTATATTCTGCCAGAGAGCAGACCATGGTTCTTTTAGTAAGTATTAGCTGATAACCAATTTAGGGCAAGTTCATTCTGGAAACTTTACAAGACATATAATGGTATAAGTATAGTTGAAAAGTCAAAAGGATATTAACATTTCTGTTGGTAAGAGACTCTCAGGGGCTCCTTTTAATGAAGTGTGCTTATTTTAATGGCCTAATGGCGCTTCTTTTCTTATTTACAAAGGCAACCTTCCTCCCCAAACCAGGAAAAAGGAAGCAATAATGCATTGAGATTAAGAGACACCTGGACCAGCTTCTTACCAGAAATATGGCACTGCAGATGGTGCTCTGAACCCCGACGAATGGAAATGTTGGGTAGAAGCTAGGTGTGAGCAGTGGAAGGAACACCAGAGGCAGAGTCCCAAGCCATTGAAGGGGAATGATAGAGACAGGAACTGGAGATAAGGACAGTGATCAATAAGCTACACTTTAAAACCCCAGGGGGCAATCATTTTGACCTCGTGGCTTCCAAGACTTTGGGGCTGACAGATCAAGAGCCACAGGTGCAGAGCAGGCCTCTCATCTTCCACCTCCAGCCCGGGGTAAACCTTAGCTTTGTTATAATGCATTTGTGCTGTGGGTCCAGGCTCTGTCCTCCCCACGCTGCCCTGATGGTTCTGGTCCAAACTCTGTGGGGCAAATACTGTCCCTCCCAACCTGTGGGGGGAGTTTTCCAGATGACTGGAAGCAGCCTCCATTAGAGACCACCCCATTATATGCCACAGGTCCTCCCAGCCCAGAGAGACCCGATAATATTCAGGCCTAAAACAACCTAAGAGCTTTCTACCTTGCAGAACCTGCCCACTCTCCCACCTTGAGAGTATTACTTCTGTTTTATTTATTTATTTATTTATTTTTATTTTTTTATTCATTTGACAGAGAGAGATCACAAGTAGGCAGAGAGGCAGGCAGAGAGTCAGGCAGAGAGAGAGGGGGAAGCAGGCTCCCTGCCGAGCAGAGAGCCCTATGCGGGTCTGGATCCCAAGACCCCGGGATCGTGACCTGAGCTGAAGGCAGAGGCTTTAACCCACTGAACCACCCAGGCGCCCCTTACTTCTGTTTTAATAAACTGCTTGCTGCTTGCTTCTTTCCTTCTGGCTGTCTTTATTTGAGCACTGGTCCCCACATAGATCTTCTCATGAGGAATCCAAGGACAAAGACCTCCATTCATAGAACATGGACTTTCACACCAGTAACAGAAATACTATGTTTGGAGCAAGGAAACACTCACTTTTCCTGGTCTGTAAAAGGTAAACAATACTAACTACTGTGACAAATTAGGGAAAATTGAGTGCCTAGCATAATGCCTAGTATATAGTAGATATTTAATAAAAGGTAGCCATTATTCTCATTAGTAATAATTATTATAATTTATGTAACTTGCTAGAAAATCTAGTCACTCTCAGAAAGTTGCTGAAGTGTACTTTTATGACCATGATATTCATTTAAGAGTCGTTAAATATTTTTCATAGTAGGTTCTCTAATAAAATGCATGTGGACAGAGAGTACACCATTAGAAAGGCATGTTAATTGGTGGCCTCTGTGTAAGGAGAAATGTGATTCACACCTGAGACACTATCTACAACTCATAAAAGTAATGGTGAAAATGTCTAAACAAATTTTCTACTACACTAATTTCTAAGTACTTTTTTTCCTTCACTTTTGTCTTTTCTGACATTCTGCTTAGAAGTGAATGTTAAACCTTACACTATTCTTTAAAAGAAAAATATGCAGTAGCTAACTTTCAACTGTTTATCACCTATATGTTCTTATCTCTCAAGGCTTCTCTTACATATTGCATATTTCTCTCTTTGCATTGTTATCCAGAAAACATAGTACTATATTAAGATTTTACTGTCCCAATTAATAATTGTTGAAAAAAATTATTTTTGAATAGGTCTGGCAAAAAGTTTGACAGAGAGATTTTTTTTTTCTTTAAAATCTTGGTACTTATTAAACACAAACTTGGTTATAACACTTACAGGCAGTTACCTATTGAAATTAAACTTAATATGTGAAATTCTTGTACCAAATCCCCTTGGACATTCTCGATTGTTGTGTAAAACAAAATTATTTTTCTCTTCATGAGTCTTCTAAAAGTCTGGGAGTCCACTGTGTAATCATGTTGAATGTGGCCTCTTGAGGAAATGGCACACACATAAACACACACATCACATACTACAGTTAACACAATTATAGAGTCTGAGAAAATTAGCTAAACTTGTAGAACATGGACAAACAAGTTCATTAAAAAGGAAAGAAAATTAATCTTCACATACTAGGATTTTAAAATTAATTCAAAGATATATATATTATTTATTTATTTATTTAAAAGTTTTTATTTATTTATTTATTTGACAGGGAGACACACAGTGAGAGAGGGAACACAAGCAGAGGGGTAGGAGAGGGAGAAACAGGCCTCCCGCCGAGCAGGGAGCCCGATGTGGGGCTCAACCCCAGGATCCTGGGATCATGACCTGAGTTGAAGGCAGACACTTAATGACTGAGCCACCCAGGTGCCCCTAAAGAGATATTTTTTAAATGCTCATCAGTGACCATACAATAGTTAATCTGTATGAGAGATGATAAATTTTAAAAATGGTGGCAATAAAATGTATTAAAAATACTTATCTGCAATTTTTGTCAGAAAAATTTTAAAAGTAAGGTACCATTTTGTACCTAGAAGATTGGCAAAAACTATAGAAAATTTATATGAATTTAGGTAAGTCTGTAGAAATGAATACTTTT
Source organism: Mustela erminea (assembly GCF_009829155.1). NCBI lineage: Eukaryota > Metazoa > Chordata > Mammalia > Carnivora > Mustelidae > Mustela > Mustela erminea. Next base: position 81,071,975 of record NC_045618.1, on the reverse strand, counting down.
ATACTTTTGCAGCTTTACTAAGACATTGATATAAAATAAATTGCACATTATTCAAAATATACAATTTGATGAGTTTTAATAAACTGTCATATTTGTGAAGCCATTATTATATAAAAATAATAGACATATCCATCATCCCCAAGAGTTTTTTTTTTGCCCTTTTGTAATTGATCCTTCTCTTCTCTCCTGTCTTCCTAAGCAATTGGTGATTTACTTTCTGTCATTGTAAATTAGGTAACATTTAGTGAAATTTTATTTAAAAATTGTTATAGAGTATATAGCCACTTATTGTCTCACTTATATCACTCAATATAATTATTTTAATATTCACCCATGTAATGTGTATCAGTAGTTTATTCCTTTTTATTGCTGAGTAGTATTTCACTGTATGTCTATTTCACAATTTGTTTTCATTTCATGGTGGACCTTTGAGTCTGTTTTTTTCTTTTTTTTTTTTTAGCTGAGCTACATAAAGCTGTTCTGAGTATTAGTGTACAAATCTTTATATTGACATATGTTTTAATTTCTTGGGTAAATACATCATAGTGGAACAGATAGGTAATAATGTAACATATTATAACTCCTTCCCCCAGTTTTATTAAGACATGATTGATATGCATTGCTGTTTAAGTTTAAGGTTTACAACATGATAGTTTGATATCCATATGTTGTGAAATGATTATCACAGTAGGTTCAGATAACATTCATCATCTCTATAGATACCATATAAAGAAAACAAAGAGAAAAGAAAAAAAATCTGCTCATGATGAGAAGTCTTAGGTTTACTCTTTTTTTTAATTTAAAGGTTTTATTTATTTGAGAGAGAAAGATGTAGGGAAAGAAAGCACAAGCAAGGTAAAGGGAGAGGGAGAGGCAGTCTCCCCCTTGAAAAAGGACCTCAAAGCACAGCTTGATCCCAGGACCCCAGGATCATGACCTGAGCCAAAGGCAGATGGGCAGATGCTTGACCTACTGAGCCACCCAGGTATTCAAGGATTTACTCTTTTTTTTAATTTTTAATTTTTAATTAAAAAAAATTATTAACATATAAGGTATTATTTGCCTTATATGTTATGCCTTATATACAGGTCTGTGAATCATCAGGCTTATACATTTCACAGCATTCGCCATAACACATATCCTCCTCAATGTCCATAACCCACTCATGCTATCCCTACTCCCCCCACCTCCCAGCAACCCTTTGTTTTGTGAGATTAAGAGTCTCTTATGGTTTGTCTCCCTCCCAATCCCCAGGATTTACTCTTTTAACAACTTTCCTATATATCTTATTGCAGTGTCAGCTACAGTCATGATGTACATTATATCCCTAGTACTTACTTATCTTATAACTGGAAATTTGTACCTTTGACCATCTTGCTCTAATTCTCCTCCTCCCCATCCTCAGCCTCTGGTAACCACGTGTTTGAGCTCTTTTTCTATGGGTTTGACTTTTATTCATTCGTTCATTCATTCATTCATTCATTCATTTTTAGATTATACATTTAAGTCATATCATACAGTACTTGTCTTTCTCCATCTGACTTATTTCATTTAGCATAATACTTTCACAAATGATAGGATTTCCTCATTTTGTATGGCTGAATAGTATTCCATTTGTGGTGTGTGTGTGTGTGTGTGTGTGTGTGTGTGTGTGTGTGTGTGTTTATACCACAACTTCTTTATCCATTCATCCATCAGTGGCACTTAGGTTGTTTCCAAATCTTAGCTATTATAAATAATACTGCTATGAACATGCAGGTGCAGATATCTTTTTTGAGTTACTGTTTTCTTTGGGTATATTTCCAGAAATGGAATTGCTGGATCATATTGTAGTTCTCCTTTTAATTTTTTGAGGATCCTTCATACTGTTTTCTATAGTGGTTATACCAATTTCTAATCCTGCCAGCAGTGCACAAAAGGACACCCATATCTATGCTCACATTTGTTATCTCTCATCTTTTTAGTGATGACCATTCCAGAGTAGTGAGATAATATCCTGATATGGTTTTAATCTGCGTTTTTCTAATGACTAGTGATGTTGAGTGTTTTTTCTTATGTGCTTGTTGGCTTTTGTGTGTGTGTGTGTATGTGTGTGTGTGTGTTTAGAATAAGGTCAATTCGGGTCTTTTGCCCCCTTTTTAGTTTGTGTGTGTGTGTGTGTTTGCCATTGAGTTGTATGAGTTCTTTTTTTTTTTTTTTAGAAGGTAACAACACTTTATTGAGTAATATTAGAGTAGTATAGCATTATGCTCGCCTGAAATATTAGGTGAGAGTTACACTATTTTTGATGCTGAGATAAAATATTATTCCAGAGCATTGAAAAAAAAATTGATGGTGCTTATTTTTTAACTGAGTTCTTTAGATATTTCACATATTAACCCCTTATTAGCTATGTGGTTTGCAAATATTTTTTCATTCTCTAGGTTGTCTTTGCACTTTATTGATGATGTCTTTTTCTGTACAAGAGCTTTTTAGTTTGATGTAGTCCCAGTTGTTGTTGTTTTGTTTTTTTGTTGTTGTTTCTTAGATTCTGGTGTCAATTAAAAAAAAATCATTTCCAAGACCCATGTCAAGGAGCTTTATCCCTATGTTTTCTCAGAGTTTCATGGTTTCAGATTTAATTTAAATCTTTAATCCATTTTGAGTTAATTTTTGTGAGTGGTATAAGATAGGGGTCCAGTTTCATTCTTTTACATGTGAATATGCAGTTATCCCAGCACCATTTATTGAAGGCACTGTCTTTTCTCCATTGAGAGTTCTTGGTTCCCTTGTAAAATATTAGTTGGCCATATATGCTTGGATTTATTTTGGGCTTCTCAATCCTATTCCTTTGGTCTGTGTGTCTATTTTCATGCCAGTGCCATCTGTTTTGAATACTATAGCTTTATAGTATAGCTTGAGATAAGGGAGTATGATGCCATCTCCTTTGTTCTTTCTCAGAATTTCTTTGGCTATTCAGGGTCTTTCATGGTTCATATACATTTTAAGAGTGGTTTTTCTACTTCTGTAAAAAATGCCATTAGAATCTTGATAGGAGGGTGCCCGGAGGCTCAGTTGGTTAAGCGACTGCCTTCGGCTCGGGTCATGATACCGGAGTCCTAGGATCAAGTCCCGCATCGGGCTCCCAGCTACATGAGGAGTCCGTTTCTTCCTCTGACCTCCCCTATCATGCTCTCTCACCCTCTCTCTCTCTCAAATAAATAAAATCTTAAAAAAAAAAAAAGAAGAATCTTGATAGGAATTGCATTGAATCAGTAGATAGCTTTTGATAATATTGGCATTTTAACAATATTAAATCTTCCAATCTATGAACACAGGATAACTTTCCATTTATTTGTGTCTTCTTCAATTTCTTTTTATCAGTGTCTTACAGTTTTTAGACTAGAGATCTTTCACTTGCCTGGTTAAATTAATTCCTAAGTATTTTATTGTTTTTGATGCTATTGTAAATGATACTGGTTTCTTTATTTATTTTTCAGAAAATTCATTGTTAGTGTATAGAACTACTGTTGGTTTTTGTATATTAATTTTGTATCCTGCAACTTTACTGAATTTATTGATTAGACCTAATAATTATTTGGCTGACTTTTTAGGATTTTCTATGAATAAAATCATGTCATCTGCAAATGGAGATAATTTTACTTTTTCCTTTCCAATTCTGATGCATTTTTTTGGTGTAATTGCTCTAGCTAGGACTTTCAGTACTATGTTGAGTACAGAGTACTGAGAGTGGGCACCTTTGTCTTGTTCCTGATCGTAGGAAAAAACTTTCAGTTCTTTACCATTGAGTATAATATTAACTATAGTCTTGTCATATCTGATCCTTGTTATGTTGATAGATGTTTTTCCTATTCCTAATTTGTTAAGAGTTTTTATCATGAGTGGATGTTGAATTTTGTCAGATAATCATATGATTATCTTTCATTCTAGTAATGGGATATATCACATTGATTGATCTGTGTATGTTGAGCCGTTATTGCATCCCAGGAATAAATCCCACTTGATCATAGCAAATGATTCTCTTAATGTGCTGCTGAATTTGATTTGGTAATATGTTATTGAAAAATTTTACATCTATTTTTATCAGGGATATTGGTCTTTAGTTTTCTTTTCTAGTAGTGATCTTTTTCTAGCTTCATAAAATGCCGCCTCATAAAATGAATTTTGGAGTGTTTCTTCCTCTTTGATTTTTTTGGGAGAGTGTCTTGATTTACCAGTAAAGACATCTAGTCCTGGGCTTTTCTTCATTGGGAGATTTCTGGTTACTGATTAAACCTTTTTTCTAGTAATTGATCAACTCAAATATTCTATTTCTTCCTGATTCCATCTAAGTAAGTTGTATGTTTTAAACAATTTTTCTGTGTCTTGTAGATTGTCCAGTTTATGGGCATATAGTTGTTCATAGATGTCTCTTACGATCCTTTGTTCTTCTGTGGTATCAGTTTTAATGTCTCATTTTTCATTTATAATTTTGTTTATCTGGGTCTTCTCTCTTTTTTCCTTGGTTAGTCTAGCTAAGGATTTGTCAATTTTATCTTTTCAAAGAACCAGCTCTTAATTTGGTTAATTTTTCTGTTTTTTTTTTTTTTTTTTTAGTTCTCTATTTATTTTTGCTCTAATGTGGAAATCTTATTTCCTGTCTTCTGTCAGCCTTGAACTTGTCTTGTTCTTGTTTTAGTTCCTTAACGCATAGTGTTAGATTGCTCTTTATTTAGAGTCTTTCATCTTTACTTTTTTGAAAAAAAATACATTCCATGTGTGTAGCTTTATAATTCAACATCTGTATACATACACTATAAAATGATTACCACCACAAGTCTAGTTACTATCTATCACCATACAGTTGATCCCTTCATCCATTTTTCCCACTCCCCAAACCTCTTCCCTTCTGGTAGCCACTAGTCTGTACCTATGAGTTTTTTAGTTTTCATTTTTATTCATTTGTTCTGTTTTTTAATACCACATATGAGTGAAATCCTATGGTATTTGTCTTTCTCTCTGACATACTTTGCTTAGCATAATACCCTTAAGGCTCATTCATAATGTCACAAATGAAAGAGTTCCTATTTTTATGGCTGACTAATATTCCAGTGTATAAATATGCCATATTTTCTTTATCCATTCATATCAGAGGACACTTAGACTATAGCCTTGTCATTGTAAATAATGCTGGAATGAACATGGGGGTGCATATATCTTTTCAAATTAGTGTTTTCATATTCTTGATAAATACCCAGAAGTAGAATAGCTATGTCATAGGGTAGTTCTATTGTTAATCTTTTTGAGGAATTACTATACTATTTTCCATAGTGGCTGCACCAGGTTACAATCCCACGAACAGTGTACAGTGTATACCAGCACTTGTTATTGTTTGTCTTTCTTATGATAGCCATTCTAACAAGTATTAGGAGATATATTGTAGTTTTGATTTGCATTTCCCTAATCCTTAGTGATGTTGAGCATTCTTTCATGTGCTTGTTGGTCATATATGTGTCTTCTTTGGAGAAATGTATATTTAAATTCTTTGTTCATTTTTTAATCATGTTGTTTGGAATTTTTTGTTGTTGTTGAGTTGTATGAGTTCTTTATATGTTTTGGATATATATGGTTTGTAAATATCTTCTCCCATTCAGTAGATTGCCTTTTGTTTTGCTAGTGTTTCCATTGCCTTGCAGAAGCTTTTTAGTTTAAAATAGTCTCTATTGTTTATTTTGCTTTTGTTCCCTTGCCTTTTGAGTTATAGCCACAAAGACATTGCTAAGACTAATGTTGAAGAGCTGACTGCCTATGTTTCCTTTTCAGAATTTTATGGTTTCAGGTCCTACATTCAAGTCTTTAATCTATTTGAGTTAGTTTTTGTGTATTATTTTAGATGGTAATCTAGTTTCTTTCTTTTGCATGTAGCTGTCCAGTTTCCCCAACATCATTTATTGAGGATACTATCTTTTCTTCATTTTATATTTTTGGCTCCTTTGTTATAGGTTAATTTTCCAAATATGTGTGGATTTATTTCTGGGCTCACGTTTCTTTTCCATTCATCTGTGTGTTTGATTTTTTACCAGTACTTTAGTGTTTTGATTATTACAGCTGTGTAGTATAGTTTGAAATTGGAGCATGACATCTCCAGCTTTGTTCTTCATTCTTAAGATTGCTTTGGCTTTTCAGGATCTTTTCTGGCTCCTTACAAATTTTCAAATTATTTGTTCTTGTTCTGTGAAGTATGCCATTGGAATTTTGATAGATGTTGCATTGAATCTGTTCATTGCTTAGGTAGTATGGACATTTTAACAATTTTGATTCTTCCAATCCATGAGCATGGAATATATTTCCATTTATTTTGTATTTTCTTCAGTTTCTTTCATCAGTGTCTTATAATTTTCAGTGTATAGGTCTTTCTGCTTATTGGTTAAGTTTATTTCTAGGTATAATTTTATTTATTCTTTTGATGTAATTGTAAATGGCATTATTTTCTTAATTGCTCTTTCTAATACTTCATTGTTAGTGTATAACAATGCCACAGATTTCTGTATATTAATTTTGTATCCTGAAAGTTAATTTATTAGTTCTAATAGTTTTTTGGTGGAGTCTTTATGGTTTTCTGCATATAGTATCAAGTCATTATAAATAGTGATAGTTTTACTTCTCTCTTATCAATTTGGATGGCTTTTATTTCTTTTTCTTGCCTAATTACTGTGACTAGGACTTCCAGTAATAGATTGAATCCAAGTGATGATAGTGGGTATCCTTGTCTTGTTCCTGATCTTAGATGAAATCTTTCAACTTTTCACCATTGAGTATGATGTTAGCTGTTGGATTGTCATACATGGTTGAGATATATTTCCTTTATACCCCTTTTGTTGAGAGTTTTGATTACAAATGTTTGAATTTTGTTAACTTTTTTTTTTTTGCGTCTGTTGAAATATCGTATGATTTTTATCCTTCCTTTTGTTTATGTAGTGTTTTACATTGGCTGTTCTGTGGATGTTGAATCATCCTCATCTTCTCCCTGGAATAAATCCACTTGATCATGGTATCTGAGTGTACTTGCTAATATTTTGGTGAGGATTTTTGCATGCTCATTAGGGGTACAGATCTGTAATTTTCTCTCTTTTTTGTGTGTCTTTGTCTGGTTTTATTATCAGGGTAGTGCTGGCCATATAAAAATGAGTTTAGAAGCACTCTCTCTTCAATTTTTTGGAGGAGTGTGAGAAGGGTAGGTATTAAATCTCTGAATATTTGGCAGAATTCACCCATATAGTCATCTGGTCTTGCACTATTGTGTTTTGGGAGATTTTTCATTACTGATTCAATCTCCTTTCTCCTTACTAGTAATCAGTCTATTCAGATTTTTTATTTCATCATGATCCAGTCCTGGAAGGTTATGTGTTTCTAGGAACATATTTATTTCTTCCAAGTTTTTAAATTTATTGGTGTATAATTGTTTGTAGTAATGTCTTATGATCCTTCATATATATGTGGTATCAATTGTAACTTCTCTTCTTTCATTTCTGATTTCATTTATTTGAGTGCTCTCTTTTTCTTGGTGAGTCTAACTGGAGGTTTTGGTTTTTTTTTTACTTTTACTTATTTTTCAAAATTTTTTTCAGTGTTCCATAATTGTTTATGCACCACAGCCAGTGCTTCATGCAATACATGCCCTCCATAATACCCACCAGTCCCACCTACCACCTACCACCCCCCGGCCCTCCAAAACACTCAGATTGTTTTTCAGAGTCCATAGTCTCTCATGATTCATCTCCCCTTCCAATTTTCCCCATCTTCCTTCTCTTCTCCATCTCCCCATGTCCTCCGTGTTATTTCTTATGCTTCACAAATAAGTGAAACCATATGATAATTGACTCTCTATGCTTGACTTATTTCACTCAGCATAATCTCTTCCAGTCCCATCCATGTTGATACAAAAGTTGAGTATCCATCCTTTCTGATGGAGCATAATACTCCTTAGTATATATGGACCATATCTTCTTGATCCACTCATCCGTTGAAGGACATCTTGGTTCTTTCCGCAGTTTGGCAACTGTGGTCATTGCTGCTATGAACATTGGGGTACAGATGGCCCTTCTTTTCACTACATCTGTATCTTTGGGGTAAATACCCAGTAGTGCAATTGCAGGGTCATAGGGAAGCTCTATTTTTAATTTCTTAAGGAATCTCCACTCTGATTTCCAAGTGGCTGCATTTGCATTCCCACCAACAATGTAAGAGGGTTCCCCTTCTACAATCCTCTCTAACACACGTTGTTTACTGTTTAGTTAATTTTGGCCATTCTAACTGGTGTCAGGTGGCATCTCAATGTGGTTTTAATTTGAATCCCCCTGATGGCTAGTGATGAAGAACATTTTTTTCATGTGTCCATTAGCCATTTGCATGTCTTCATTGGAGAAGTGTCTGTTCATGTCTACTGCCCATTTTTTGACATGATTATCTCTTTTGTGTGTGTTGAGTTTGAGAAGTTCTTTATAGATCCTGGATATCAGCCCTTTGTCTGTATTGTCATTTGCAAATATCTTCTCCCATTCCGTGGGTTGCCTCTTTGTTTTGTTGACTGTTTCCTCTGCTGTGAAGAAGCTTTTGATCTTGATGAAAAATTCATTTTCTTTTTTGTTTCCTTTGCCTTTGGAGACATATCTTGAGAGAAGTTGCTGTGGCTGATATCAAAGAGGTTACTGCCTATGTTCTCCTCTAGGATTCTGATGGATTCCTGCCTCACGTTGAGGTCTTTTATCCATTTCGAGTTTATCTTTGTGTATGGTGTAAGAGAATGGTTGAGTTTCATTCTTCTACACATAGCTGTCCAATCTTCCCAGCACCGTTTATTGAAGACACTGTCTTTTCTCCACTGTATATTTTTTCCTGCTTTGTCGAAGATTATTTGACCATAGGGTTGAAGGTCCATATCTGGGCTCTCTACTCTGTTCCACTGATCTTTTTGTCTATTTTTATGCCAGTACCATGCTGTCTTGGTGATCACAGCTTTGTAGTAAAGCTTGAAATCAGGCAATGTGATGCCACCAGTTTTGTTTTTCTTTTTCAACATTTCCCTAGCAATTTGAGGTCTCTTCTGATTCCATATAAATTTTAGAATTGTTTGCTCCAGGTCTTTGAAAAATGCTGGTGGAATTTTGACCAGAATGGCATTAAAAGTATAGATTGCTCTAGGCAGTATAGACATTTTAACAATGTTTATTCTTCCGATCCATGAGCATGGGATGGTTTTCCATCTTTTTGTGTCTTCTTTAATTTCTTTCATGAGTGTTCCTCGAGTACAGATCCTTTACCTGTTTGGTTAGATTTATTCCCAGGTATCTTATGGTTCTTGGTGCTATAGTAAATGGAATCGATTCTCTAATTTCCCTTTCTGTATTTTCATTGTTAGTATGTAAGAAAGCAACTGATTTCTGTACATTGACTTTGTATCCTGCCACATTACTGAATTGCTGAATGAGTTCTTGTAGTTTGGGGGTGGAGTCTTTTGGGTTTTCCATATAATGTGTCATAACATCTGTGAAGAGAGACTTCTTCATCGCCAACTTGAATACCTTTTATTTCTCTTTGTTGTCTGATTGCTGTTGCTAGGACTTCTAATACTATGTTGAAACAAGAGGGGTGAGAGTGGGCATCCTTGTCGTGTTCCTGATCTCAAAGGGAAGGCTGTCAGCTTTTACCCATTGAGGATGATATTTGCTGTGGGTTTTTCATAGATTTTATGAAGTTCAGGAATGTTCCTTCTATCTGTATACTTTGAAGCGTTTTATTTGACAGAGAGAGACCACAAGTAGGCAGAGAGGGAGGGAAGCAGGCTCCCGCTGAGCAGAGAGCCCGATATGGGGCTTGATCCCAGGTCCCTGAGATCATGACCTGAGCCGAATGCAGAGGTCTAACCCACTGAGCCACCCAGGCATCCCTACTTTGAAGCGTTTTAATCAGGAACGGATGCTGAATTTTATCCAATGCTTTTTCTGCATCAATTGAGAGGACCACGTGGTTCTTCACTCTTCTCTTATTGATTTGTCCTATCACATTGATTTGTGAATGTTGAACCATCCTCGAAACCCAGGGATAAATCCTACCTGGTCATGGTGGATAATCTTTTTAATGTAGTGTTGGATCCTATTAGCTAGGATCTTGTTGAGAATCTTAGCATCCATATTCATCAGGGATATTTGTCTGAAATTCTCCTTTTTGGTGGGGTCTTTGCCAGACACCAGTGGACAGCTAGGGTAACTGAGACAGATGATAGAATTAGTGATCTAGAGGACAAACTGATAGAGAAAAAGTATCAGGAGGAAGCCTGGAACAAACAGCTTAGAAGCCATGAAAACAGAATTAGGGAAATAAATGACACCATGAAATGTTCCAAGGTCAGAATTATTGCAGTCCCTGAAGGGGAGGAGAAAGAAAGACTAGAGGATATAGTTGAACAAATTCTCCATGAAAATTTTCCCAGTCTGGTGAATGGAACCAGAGTTCATGTCCTAGAGTCAGAAAAGTCTCCCCCTAAGATCATAGAATCTAGAAAGACCTCGAGACACCTGATTGTGAAAATGATGAATCATAATTTTAGATAGGAGCTCTTGAAAGCAGCTAGGGGAAAGAGATTCCTTACGTACAGTGGAAAGCCCATCAGAATAACATCAGACCTGTCCACAGAAACCTGGCAAGCCAGAAAGGGCTGGCAACATGTATTCAGGCCACTAAATGAGAAGAACATGAAGCCAAGAATACTTTATCCAGCAAGACTGACATTCAAAATGGATGGAGAGATAAAGAGTTTCCAAGACCGGCAAGGTTTAAAAGAGTATGTGACTACCAAGCTGGCACTACAAGAACTATTAAGAGGGGTTCTATAAAAGAGGAAAAAACTCAAGAATATCATTGAACAGAAATTTATGGAGACAATCTATAGAAACAAAGAATTCACAGGTAACACGATGTCAATAAAAACGTATCTCTCAATAATCACTCTCAACGTGAATGGCCTAAATGCACCTATAAAATGGCACAGGGCTGCAGATTGGATAAAATGACAGGACCCATCCATATGTTGTCTACAAGAGAATGCAAGGGTACATCCTAACTGAAGGTTTGTTAATTTTGTTCCTTTTTTCAAAGAAACAGCTCTTAGTTTTATTGATCTTTTTTTAGTGTCTTTTTAGTCTATTTTATTTATCTCTGCTCTAATCTTTAAAATTTCCTTCATTTTAGTAACTAGGCTGTGTATGTGGTTTTTTTCTGGTTCTTTTGTGTGTAAAAGCTAAATTCCCTATTTGAGATTTTTCTTGTTTAATTTTTTTGTTTGTTTGTTTGTTTTTTGAGATAGGCCTCTATCACTATGAACTTTTCTCTTAAGCCCGCTTTTGCTCCATCTTAGATTTTTGTAGGTTGTATTTTCGTTTTCATTTGTCTCAAGGTATTTTTTAATTTATGCTTTGATTTTTTTTCAACCCATTAGTTGGTTAGTAGAATGTTGTTTAATCTCCACATATTTGTGATTTTTCCAGTTTTCTTCTTAAAATGGATTTTTAGTTTTTTATCATTGTGGTTAGAAAAGATGTTTGATCTGATTTCAGTCTTTTCAATCTTGGAGACTTGTTATGTGGCCTAAAAGTAATCTATTCTGCATAATGTTTCATGCACACTTGCAGAAGAATGTGTATTTTGCTGCTTTTGAATGGAATGTTCTGTATATGTCTATTAAGTCCATCTGGTCTAATGTGTCATGTAAAGCTGATGTTCCCTTACTGATTTTTTGTCTATACCTATCCAATGATGTGAGTGGGGTGTTAAAGTCCCCTACTATTACTGTATTTCTGTCAGTTTCTCCCTTTAAGTCTATTAATAGTCACTTCATATGTTTTGATGCTTTTATACTAGATGCATAAATATTTACAAATGTTATATCCTCTTATTGGATTGACAACTTTATCATTTTTTAATGCCTTTCTTTATACTCTTTAATTTAAAGTCTATGTTGTCTGATATGATCGTAACTCCCTGGATTTCCTTTTGTTTCCATTTGTATGAAAGACCTTTTTCCATCCCTTCACTTTCAGTCTGTGCGTGTCCTTATATCTGAAGTGAGTCTCTTGTAGGCAGTATATAGATGTACCTCGTATTTCTTATCTATTCAGCCACTGGATGCCTTTTGATTAGCAAACTTGAGTTGTTTACATTTTAAACTAATTATTGATAGGTATGTACTTATTGCCATTTTATTAATTGTTTCCTGGCTGTTTTTGTAGTTCCTTTCTTCTTCTCTTGTTTTGTTCCCTTGTAATTTGATGTTTTATACATATATATATATATTTATTTTTTAAATGATAGCAACTTAACATTTGAACTCATTCTAAAACTCTTCAGTTTTTACTCCCCTCCATGATGTTTTGTTTTTGATGTTACATTTTACATCTTTAAATTTTCTTTATTCCTTAACTAATTATTTATAGATAATTTTATTACTTTTGTCTTTTAACCTTCATACTCGCTTTATAAATGATTAATCTATTACCTTTACAATATATTTACCTTTAGTAGTGAGATTTTTACTTTCATATGTTTTCTAATTACTGGTTTTGCCTTTTCTTTTCAGCTTGACAAAGTCCCTTTATCATTTCTTATAAAGCTGCTTTAGTGCAGTTGAACTTCTTTAGCTCTTGCTTGTCCGGAAAACTCTCTCTCTCCTTCAATCTGAATAATAACCCTGCTGGACAGACTATTCTTGGAAGTTTCTTCCTTATAGCACTTTGAATGTATCATGTCACTCCCTTCTGATCTGCAAGTTTTAAAAATCTGCTGATATTCTTATGGGAGCTTCCATATACATTCCAAGTTTTTTTATTTTTTCTTGTTGCTTTTGAGATTTTCTCATTATCTTTAACATTTGGCATTTTAATTATATTGTGTCTTGCTGGATTTCTCTGGGCTCATTTTATTTGGAATTCTCTGGGCTAGGGCTAGTTGGACCCTAATATCTGTTTCTCTGCCCAGATTATGGAAACTTTCAGCCTTTATTTCTTTAAATATGTTTTCTGCCCCTTTTTCTCTCTCCTCTCCTTCTGGGACCCCAAATTGTTTCCTCTTGATGTTGTCCTATGAGTCCTTTAATCTATCTTCACTTTTTAAAAGTTCTTTTTTTTTTTTTCCCCTTGTTGTTGCTCTGTTTGGGTGAATTCTACCGCCCTGTCTTCCAGGTCACTGATCCATTTTTCTGCTTCATCCAGTTTGCTGTTGAACCCCTCTAGTGTATTTTTCAGTTTAGCTACTGTATTCTTTTTAGCTTATTCTTTAAACTGGCCACTATAGAACATCTAACAACTTTTAGTGTGTTTTTATAATTATGTACTTCATTCTACTCTTGGAGTTTAGAAAAGGAAGATTTCAACTGTGTTATTCTCTGCCTAGTAAAGTGTCTGAAAGAAGAGAACAGGGTGCTGGTATATTCTGCATTGACTCTTGTTCTCTTAATCAGTAAATATTTGAAAGCTAACATTTATTATGTGATTAATATGTGCTAAGCATCATGGTTACATGCTTTATGTAAATTACTTCAACTAAAATCTAAAGGTATTCTGTAAAGTATATTGTATTTTATAGGGCTGCTGTATAAAATTACCAGAGACTGAGTGGCTTAAAACAACAGGATTTTAATCTCATGGTTCAGGACAGAAATACAAATCAAGATGTTGGCAGAGCTTGATCCTTTTTGGGGCTCAAAGGTATGATCTATATCGTGCCTGTCTCTTATCTTGTGGTGGTGGTTGCCAGCAGTTTTTGATGTTCTTTGGCTTGACACTTCGTAATTCCAATCTCTGCCTCTGTCATCACATGATCATCTTTCCTCTCTGTCTGTGTCTTCACATGGTATTCTCCACTTCTTATAAGGACACTAAGTCATTTGGGTTAAGGGTCCACCCTAGTTCATTATTACCTCATCTGAATTAGCATCTATAGTAGCCCTATTTCCAAATAAGGTCACATTCTGAGATTTGGGGGAGAAAATGAATCTTTGGAGGATATTATTCAGCCTGGTATATAAGTACTATTATTCTGCTCTGAACAGATGAGGAAACAAATACAGAAATAATTTACTTAGGGTTACATGTGTTGTGGAGAGTCAGGACTCAAATTCAGTACTTCCCACTCTCTTTAACACTAAGATGAGAGGTATGAGAAACCTTTCCATCTCTCAGGAAAATTACAGTCCAACCAGGGAGCTAAGACATAAAAATTTAAATAATAGCAAAAAGGGAAAAAACTTCAAAGAAATTATAGAAGTTAAGCTACCAAGTATCCTACAAATTATCTTTCCAAACAAAATAATACCTAGGTATAACATAATCTCATTTTTCCTTTCCTTTAAAGAAAATGATGTAGGGAGAAATATAAATAAGGAAAGTACAAACATGATTACTCCACCTATACATGTCATTACTTTAATATAAGTAAAAATCAAAGCCCTCTGCTAAATTTTCTGCCTCTTACAGTTCATTGTACTCTCTCCTTATACATAATCTGCATCTTGAATTCATCTGTGCCAAGGCCAAAGTTTTGGCCCCCAAATCTTCCCTTTTCTTAAAATCAAACTAGGTCGTATTTATAAATAACTTTTCTGTGTCTCTATAAACCCGCTGTGGTATTTTGGGGCTTGTGGAAGGAGTTGGGTATGGTAAAGGCATAGAGTACTACTAGGAACCACCTTTTGGGAGCTGAAAATGACAGGGATAGTCATTATTTATGTTTCTACGTCTTAGGCTTAAAGAAGAACAAACATTATGTAGGTCAAGCTGGGGTTAAGTTGGACCAGACCAGTCTGGAGCTCGCAGGTTTGGAGAAATCACGATATTAATAGTACTGGGATACTGAGAAACAATGGCTGGCTAAAAAGGACTTGCTGATGATTCTCTTGGTTCATTAAATTTTCTCAAACATCTGATTTATATCAGTGACAAAACTTGGGACAGGAATAAACTAAGTTGCTCCTGTTATATAGTGTATGTGGAGGGGATGCACAGAAAGGCCCAGGGATTAAATGGCTCAGCTCATGGTTCATGGACACTGTTGGACTTCAATGCCCATTCTTTTAATCACTGCCTTGCACATTCTCCCAGAGGAAGTGGTATTAACTGTAAATAATATTTATATAGCTCTTTGGGAAAGAGAAATAACATTTATTAATCACCTAAAATGTGTGAGACATCCTTATGTGTTTAATATAGGCTATCTCATTTAATTCTTACCACATTTTTCTTTGTTCCTCAAAATAATGCTATTGGGAGGTATTATTATTATTATCTTTGTACTACAGAGAGGAAGAATGAGACTTTGAGTAGCTAAGGGCTTCTGTAAAGCACTAAGCTAAGAAGCTCCATGAGGAAAGGGGCCAGTGGGGATTTTGTTGATTGTTTGCTGCGTGTCTTTGTTTTTTATCATGGTAAACTCTAACTCAGCACAGTGCATCAGAAGGCTTGTTGGCATCAGCACCAGTATGTGTTCATATTAATTTTAGCTCACTCCTTTCTCTTATTTAGAAAATGTGATGGAGTTTATCAGTGGTCATAAAATAGTTGTATGCTCTTTACATTTTCCATTCTTCCTTCCTGTGAAGTTTGCTTCACATGACTAGTTGTAGCCAATGGCTACTGGGAGGATGGTATACATAGCACTGCTCATCATTTATGACTGTGCCTCTCCACCTGTTCCTTTTCCTTCCTGCAGTGACCTTGGAAGGCAAGAGCTTCAGACGGTATAGCTAGAAGTTGAAGGTTGCTCACATTGCTGAGTCAGCACTTCGGGAGCCGCTATACAGTAGAGCAATAGAACCCACATATAAAGTGCCAATGTCAAATTTACTGGATTATCTCTGATATTTGGCACTTGTTGGTTACTGCAGCATAGTCTGTCCTATTCTTGCTATCACAGACAAATATTTTTGTTGATTTTTTAAAAATACCTTCTTCCTCCTAGATTACTTTCCCTTTCTTTTATATATAGTTTCCTAGAAAAAGAATGGTGTGCTTTTGGGAGGTAGACACTTTGTCCACAAGTGTGACCAAAAACATCTTCTAGTTTAGTTATGTTGGATACACAGTCCAATGCACTAACATTAATGTTAGGTTTAATGACTATCAAAAACAAAGAATTCCACTATTGAATACCTCTTAAAAATTGCTGTAACCACGGTAATATATGGGTCCATTTGATGAAATTTGATAAGAAACATAATATTTGGGATGAAAACCTTTTCTTTATTTCATCATAACTACTATTCAGTTCAAGCTACAGCAGATAATTCTAATTATGCGGTTATAATCTTGGATTTTTAGCATTTAAAAAATGTTAATTTGAACCTAATTACTGAACAGACAACCTAAACGGTGCCACTTTTGTTTTTATTGACTCAGAGTTTACAGAGAAAATTAAATAAGCAGTGCAAACCTATTAGGGAGATTTTCTTTTACTTTTTGCACAGAGAAGTAATAGGTCCTGCAGTTGTGAGACAAAAAGTAAGATATTCACTGAGACTGCCTTCAGTTGCTTGGGCACACAGACCATCTGGCAATGACAGGAGATAGGGGCTCAACATGCCCTTTGTTAATAAAGTGCTTGCCACTGGGAGGAATAATTCTTCCTTTAATTGTGTACCTATTTGAGAAGAGAGAGCAAATGAAGGGTCTGCCTTCTCAGATGAAAATGATGAATGACCTTGAAGACTCAGCACTAGTCATCCTTGGAAATCTGGATTCTCATCAGCTCTGCTCATTACGAGTCCAGTCTGGATGTACACAAAGCACCTATTGACTTCAGTGGGAGTTCTAAGGCACAATCAGTCCTGAGGGAGGTGATGTTTTTAAATCACACTTCCTTTTTCGCTGAAAGGCTAAAAAATGAAGGCAGAAAACACAGACACCTCAATTATGAGTCTTAAAATAAGATTAAGCATACAACGTGGATTTCACATCAATATCAACAATGAACTGCAACCACTACTTGTAAATGGAAGCTTGTGGGGCTTGGTGTCACTCAGTCACTAATACTGTGAAGAGGAGAGAGAAATGTAAATGAATCTTCCCAGAAACAAATATTTAGTTTACGATTTATCTGACAGTAGTATAACTGAAAGAGAAGTGCTAGAAATAATGGAGCCTAGTTTTTATCTATTGGTATTAATTTTTATGATTTCATGATTTTATTTTTTAAACCAATAAATACTGAACCAAACTTAATTGTGCTCAGTTCTGTATCTTTTATAGCAGTTATCTAACAGTTTGATAAACTGTTATTGTTGAGGACATTGATGACGATGATTATGATGACACGAATGTAGGAGAGAGAAGACAGAGAGGAGCACTCTTGCATGGGGTCTCCTCTCTGAGATTTCATGGAATATGGATAATGTAGCCTGATGACCTTCATCACATCTTACTAAAGTTATTAATCAGGATTATGGTTTCAATACCATCCAAACCATCAAGGACAATTGCTATATTTGTCAGAAGTCAGATGTTTCAAGATTGTGTTGATCCGTCCCACTGAGGAAGCAAGTGGGAGATAACTGGAGAGGAATGAAGGTATTCCTGCCTGACACATTATTATTCATTGTTGATCAAATAATTTGAAATCTTAAGGGTTAAGAGTAAAGAGTGTTAGGAGTAAAAAAGTCATATTTAAAAACTACTAAGTTAATAAAAACTACTAGGTTAATATTCCTCCTTATCTTATGATCAGAACATACTTTAAATGTTTTACTTTGGTCTCATAAAAATGAATTTTAAAATCCGCTTGGACAGAGTCCAAAAACTCAGACTCAAAGTGATATTTGAGTTAGTAACCCTGTATCACTACTTACTATAGTACATTAATAATTATTTTTTTAGGGACGCCTGGGTGGCTCAGTGGGTTAAGCCGCTGCCTTCGGCTCAGGTCATGATCTCAGGGTCCTGGGATCGAGTCCCACATCAAGCTCTCTGCTCAGCAGGAAGCCTGCTTCCGTCTCTCTCTCTCTCTCTGCCTGCTTCTCTGTCTACTTGTGATCTCTCTCTGTCAAATAAATACATAAAATATTTTTAAAAAATAATTATTATTTTTTTATATTTTATGTATTTATTTGAGAGAGAAGGAGAATGCATGTGTGCAGGCAATGGGGGGAAGAGTGGTGGAGGGAAAGAGAATCTTGAGCAGACTCTGGGCTGAGCATGGAGCTGATGTGAGACTCAACCTGACAACACTGAGATCGTGATCTGAGTGGAAACCAAGAGTTGGATGCTCAACTGACTGAGCCACGCAAGTGCCCCAGTAATTTTTAATAAGAAGATTTTAGTGACATACAAACCTCACTAATCTTATTACCATGACAGTTACATTGTAAGTTATCAACAAATGTGCTTTAATAGGCTCTCACTGTGTGCCAGTTAGGTACTCTACAAAAACCTGTTCGCCAGCCGGTTTCTGTTTTATTCCATTTTTTTATCTCAAATCATCTTCCCTCACCTACCCAGAGTGACAGAATTTTTACACGAGTTGTGTGTACCTCCTAGTGCACTGCAGGTTTTTTATAACAGTTAAACAACAACTCTAATTACTATGCATAATTGAAGAGTAATTTTCCACAGTACAGGTGCAGTTACCTGAAATCTATTCTCCTACAAAGTACTTAACTCTTTTCCCCATGGTAGTCTTGTAAGGAAATTAGGTATCTTTTAGTAATCTCTCTCCTCTCTCTCTCTCTCTCTCTCTTTTTTTTTTCTGTAGGAGAATTGGGCTTTACTTTCTTCAGAACAGAAATGTGCTCATATCGATTTATTCTTATCAGCACAGTTTGCTCAGAGACAGTTGATTCTATTGAGAAGGGTATGGGCTTTATCCAGTTACTAGAACTGACTAACAGTTCAACAGTAATTATTAACCTTTATTTCTCCTGCACAAAAACTATTAATGCTCTTTAGTAAGGATTTAAGTACTTCAATTTGATATATCATGAAGAAATTAGCTCTGTAAACATAAGATCCCATCTGTTTTGTACACTTCGTAGCGTGAAGTCGGGTGTGTTTGTGGTGATGGGCTGGGAGGAGAGGAGGGCAAGACAGGAAATGGAAGGTCTCCACCACAAAGAAAGATTTTCTTTTCTTGACTTTTTGGAAGTCTGATATAAACAAAATAGTATTTTCTTTGGCATACTAATTCATAGACTCCAGCTTCATCAGTTTCCTCAACTTTTTAAAAAGTCTATGTGTATAGTTCTGTATACATATTTAAAAATAGACTTTATTAGAGAATTTGCTCTACCTTCAGTTTAATAACTAGTAATATAGCCTTTGGTTTCAGGTAATATTTAATGTGTTATGGGAACATCAGTGGAGAGAAGGAAGAATAAAATTGAAGTGTTGCTTTGCAGGGTAAATATGGCAGAAATAGCTGCTTCATGAACTGATGACCTCCCCAAATCTAAGCAAGTGATGGCTTCATCTTAAGGTACCTCTTATCTTCATGGGTGGGACTGAGAAAATTAAACTGTATTCTGGAATTTCATGACATTCCAGTTTCCTTGCCTCATGGTAACTTTGACTTAGTAATTGTCCTAACGTTATTGTTCTGTTTCTTAAGGAGATTTAATACACTTTCTAAGACAGTCTAAAAGTCTGTGTTTCTTGAAAACACAAAATGGCCATGGCCAGAAAATGTTTGGCATTTTATGCTGTAACATGATACATAGCACTTACCCAACAGCACAAATTTAATGTGCCATAAGCGAGGGTTCTTGAATTCACACACACAGGCACACACTCACACACATGCACACAGAGTTATTAACAGTCTTGCAGGACTTTGCAGGGCAGATTCCATGCCTGAGTTTGCTGATTAATTTGTGTAATTCTTTTGCAAGTGTTACACACTAGGCTTCTTGGGTATACATTAATACAGTAGACTTAAAGTCACATATGCACAACAAAACAAATCATAAATAATGAGATACTAAAAACCAGCTGTCACTGAGGTAGCAATTATTTGTGTCTCTTTTTCACTTCAGTGACTTTTTCCTTTTACCCTGAGACATGCAAACAGAACAAACAATTAGCGAAATAATTGATGATCAGTACCTTCAAAGTTTGTGGTGACCTGGTTTATGCTTTATAAGCTTAATAATGAGAACACCTCCTATTACTGATTAGTATACTGCCTGGTGCTATCTGGTGGTGCTCGGGAGGTACATCTGTATCAGACAAAAGGTTTTTATCTGCCCTTTACAGTTAGTTGGTCCCTAATGAACTGAGCTTTTGTCCCTTGCTGTTTTTAGATTCCAATTAAACTTGTTTATAGAATAGACAAATAATTAAAGATGTACTGTTTTCCAAGACTTAATATTGTCTTCCAATGAGGTTGTGTTGAAGTTGGTGGCAATTAACATATATAGTAATGTTTTTAATCATTTATGTATTAAAACGCATGCAAAATGTGCCCATGTTTTCTTAGGCTTCTTTGTGCTTGTCAACCCATTCTCTTAACTTGCTTTGGGTATGCTAATTACCCTCTGTCAAGCTGGGGTAATTCATCTTTTCCAAGAAAAAAAATTCAGTTTTCATTTTTATGCTTGAGAAAGTCAAAGAATGGCAATTTATTTGGGAGCTTTCAGAACCAGAAAAGAATAGCTTTAAGGTTATGACAAACTGATTTTATGTTGTGCACAGCAAGAAGTATTAAACAGATAAATAGCATGTCATGTTAGAAATTTTATTTCCTACCTCTTTTGTTGAAGTTTCTATCAGCCTCTATTCTATATTAGGTCTTTATGCAAAATGCCAATATAAATTATTTCTTGACCACAAAGTCATGGAGAATGAAATAACAAACCTTTTGGTAGCCATGCCTTCCCCAATGAATTAAAAATTCCCACAATCCCTAGAGACAGTGCAATTGTTAGTTCTTTTGTAATCTGTAGAGAAATACTCAAAAGGATAATCTCAAGGTCCCATTTTCAGTTTTTAAACAAACATTTTAAATATGGTCATGCCTTACCAATGAGATAAGCAACTCTTTAAAGTGACTGCCTCTATGATTTCCAGGAAAGGCGTGACATTAGCTAGCATTCCCATATCCCAGTCACTATTCTTTCCACATGGCAAGCCCTCAGTAAATTTCTGTTAATGGGTTCATTTCTCTGTCTCCATTCATTTGGTTTATGTTTGAGTGAAATATTACTGAAAAATCTATGCCCTGGAATTCTAAGGGGCATGTATGAACAGGGAGACTACTGGGAGGTATTATTTGGATAGGTGAACTTGTTGTTTTCCCTGAAACATCCAGAGCATATCTTGCATGGATACTGTAATGGAAAGGAATATTTATATAATCTGACACCTTTTTGAAAGTTATGCTGCATTTGTGGTCTTTAACTTATTGGACAACAAGTAAAAATTTTTTTTTTAAAATTGTCTTTATTGTCTAAGCCTGAGGGAAAAATGGAAACATAATTCTAGTTGTATTCTAATTCCTTTCCCTCTTTGTTCTGGAACATTATAATACTCTTGGATATTTTATATGGCTACATTTTAGATGGCTGACAATTCTTCAGACACTGAAACCTACTACCCACTATGTAGTATAAATAGCTTGGATGATACTTACAAATGTATATTTCCAGCCATGTTTTGAATCTTTGAGGTTAGTGCTAAGTAGGCATTAATCAGCTCTTTCTGTTCCTTCAGCAAAACATGCTGACAGATGACCGTGGCACATGGAGTGCGTGTAAGCTACTTGCTAGGGATCCCACACACTTTTGCTCCTATAAGATGAGTTGCATGCTTACCAAGAGTTAGTTGTTTTTGTCTCCAAGCCTACATATTTATATTTGTTATATTAACCACATAAAATTAATTATGATCTTAACAATGTTTTATATCCATGAAATATGAGTGCAAAAAAGAAAGCTACATTTCTGTGACAACTGAATTGAATGGTTTGCAAAAACATGTTAAAAGTTAAGTTACTGGGACGCCTGGGTGGCTCAGTTGGTTAAGCAGCTGCCTTCGACTCGGGTCATGATCTCGGGGTCCTGGGATCGAGTCCCACATTGGGCTCCTTGCTCGGCAGGGAGCCTGCTTCTCCCTCTGCCTCTGCCTGCCATTCTGTCTACCTGTGCTCGCTCTCTCTCCCTCTCTCTCTCTGACAAATAAATAAAATCTTTAAAAGAAAAAAAGTTAAGTTACTAAAAAAAGTGTAGAATTAGATTTGGGTGAGACAAAGAAATACATAAAAATTGATATGGACACCATGCTCAGATTTTGTGTTAATTTCTATCAGTTCAAGAAATCCCAACTAGAACTCCTGGAAAATGAATTATGGATGTGGTTTAAACAAGAAAGATGAAAGGAAATGCCAGTCAGCAGACAGACCCACACTCATTTCTGTGTGGAAAGGTTCACACAGAAATGAAAATTTCTTGGTTCCTCATAAATATATTGGTGGAGTAATATGCAGTCATATACTTTAATTTAAAATGCTTGGGACGTATATTTTTTTAACTATATCCCACATTCACTTCCCTTTTAGGTTAATTTGGTAACTGTTATTTCCATTTGCTTTGGTAAAAGAGCATCTATTGCAGCAGATAGGTGGGATTTCCCTGTAACCAAGAACTTAAAGTAATTCGTTAACTAAATACCTCTGGCTGTGAGCCCACAGCCATACTCATTTTCTTGAATTTTGCTCTATTGTGATGTTAGAGTGAAATAACTCTGGAGCATGAAAAAATGTCATTGTCCCACTTTAAAGAATGATGGGGAACTAAATTATGGCTAAGCCAAATGACTCATTCAGGATCAGATCCTCTATAAAGCGGAGTGTCTAGGTAATCTCCCACTAGTTTGCTCTTCAAAACCTGAATCCTGTACATTTATTTCTGGAAATATAATTTCTTCAAACACTAGCTGTTCTCATTTGCTGAATAGTAGGCTATCTGGATTTTGGCAGCGTGTTTCAGGATTTCTCCTATTTATATGCATATCTAGTGCAGGGTATGTAAGTGAGAACTAGGCCTTGGGTAACTGACACATTAGCATGTGTGAAAATAGCTCAATTAACACAGGTAGAATGTGAGAATGTCCATTAATTCCTCAGGAAACAATGGCTCATAGTGCTAGGACCAATGCAAGGTCTTGCAGATGGTGTCAAACCAACTGTGTTTGCAAAGAAACAATGCAGCATCTGGAGGGCTGGCAAAATCCAACAACTTCAGAGACAGCAAGTCAAATTTGATCAGAGAGACCAACACTTGACCACATGAGTGTCTCAGCTTCCTGGGATGTGTTCCAAAATCCATCCATCTCATCCAGCGTGACAGTCGAAAAAGTCACACTTCACATCTCTGCATCAAGCCATGTCTCTGACTGTCACACAACTCGGCCTGCCTGACAGAATAAATTTATGGCATCTTCCAATGGCTTCCTCACCTTTTTTTAAATACATAACCTTTTCTTCCCCTTAAGTAAAATAATATGCATAAGAGACACACTGAACTACAAATGCAATTTTCTGTGGACAAAGAGATCGAGGATTTTAATAATTTAACTGATTTTAGAAAATGCTTCTTCCCCCACCGGTGTCCCCTAGTGGAAATCAGGGCACTAGACAATATATCTACCTGCGCATGTGTGTGGCATTTAAGAGGAGGGGCTCTTGAGTCTGACTTTCTGAGTGTGAATAGTATTATCTATTAGTAGCTGTGTGTCCTTGGGCAAGACACTCAAGATTCCTGGGCTTCCTTTTATATATTTTTTAACTGAGGGGTGGTAATAAAAATGTCTCTGGAGTATCATGGGGCAGGCTCATGATTCATGTAGAATACTTGGCATATGATCTAACATAGAATACAAAGCTAATATATGTTACTCATATATTAGTTTTAAGCTTTAGCTATATGTTAAGTGTCATGTCTGCGTCATGATGGAGAGAATAGAGTGTGGGGCCTATGGAAAAGGAACTGGGAGGTGGTTTTCCTGATCTGGTCTAGACTTACAGGAGAGAATAAAAAATGGAAACCCTCTGAAGGGTACTATAAATTTTGCCAGTGTAGAAGACTTTCATTAAGTGTGCATTTACCTGGAGTTCTCCCTGTGTGATGGGATTCTGCTATCAGGAATTAGTGGCAGTGGGTGGCAGTTAGTGGTCAGGACTCTGGCCATGTTACCATCTGTTGTGACTAAGTAATAATGACAATACAGACATACTAATTATGTTTCTTTTAGTGCCAGACACTAAGCACTTTTCATAAATTAACTCATTTATTCCTTTCCACTACCCTATAAGGTCTTATTCCCTGTTACAGAGGAAGAAACTGAGGCACAGTGGTAGAGTAAGTGTAAAACCAAAATTTGAACACAGGCAGTTTATGTCTGGTGTCTGGGCCCTAGGCTATAATATTAAGAATAGATATGTGTCTGTACCCCTGGGGCTAATAATACATTATATGTTAATTTAAAAAAATGATTGCAAGAATAGTATGTGTTTTCATTATAATCTGAACCACTGTATTGCACTGTGCCTTTCAACTCTTATCACTTTTAGTCCCTCCAAAAGTAAGAATTCCAGGAACTATTAGAAATTGTAAATAATAAATTCTTTAGGAGT